>NC_064617.1:165467271-165777826 GCF_023898315.1 Schistocerca nitens | reverse complement strand
TACACCATCTGTCCTTGGTGTTCACCCGCATATCGACTGATGTTGCTTTGTACGCCTCTCTACACTACTCAGTTCATTCCAGCAAAAAAAAAAAAAAAAAAAAAAAAAAAAAAAATATAATAATAATAGTTCAAATGTCTCCGAGCACTATGGGACTTAACAAAATGGTTCAAATGGCTCTGAGCACTATGGGACTCAACTGCTGAGGTCATAAGTCCCCTAGAACTTAGAACTACTTAAACCTAACTAACCTAAGAATATCACACACATCCATGCCCGAGGCAGGATTCGAACCTGCGACCGTAGCAGTCACGCGGTTCCGGACTGAGCGCCTAGAACCGCTAGACCACCGCGGCCGGCTCATTCAAGCACGAAGTACCTTTGTTTACTTGATTTCCGTGTAGTCCGCTGTACTCTACGGCGCTGTTGTGTAGCGGCACCAGATGCGCTACGTACATCCATTCTGTCGCTAGTTCAGACTGCAGCCTTTGGGTACGGTGCGATGGCGTGATGAAACGGTGATGAAGCGGCTATGCACCTCCTTCATTTGTAGCAGAAGGCAATGCTCGAGCAGCAAGGCGACGGTATATGGAAATGAAGAGTACCAAATCATCACACATTCACATCTATGGACACTGGTTTCAGGGAATATGGCGTGCCTCAGTTAGGTGGGTCGCAACTGGATAGAGTGGCTGCTGAGAACGTCGTGGAAACGGTAGGTGAAGATTCGACAGTAAGTACTTGCCGTATACTAGCCACTTTAGGAGTTCCTCAATCAATTGTGCGGTGCCTGCTTCGGAGACAGCAATTCCACTCATTTCACTTGCAGAAGGTACAGGAGCTGACACCTGTAGACTACCCAACAAGTTAGTATTTGTGGCAGTCGTTACTGTAGCAACATGTTGCCGGTGCACTTTTTGGTCATCGGGTACTATTTACAGACAAGAGTCTCTTTATCTGTGTGGGTTTCGTGAAAGCTCATAACAAGCACAAGTGGGTGAATGAGAACCGTCGTGTAACTAGAATCGAGGATATCAAGCTAGTTTTGAGGTAAACATTTGGTGTACTATAGTGGACAATGGGTTAGTTACTCGAATCCAGAGTTGTTCCACAGCGTCTGACTGGCAAATTGCATCGACAGTTTTTGGAACATGAATTGGGTAGTCTGCTTCAAGATGTCTCGTTCGCTACATCAACCTTTTTAGGATTAATCCACCACGCTGCCCATGCACACTACGTGGCAAGAGGTTATATCAGTGTTGCTTATCCCAATAAGTAGATAGATCTTTCGGGATCAGTTGCCTGGCCCACCCAATGTCTTGATCTGAATACCCTGGACAGCTACCACTGTGACCGTCCCAAGGAGCTCGCGTATGGTGCTCTGTCTATGCCATTCTGCAAGTGTGCAGAATGGTATAAATAGAGCCTGCAGCATTCCTAGAGTGGTAAGATGTTGACGTTGATCATTTCGATATTCATCTCGTACCGACAGTATTACACAGGAGCTCGTCGTGCTTTCTATGAAGCATCTAGATGTAGAGCGGGCAATACGAGGTGTGTGGCCTGCATTTGTCATAGGTGACTCACCGTGATCTCTTCATCTACATAAACTTTATTTTAAATACGTTATGGATTAAATGTACTGAACGTAGTTGTGTTCAATTTCGGATGCCTTCATGTCATTGTTTCCTGAGAAGATTTTATTTTGTTTACGTTTCATTTGCCTTCCTTACACTGTTCCATAACTCCGAAATAAAGCAATATCAGCCAAATTTTATTTAACATTTCACTCTTTCCTCGGTGCATACATTACACCTACGAAGTGTGTACAGCTACTTTTGAGTCACGCTACGTAAGGAGTATTTATAAATTCTTCAAAACGTTATAAAATATCGATCTTGGTCATTACTTAACAAATGATACAGTTCGTGAAAGATAATTCTTACAGTTAATTTTTTAAAGTGGTGGCAGCAAGTTAGTTTGGGAAACCGTTAAATGCTACACCGCCGACGATATTGACTGAAAATAGCGAAAAACGAGTCAGAGGAGGCATTTTGTGTGCTAGATTTCGTTCATTACGATGCGTCACTCAGTGTGCAAAGAACCTTCTGTGGCAAGAGTCGCAAGACACCAGCAGTTCACAATAGCAGAGTGAAATGGTACAAGAAATTCGAGGACGACGGCTGTTTGTGCGATACAAAACGTTCGGACCGACTGAACGAGGTAAAACAGAGGGTACACCGCGTGAGGAACGTGAGTCTAAATTGAACATCCCCTAGTCAACAGAATGAAAAGATACTACATAAGTGATTAAAGTTAAGCCGTGTGTGTGTGTGTGTGTGTGTGTGTGTGTGTGTGTGTGTGTGTGCGGGGAGGGGATGTATGTGTGTTTGCGTTTGGAACTCAACGGCATTCAACAGCGATTTTATCAGCGCCATCACACGTGTTAAAGAGATCGAATGTGGACAAAAGAAAATTGTCACACAGTGAGGATAATTCTATCAAATGACAGTCATTCACTGACTCCCACATCAGTATCGTTGACATACCCAGTCACTGTATCGCACATGCGTACAGACAATAGAGAAAGGGCGAAAGTTTCTATACAAGTAATGAAAACGGAAGACCTAAAAGAAAAGAGTAGGAAAATGTTACTGGCTGCCCTCTTACAAAAGGTTGGCTGAGCAAGTCATCGTTTTAACACATCAGTAACATCTTCTTAAAATTTTAGAAACCATGCTGGACAAGTCACAAAACGATAAAACTCTCACCACATAGGATGTTACTTAAAATAGAGGACAGATGAATCGGCATTTCTTCCGCAGCTCCCTGGCTGGAAAATAAAACTCGGTGTAATAAAATGTGGCGCACAGTGAGCTGTACACAAGCACCACACATTCGAAGATCCTCTCGTCGGAGCAAAAAGTTACGCGTCATAGGGCTGCGGCTTATGCGAAGATGAGTAAGGCTGGTGGGAGGTATGCCACGACCATGTTGTTCACTTTTCTAGACGGAACTTATTCTCAATCATTTCCAGGCTCTCATTGCCCATCGATTCAAGACTCTACACTTCAAGAGCGAGACTATATCATGCAGGGGTATGGCACACTGAAATAGCTGCGGATCATGACAAGCTTTCGCTCCCCCTAACACGCATATGGCCTGGTGCCCAGTAGAAAGAGAATTCCCGCCCCACCCGTTGCATTTGAAGGAGGGCTTCCTCGATATTGTGGACTACTTAATCTGGTGGGTGCAAACGTTGTAGAAAGCTAAGTGCCGCAAGATTGCCATACAATTCAGTGTCGAAGACAGTAAAGTCTGGAGGCAGTCGGACCTTGAGGACACGATTTGGGAAAGCAAAAGAGCAACCAACGGAGTCACCGTTTAGACCCACCCGTAAATACAGCTTAAGAGTTTTGGAGCCCTGTTACAATTTCTTAACATAATGTCTTAAGAACATACGGATGAGAGCAAACTCTAGTGTACTACAATAAATCTAAAATTATTCTGAGTTTCTGCTGTAATCTTGGTGTTAGGCGGTTAAGACCCTGGATTTCTGGTTGTACATGCTCCACACCAAGTGACTCCAGAACACGCTTCAAGTGGATCCCGTACGGAATTGTTGCTCACGGACGATTGGAGAAAAAACGTTAGAGGCGAATCAGCAACTCGGAGCAGCGAGGAACTTCCAGCCTGACGCACCATAAAGAGCTACTGCTGGATGGTAAATGGTGATTCCCCAGATTCAGCACAGAGTTTGGGGCCGGTCCCTTGGCCTGTCTAATCCGCTTCCCACAGTGGGGAGTTGTCACCAAATGAAGGTAGTCAGTGCTTCCCACTGGGCTGAGTCAAGAGCGCGTGAGCAGAAAGAGAGATTGATGGCTGAGGACAAACATTATGCGTACATTATGGACATTGAAGTCTCCCTGTAGGACGATTGGTCTTAGGGTTGCTCTATATGTTATAGCTTCAGTCAATCGCATTATAAGGAGGTAAATATAGCGCTCAAACAGTGATCCTCCGATACACATAAACTCAACTGCAAACACTGGCAGGGCAGTAGCTGGGGGAGGGAAAGCAGTGTGCATTATCAACAATGTGATCCCTTCCTAGGCTCTTTCCCCTTGCAGGGAATCCTTGCAATAGAGTATAAAGATCCACAGTAAAGGGGCATCAGATGCTTTGAAATTACTCTTGGACCCCGTCTTTCCGTCATGAATTTGAGCCTGTAGTTGGTCGAGATTCAATGTTGGGGGCGAGATGTGGGCCCCAGGCAGACATCAATGTCCATCGGCTCTGAAGGTGAGACATGAAAGATGTCATAGAAAGCGATCGCGGCGCCGTCAGGGTACTTCCCTCTCACCTCCATTGGCAGCTGATTCCTTGCTTTACCCTTCGGTCTTTTTGCCCTGGGAGGTTTTGGAGTCACAATCGCGGAGTTGGATGATGAATCAGGTTGCATGATGAATCAGGTTGAACCTGTTTAGAAGTAGAGACATATCGCATATTATTCTGGGAGACGGCACAGGCTTTGAAAGAACTGCAACAGGTCATATGCATTGACAAACGCAGGTACTAGTGCTAAGACTAGCATCCTCCGTTTGTGTGGCAGCGTTGGTCCTCTGAGTTGGCTGTTTAAGAATAGACGCAAATCAGATAGCGAACTTCAGGGGCTGCATGGGTTTGTCATTCTTTTTGGCCTCACCATACGAGATACACGTATTTGCTATATCTCCCTATCTTCCTTTTTCTTTTTGAAGGAAGATACTGCAGTCCCTACTCCAGACAGTTAACGTTCTTTGCAGAAGAAGAACTTACAACTTCTTTATGGGTGAACTTACCACAGTAGCCACCGATGGCTTCTCTCTCCAATCCCAAAGTGGTGTCTCCAAAGCGATGGCGAGTGAAACAGCGCGTAGGGCTGGGAAAATATGGCGGCACGCTGAGGCGAGGGAAACCTGCCTTAAAGTGCTCTGGAAGTTTCCTGCTGCTGAAATTCAGCATAAGCAATTATGATTTCACAGGATCGCCATTCACCCTTTTCATTATGTTTTGCACATCAACAGTTCTTACCTGGGACAACTCAGATCTCAGTTGTTCTCAACACTTTGGCTGTAATTCGAAGTGTTCTGCAGTTCACTTTCAATAGCATTTTCCCCGAGGGATTCAGTTTTATAAATGTTCTTCACTTGTTGGGAATTACTATTCCTACCAGCAGGGTCCTGCTTTGCAAGCGCTTGACAGATTTTAAAGTGCCAGCGGCGTCCTCTAAACCTTTTTGTATGTATAAATGTGAAGCTTTCTCAAAGAGCTGCCCTCTCTGCGTTTGACTATAAGAAACACAGTCTGACCAGAAGCTGGTGTTCTGTTACTATAGACAGGACTCTACATAATCTCGAAATGTGGATGACTAGGTGTTGGCGCCTAACAGCCACCCACACTTTCCGCTGGAAGGAGGAAGAGAAAATTCTGAACGATTCATCATGGTTCCACGAGCAGGTAGGAAATAAAGTGCATCTAGACAGAGCCTCCTGTCCCTAGGTAAGCCTTATATAACTGAGATGCGGCAGGTTCTGCAGAGATCACCTGCCAACGACTGTTCCACCTCATCAGCCATGCATCTCATCAGCACGCATCACATCTTGAGAGTGAGGGGTCTTTTGTGGAGGTTGTTACCATCCTCTTGATCCGGACGGTCAAGTTAAGATCCCCGTTTCCTGTGTCACACAACGTCCAACCACCTCACTGCACGGTGGTCACCGGAGCATCCCCAAAGCTTACAGTGACAGGGACTGGCAGCGCGTGCTCAGAAACCCTGCGGTCGCAAAGTCCGTACCCAGCAAACGAATGCAGTGTCTCTGAGAGCCAAAGTTAATCTGTACGATTTGTAGACCCTGTAAGCCATAAGCCATGACTATAAATTACACCGTCTGAAATTTGGCATTTATGTGCAGTATCATCTTGGAAACGACCACTCTGCAAGCAGATTAATCTTCTTCAGTGAAGGCACTTTTCATCTTTCTGGCGCCGGCCTAAGTAGCCATGCGGTTCTAGGCGCTGCAGTCTGGAACCGCGAGACCGCTACGGTCGCAGGTTCGAATCCTGCCTCGGGCATGGATGTGGATGATGTCCTTAGGTTAGTTAGGTTTAACTAGTTCTAAGTTCTAGGGGACTAATGACTTCAGAAGTAGAGTCCCATAGTGCTCAGAGCAATTTGAACCAACCATCTTTCTGGAAAGTTCAACCGGCACAACGTGCATATATTGGGGGGAGAGAAATTACGTCTTACTTTCGTCACGCTTTTGTGAATCTGAAAAAGCTAACGTGTTCTATGTAGTGTCCAGCAAGACAGCCTATGGACTGTTCTTCTTCGGTCGATGGTATCATCTATCTCAATATGTTGCAGTTGTGGCTGATGCAAAAACATGCACCTAATAGTTGAGCTTACACCTATACAAAGTGGCGCCCTTACACATTTCCACAATTGTGTACGAGATTACGTGAATGTGACGTTGCCACATCACTGAATAGACCTCATTGTGGCTACCGATCAGGCGCTATTCGAGTGGCCACCATGATCGTTTACGATTAGTTTTTGTTAGTGGGCCGTCCGGTGTGGCCATGGAGTTCTAGGAGCTTCGGTGTGGAACGGCGTGACCGCTACGGTCGCAGGTTCGAATCCTGCCTCGGGCATGGATGTGTGTAATGTCCTTTGGTTGCTTAGGTTTAAGTAGTTGTAATTTCTAGGAGACTGATGACCACAGATGTTAAGTCCCATAGTGCTCAGAGCCATTTTGTTAGTGGATGGGATAGCGCTTATACCCCACCTCTACCACAAAACCTCAAAGACATCAGGCACCACATCGTAGCAGCTGTTCATACCGCCTCTCCTGATGTCGGGTAAAGGAAGAATTGAACTACTCATTGTATGTGTACTGTATGATGATGTGTGGACGCTTACATTATTTATGGTTCGAATAGCTCTAATCACTATGGGACTTAACATCTGAGGTCATCAGTCCCCCTTGACTTAGAACAACTTAAACCTAACTAACCTAGGACATCCCACACATCCATGCCCGAGGTAGGATTAAAACCTGCGACCGTAACAACAGCGTGGTTCCGGACTGAAGGACATAGAACCGCTCGGCCACAGCGACCGGCATATAAGATTTATAAACATTGTAAGAAAGTTAGAGACATTATCATTCATTAGAATAGTTTAGAAGGTAGTGCCCAACAGCTAGTAATATTTGAAAATTTTCGTAAATTAGACCTCGAGTTGCTAGCAAAATTCGTTATTTAACAGCTGGTGTGCCGTTATCCCGTCTGGAGAGCTTATGAAATCAGTAATGTGTTCTTACTACTGCACTGAGAACGTACAATAAGCAAAATTTTATTTCCTATCTTACCTGTGATATTGATGTTTTACTGACTATGATTTAAATGTAATTACAATTAGGTCAATGAAAAATTTCAAACCATTGGTAGAGATAGATGGGCAAGAACAACGTAACAACTCGAGCTGCTGGTATAGTTCTCTATTTAACAAACGATTTCGACCAACTGGCCATCATCAGCTTCTTAAAAGCGTTTACAATATCGTTCTGTAATAATGTGAATATTCAGGGTGAAACAGTTGCCTCTACGTATGAGTTTTATGCAGACAGTAATGCCTCCATAATCACGAGCCAGTGTTTAGTACTCTCTCGCTCGCTATGTGCAAATTATTAGTCCTACAAGAAAACTGAGCAGGGAATATTTGAAGGAAATTTAATATAGTAAAATTTTGTACTGGTACCGTTTGAAGGTCGCTTTTGTACGGAATAATTCGAAAACTATGGCCTCTAGCGAATACATATCCCAGTACAAAATTTAACTAGATTACATTTTTTACACTAGCGACCTGTTCATTTTTCTGCAGGACTAATAGTTATCAAATAGCGAGCGACTGAATATGAAAATATTGTATAAGGTACTTGATGGTGTTGCAGGTTGCATAAAAGCTATTGGTAGGTGCAGCTTAATTATCCTGTATATGCTCTTAAAAGCATGATGACGGTCTGTTGGCCGAAACTGTTTGTTACCTGACTATATCAGCAGGTCGAAATGGTAATGGAGATATTTTACCATTACTTATTACGTTGTTCTTTGCCATTTGTATCCACCAATGTCCTGAAGTTTTTCGTCGGCCTTATTGTAATAACATGTAAATCGTATCATTATTAACATCGAGCCATTAAAGCATCAATATCACGGTTAGGATAGGAAATAACCGAATTGGCGTACTTTGCATACTCATTGTCGTAGCAACAACACATTATTGATTTCATAAACTCTCCTGGTGTAATAACTCGTGTTACTCTTCAAGTTAAGCTGCACACAGTATCGGTTTTTTGAAATAACAATTGATTGTGGCCTACCTTCACGACATTCGTCCCTGAAGGAAACTTTGCCATGACGAAATTCACCTACCAAACTTTACACATTTTTGTCCAAGGATGGATGGTTAGCAATAGTACAACGAAGCGATCTGGAACGTTGTTATTCGGCGTTTATGAAAATCACATTCACAAGGGATTTAGATTTTTTGACAACACTCTCTATATTTCCGTTGTAAAACTCTGTCCGATGCATAGCTAGTACCGTTTTATCAACGAAAAACGACAACTTTTGAAGCAATAGTAACATCAGATCTTAACAGCCCCATCTGGTCGTCACTTAAATCTTTACCGCGAATTTTCTATGTTCTAATGTGTAAAATGAGCGTGGGCCTAATCGTTGCTTACTGTATGTCCGTTTGACAATGGCGCAAGGTGAGATCTATGTTGCTACAGGGCAGCCAATTACTGGAGCGGCCAGAGGAGCTGGTGCAACTATTACGCCAAATCCTCCCTAAACGGTCAGCACTGCGGCTGGGTAATTGCCGGCATAGCAGCATTACGGCCAAGCGTGATAGTCGAATGGCTCACGTAATGAATACGGTTGCCCGCACTGATTGCCCGCTTAAAGTGTCATCCAGCAGAGAAATTGGCTCCGTTTAAGTCACCAGGAGTGCGCGTTTAAGTCGACCATCCACTGTTTCAAAAGACATCCTATCTCTTTTGTATAGGAGACGGCAGTCGTAAGTCTTACTGTTGGGGACAAAGCAGGCCGTTTTAATGTGGCTATGGTCGGTACCGGTTAAGAAGACGTGCTCTCACCTGCAGAGATAACTTTCATAATTTCCTCATCGTCATGACTTCACCGTCCGCACAGACCTCGTAAACACTGCCTACTACTTCAGTTACATATTTTCCATCATCAGATTCACTGTGCATATTATTTTCTTATATCCTTGGGCACACTGGATACGTCAACAGATTTGTTTCACTTGGAAGTCTGCCCTCTGACTTTAATCTTTAACCGACTGGTTCATAAAACTACATATCTGCACAACATGTTTGTAGACTTTGAACTGTTGTGCGCATAATCTTGTTCTTTGCTCAAATATGCATTGTATGGATGTATTCCCATATTGTTATAGCCCTCCGTTGCATCGGACCAACTGCTTAAACGGTTCAATAGTTGCTTGGGGCAGTCCTACATCTCTTTCATCTCCTCCAACTACTTGATCTAGACATTTACTCTAAGCCCATATAATTCAGATTCTTCCATAAATTTTTTTATCATAAGCCTGAAATTTACCCCGCTTTGTGCTATCAGTACATGATCATCAGAAAATAATAATAATAATAATAATAATAATTGAATAGGCCTCCGGTATGTTTTGCCAGTCGTAAAAGGACGAACCACTAATAGGGCTAACCCCCCTTTTAGTGTGATTGGTGGGTTCAGAACAGTCCTAATGAAGCCTCGGACAAGCTCTGTCATGGTCGGGGACGACGCTTGAACCTTATACCCGTCCACAATGGTAACGACACTGCTAGCCACATGGAAAATGATTTAAATCCAAATAGAGGTGTTTTGCAGGATATTCTTCATGCAACCACTCTAGAAGGAAAACAAAGAGAATGAGATGGTCAGATGAAGTTAACCGACACCTCACGTTCTGTTATTACCAAGCAACAGACTTAGGAACCAACACAACTGGATACAGATCACAAGTATACACAACATTTATTACCAGATACCCAGAATTAAAATTTTCAGCAGTACAACGACCAGCTGGTCAGATCCGTGTAAAAATCAAAAATGACAGGATACCCCAGTCAAAATTAGAAAACATCAAACAACAAGTACAACAAATACGGGAACAAAATAATGTGCAATCAGAAGAAGAAGAAAGTACAGTAATGGACTCAAACATCCCAGAGCAAAAAAACAAAGAACAACACGCATCAATTAAACAGAGGAAAACGAAATCTTACGACGGCTACCAGAACAAGCACAAATAGAACACGAAGTGACAAACATGTTAAATATAGAAGAAAAATTTCAGCTGACATATATAGAATAGAAAGACACAGATACAGACATTAGACCATTCTTGCATAGACCACCAAATAACCCACAAGTCGAAACAACAATAACAACTATCAACACAATCATACACAACAAAATAAATGAAAATACTACTATGGAAGAGTTAAAACTACTGGTTTATATAGCAGCACTCACTATACTAAATATACACACTAGGCTGAGATCAGAACCAACCAACACACAGAAGAAACCCACAAAACCAGCATGGCAACTCAGGCTACAGATCAGAATAGAAAAACAGAAAAGACAACAGACAGCTAACACAATTTATAAGAAACGAAATATCAGACAAAATACGAAAAAGGTTAGGTAAAATCTCACGACAAGAAGCGATAGAGCAATTAGATGAAAAGAAGCAGAAATTACAAGCATTGGCCAAACGACTTAGAAGATACAAAAAAAGTGAAAATAGAAGGAAACAAAACCAAACATTCAACATAAACAAAAATAAATTTTACGAGACAATAGATAAAACACACATTAAAATAGACAATCCACCAAACATAACAGACATGGAACACTTCTGGAGCAACATATGGTCAAACCCAGTACATCATAACAGGCATGCACGGTGGATACAGGCAGAAACAGACACATGCAAGACGATACCACAAATGCCTGAAGTAATAATTTTGCAACATGAAGTCACCCAAGCAATTAATTCTACTCACAATTGGAAAGCCCCTGAGAAAGATAAAATAGCAAATTTCTGGCTAAAGAAGTTCGCCTCAGCACATCCACATCTAGCTAAATTATTTTACAGTTACATTGCAGACCCATACACATTCCCTGATACGCTTACACATGGAATAACTTATCTGAAATCTGAAGATCAAGCAGACACAGCAAACCCAGCTAAATATCGCCCCATAATATGCCTACCAACAATATACAAAATATTAACTTCAGTCATTACACAGAAATTAATGACACATACAACACAGAACAAAATTATAAATGAAGAACAAAGAGGCTGTTGCAAAGGAGCACGAGGATGTAAAGAGCAACTGATAATAGATGCAGAGGTGACATATCTAGCTAAAACTAAGCAAAGGTTGCTACACTAAGCATAAATTGATTACCAAAAAGCTTTTGTTAGTGTACCCCACTCATGGTTACTACAAATATTGGAAATATACAAAGTAGATCCTAAATTGATAAAATTCCTAAACTTAGTAATGAAAAATTGGAAAACCACACTTAGTATCCAAACAAATTCAAATAATAGCACATCACAGCCAATACAGATTAAGCGTGGAATATACCAAGGAGAGTCATTCAGTCCTTTCTGGTTCTGCCGTGCTCTGAACCCACTATCCAATATGGTAAATATTAAAAATTATGGATACAGGATTACTGGAACATACCAACACAAAATCACACATTTGCTATACATGGATGATCTAAAACTACTGGTAGCAACAAATGAACAACTCAACCAATTACTAAAGATAACAGAAGTATTCAGCAATGATATAAATATCGCTTTTGGAACAGACAAATGTAAAAAAATAGCATAGTCAAGGGAAAACACACTACACAAGAAGATTACATATTGGATAACCACAGCGACTGCATAGAAGCGATGGAAAAAACAGATGCCTATAAATATCTAGGATACAGACAATAAATAGGAATAGATAACACAAATATTAAAGAACTAAAAGAAAAATATATAGACAAAGACTAACAAAAATACTGAAAACAGAATTGACAGCAAGAAATAAGACAAAAGCTATAATACGCTATACCAATATTGACCAACTCATTTGGAGTAGTGAAATGGAGTAACACAGACCTAGAAGCACTCAATACACTTACACGATCACAATGCCACAAACATAGTATACATCACATACATTCAGCAACAGAAAGATTCACACTAAGCAGAAAGGAAGGAGGAAGGCGATTTATCGACATAAAAAACCTACATTATGGACAGGTAGACAATTTAAGAAAATTCTTTATAGAACGAGCAGATACTAGCAAAATACAAAAAGCAATTACTCATATAAATTACCAATTATACTATCAACTACAGGAGTCACACCACACAATATCCACCAGTACATCAACGCAATACAGCTACATCCAAACTTATATATACAACTACAGAAATTTGTAATTATTGATATATGTTCAATTACCCGAAAGTTCCTAAATGCAATGTAACATATACCGTACAGTTAAAAGGAAGTCACGCTTGATAAAGGTCCGTGACTTTCCATTTAACCAGACAAAACGTCTGAGAAAGGAAAGAATAATAATAATAATAATAATAAGTAGTCAATTCCACGCCGGAAATGAATTCCCGTATCTCCACAATATTGAGTCTATAGCTTCAGTATAAACTGCATTTATATTCAAAACATGTTCGGCGACTCACCACAGCCTTGTCTTGTCATTTCGATGCTTGGAAAGTCTCGCTTTTCTTTCTTCCTGCTTTCAACTACTGCATACAACTGTTGGTACCATCTCCTATTTAGGCAGGCTTGTTGTGCTTCTGTAACTGTACACTTCTTCGCTTTGTCTAGTGTGATGAAGGGTAAGTAGTCATAGGCTTTTCCTAAATACAAAAAATGAAGATGTGCTATTTGAGCTTTAGAATACACCTTCTCATTTATTTGTCTAATACTAGAGATAGGATCCTTACAAGATAGTTCGACCTAAAACCTGTCTGATCCCTTGCATTCTTTCTTCATTTTCCAAGCTTGTTTTGTAGTATAGCGCTATAATGTCTGCTGATAAATGCTGTAACAGTAATCCATCTATAATTGCTTCGGTGCTTCTAGTTTCCTTTCTTGTACATAGCTGGTGTTAATGATACACACCACTGTCCTTACACTTCACCCCCTCAGATCAGATGTAAAAATCGATTTGTATGTCTCACCATTCATAGGGGTCAATAATTCAACAATTTTAACACAAATCCTGCCAGTCAAATGGCCTTTCCATTTCATGCCCTTTTCCTCGTCTCGTTCACTTGTTCCTCCAGTATAGCAACCGTGACGTTTTTGTCGTAGATCCTATCACATGTTCTCTACTTCTTCCTACCCAGAATTATTCAGAGTCTTTTCCCCTGCCCAATTGTTGTAGGACGTGTAAGTAGCCTGTTTATGTCTTGGTATGTTGGCAGCGCTATAGATTGCATCAATATCACTGACAGCTCTTGCAGCCTCGCTAAGAGACTCTGAAATTGAACGGACTTCCAGTTAGAAGTTAAAAGTTAGCAGTGTTGGAGGTTGGAAGTGTTAACACGGGCGGATGGTCAGGACATGTGTCTATCCTAGAGGTTTAGTGATGGTTGGAAAGTAATTTTAAAGTGATGATTGATGTATCTGCTAATGTTTGGGAAATGGAATTATTGATGATTATGTAATTATGGAACTGAATGTCACATGAATAATATAAAATCTGCTAAATACATTGTTTACTCTGCAACAAAAGCTTTCCTTTGCAAATCACATGCTTATTAGTTGTTAGTGCCTAGACTAGTTAGAATCTTTTTATTTAGCTGGCTGTTGTTGCTATTTGCTGTATTTGCTGTAGTTCGTGTCATGAAGATTTTCTGTGAGGTAAGTAAGTTATGAAATGTATGCGTTATTTTCTCAAGGACATCATCTTCATGTCATCAAAAAAATTTTAATGATTGTGAATCGCAGTTACAACAAGTATGGGTGATTGTTAGGATTTATTCTAATTCAGGGCCATTCTTTTGTGTTAATTACACTCCTGGAAATTGAAATAAGAACACCGTGATTTCATTGTCCCAGGAAGGGGAAACTTTATTGACACATTCCTGGGGTCAGATACATCACATGATCACACTGACAGAACCACAGGCACATAGGCAACAGAGCATGCACAATGTCGGCACTAGTACAGTGTATATCCACCTTTCGCAGCAATGCAGGCTGCTATTCTCCCATGGAGACGATCGTAGAGATGCTGGATGTAGTCCTGTGGAACGGCTTGCCATGCCATTTCCACCTGGCGCCTCAGTTGGACCAGCGTTCGTGCTGGACGTGCAGACCGCGTGAGACGACGCTTCATCCAGTCCCAAACATGCTCAATGGGGGACAGATCCGGAGATCTTGCTGGCCAGGGTAGTTGACTTACACCTTCTAGAGCACGTTGGGTGGCACGGGATACATGCGGACGTGCATTGTCCTGTTGGAACAGCAAGTTCCCTTGCCGATCTAGGAATGGTAGAACGATGGGTTCGATGACGGTTTGGATGTACCGTGCACTGTTCAGTGTCCCCTCGACGATCACCATTGGTGTACGGCCAGTGTAGGAGATCGCTCCCCACACCATGATGCCGGGTGTTGGTCCTGTGTGCCTCGGTCGTATGCAGTCCTGATTGTGGCGCTCACCTGCACGGCGCCAAACACGCATACGACCATCATTGGCACCAAGGCAGAAGCGACTCTCATCGCTGAAGACGACACGTCTCCATTCGTCCCTCCATTCACGCCTGTCGCGACACCACTGGAGGCGGGCTGCACGATGTTGGGGCGTGAGCGGAAGACGGCCTAACGGTGTGCGGGACCGTAGCCCAGCTTCATGGAGACGGTTGCGAATGGTCCTCGCCGATACCCCAGGAGCAACAGTGTCCCTAATTTGCTGGGAAGTGGCGGTGTGGTCCCCTACGGCACTGCGTAGGATCCTACGGTCTTGGCGTGCATCCGTGCGTCGCTGCGGTCCGGTCCCAGGTCGACGGGCACGTGCACCTTCCGCCGACCACTGGCGACAACATCGATGTACTGTGGAGACCTCACGCCCCACGTGTTGAGGAATTCGGCGGTACGTCCACCCGGCCTCCCGCATGCCCACTATACGCCCTCGCTCAAAGTCCGTCTACTGCACATACGGTTCACGTCCACGCTGTCGCGGCATGCTACCAGTGTTAAAGACTGCGATGGAGCTCCGTATGCCACGGCAAACTGGCTGACACTGACGGCGGCGGTGCACAAATGCTGCGCAGCTAGCGCCATTCGACGGCCAACACCGCGGTTCCTGGTGTGTCCGCTGTGCCGTGCGTGTGATCATTGCTTGTACAGCCCTCTCGCAGTGTCCGGAGCAAGTATGGTGGGTCTGACACACCGGTGTCAATGTGTTCTTTTTTCCATTTCCAGGAGTGTATTTGCAATCAGGTTGGGTTGCATTTGTATATTGCGGGTCATATGTATGAGTTGTATGGGCAGGGGAATATTTTGTAGGTCAGTGTTGAAATGACAAAACCAGTAAAGAGACAGTAGGTTCAGTTTCACTCAGCAGCATTCAGTACGCTCAGTTGCACTCAGCAGTTTAAGACCATTCAGTTGCTTTCAGCATTCATAAGTGTCAGTAATACACATAGTAGTTTCACCTGTCGACCCTTAGGCGATGAAACCTCACTGGAATCTTCTGATTTTTTGTAGTTTGAATAATTAGTGCAAGATTAGAAATTATTGTCTATTGCTAGCACATAATTATATATAGGGAATTTCTTTTGTAGTTGTAGTTTCTAATTGTTGTACGATTTGTAGTGAGCAAAGCAGTTGTGGCATGCACGTGGATTTGCACTAAGTATTTCGCAGTCGCGTTTGCTACTAACTAGATATTGATTATTTTCAGTGGTATTTTAGTATCTTCTTATTTTTGCTTTTCAATTTGTTTTTTTGTGTTATTGTGTGAAATACTGTGATAATCAGGGCGAGAGAAAAGCGCGGAACTAGGCTGCAAAGCAAATTGAGAAATGACAGTGACGACGAGTGTAGCATTTTGGCATCACCTTCTAATGAAGTGACAAATGTTCAAGACAATAATTTGATATCTGTGCATAGGGACATGGATCAGGCAGCAAACAACGGTGTACGAATGGATACAGTCAGTGAACAGGGAACTATTGTCGATCGGTCGATCGGTAGCAGTTCGCCTCCGGAATGCAAAATAACAGAACAATATCTTGCAAATATCGTAGATTGAGGTTTTGCGTTATTACATTTTCCTCAATTGAGTCAAGACACACTTTATACTTTTTGAAATATGAGTATTGCGGGTGCGAATACACTACCGATAAGCACCATGGAATATGTTTCAGTTACTCATGCATTGTTATTGTGTTTAATTCAAAAACTTGATCAAAGGCTTCAAAAGTTAGACATAATGGAACATAGTCAGAAACAAACACTGTAACAGCTTCAAAAGTTAGACACAATTGAACAAACGCTTGAACAAAGACGTGAAGACTATCCGCTGAGATAATGAAAATCGAATCAAAATATCAAAAAAATTTCTGAAAATGTAAAAACACAAATTTGTGACCTTTTTCAGCCTATTTTTTTGCGACATGAAAACGCATTACAGAATCATGAAGCAGCCATAAAGGAACAGCAGATCATTGTTCACGAAAATCACGACGCCTTGCTGGCTAATATTGAGTTGCATCTAGCGATACGGTCGCGCAATCTGTAAAAGAACAGGAAAACTTAAAGGACACAGTAGATACGATTATGACGCAAAAGTCACACGGCAATAATACATGGTATTTCGGAGATCTTGAAAGGAGTCGGCAGCGTCCACCGAATCTTGCCGTGGAACTGCCGAAACGACGTAAAAATGACCGATTTACCACTCGGCGTCGCGATGACTTTGACTATAAGCTCTTTATCACAACGCGTAAATTTAAAACATTCAAGAAGTCTGGTAATAACATAAATCCACCGGCTTGGTTTCATCAATATTCTTATTGTTTTCCTCCTAATAGATCATTGGAGCACAAAAAAGTTTAAGAAAGGAAATTATCACATTTCTCGTGTAAAACAGTCTATTGAAAAATAATTTGAATTTCTGATTTAGTCGTTAACATAAAATTTTTCACTTGAAGTTACTATTACGTTTTGTCACATTTCAGATGCAGCGATGTTCTGATGTCAACTATCTAGTGAAGAACATATGGAACTTATGAAGACAGTAATTTTACGAGTTCACTTTCATAGGTAACAGACGACACAGTCTTATTGTGCATACATTTTGCTTGTTACGCTTGCTTGCACACTTACGTCACGACTATAATGCTCGCGTTCTTGGAACATATACTGCTAATGAGATTTTATTGCAATATTTGGCTTTCCTTGAGAAGATATTTTATTTACTTTCTGAGAGGTCACAGAGTATTTGGTTTTGTTTGCCAGCTATACGATATACTGCGATGCTACTAATGACTGACACAATTTTCATTATTGCTTATCACTGTATCTGTTTTATGTCTGCACAGTTTTTCTACATTCTTCTGAAAAGTAAAACACGTTTTGATAATGACTTTTGTGACATGGTTGCAATGAGACTGCTTGTTTGGTTACACAACAGTACGTTAGAGTACAGCACTTTCAAGGTCACGGCAATGAAAATAATAACTATATTTATAATCATGGCACTTTACTTTAGTATATGACAAGGTAGGTACATCAATTTTTGGTAAACTTTGCTTATGGACAACGATAGCTATGACACATGGCAATTTTTTACCGTTAAGCAATGACAGATTTTTCTTACAACAAAAAGAATAGTTTAGCGCTACAGAACACACATTTGAGCGATTACTTTTTGTACTTGGAATATTTTTAGAATTATTTAGGAATTAAATGGATACAGAGAAAGTTTTCGGTGATACATTTCATTCCGCAGTTTTAATCTGTAACATCGGAGGTATAATTACATTATCCCTCACGTGGGTACGCCTACTTGTGTACCATGCGTGTGGCAAGTGCAAGGAGCCCTAGCTTATATGGTATTTGCTTATTCAGTTTTACACATCGATACCATATTTCTCTAACACAGAACTACGGAGCTATCAGGTCATTGAACTGAAAGAAATAAACGTTTTACTACGTCACTGACACATGTCTATGTAATTACGCTGTTGGGTTACTTCACATTTATGAAATTGTACTTTGTCAGCATTTGGTGAACTGTTCACATATATTTTCGTAACCATTGCGATATTGTGAGAGATTTGAGTGATATATACTGTATGGGATCATGATTTTTGGACTACGTTTGAGGTGGATGACACTATTGAAACGAGCAGAGAAAATTTTTTAGAGGTTTTGAGATTATTGGGAAGATGCTACGACGATTCTGAGATTTGACTGTTGTGTTGTGATGTTATTTTTACAAATACGATGTGTATTATGATGTTGAGATATGGTTATGATCAATAAGGTGATGCTATACAAGAAAGGTTGTTATGCTATGTGTTTATTATGATGTATTGAATCAGTACCAATGTTTATTTATATGAATAATGAGAAGTGGTTAGGGACTCTTGTTTGTGAGAAAACGTTGGAAACCAAGAATCGTACTTTAAGAGTTATGAAAAGTGATGATGTATGTGGATGTGAGTGCTACAATACTGACGGAAATTTTTGGGCACTGTTATTGATGATATTTCATTTCTAGGCACTTCTCCTGTAATTTTTCAACCTGTAAAGTTTCTTTTATTTGTATGAATCTGTCATTGTAGCTGAAATTGTTGTAAATATTTCGGTAAGGAGTGTGTGTGAATTTCACTCAGCAGCATTGAGTGCATTCAGTTCCATTCAGCGTTCAGCAGAGTCATAATGAAACCTAGAAGTTTCAGATGTGTTGTAGATGCTTTGCTGCTATCCATATTCATTTCCCTTATCATATGTGTCACCACTGATCAGCTATATCCAAGCGATTGCCCCCTTTTCCCACATATACTTTCCCATGCCTCCACCATGCCTTTTTTTTTATTAATTTAGTAGTTTTCTTTTTGTGTACCACATACTGTATATATTCTAATTGTTTTCACTCTGCAGGCTTAACAAAACGTGACTATGTTTCCTTCTTTTCCTCAGCCATCGCCAACAGCTCTGTGGTCATCCAACCGGTCCTTACTCATACCTCCATTTTCCTTCCGAAAGCACCCTCTGCTACTTTGTTAATGGTCCGTTTCAGAAAACCATTTAGTTCATTTGCACTCCAGCGCATCCAAACTTACATTTAAACTATAATAGATGTATCCTATATTTTAGATGGTCTATGGCTGTACTTCCAACGTCCTCCTCTTTCTGATAGAGTTCTTAACTTTGTCTTAATCGGAAAAACAAAATTTGAAGTAACAATATAATGATCACAGCCACACTTTTACCCTTACTACTTGTACTTTAATCACATGCTGCCTGTGCAACGAAAAATTATATTTTAGGTTCCTTGACGAATTAGTCCAGGTGTGTTATTGTATTCCATGTGCTTGCCCATCCATAACAGTTCACTTCTGAACCTTACAGAAGATAATAAACCTCCTATTGACATCATTCTCTAGATCCTCTTCCCTTGGACCCACAAAACCTTAATTTAAGCATTTCCCAGTTAGTCTATTTCAATCCTCCACACGGGCATACATCGAAATTTTATGAATTTATATTGTTACACTGATTATTTTTCCTTTCGTTTTCTTTATAGTAGTTTTTCTTTGTTCCGTTTTTCATCTTCTAAGAAGTGTTTCTTATGAATTTTCCCTTCAGTTCTTTCCACTCCTCTCCAAAACGGAATACAGTCTTCACTCCATCTTTGTTCATATTATCAGTGTACACATTTTCAATAATTCCTTTTCTTTAATTATGTTCTCAGTTTTTCTGGCAACCCTTATACATTCTATATTCCACAAGAATCGCTGTTATTAATGAAAGTAAGTGCCTTTTGATCCAAGGAGCATTTTCATACTCTCTGGGAAATGCAGCGTAGCCTGTTATTACCAGGGTAGGATACCAATTCCACCATCGAACCCCCAGTATGGAGGACCCAAGGGTTTACCCCCTTATAAAGGTTGCTTTCGCACTCAAATCCTTTTTCCCACATGGACAATGCGACATTAAAGTGGTGTCTCCAGGAGCGGGAAGAAACAGGAGAAATTTGACGAAAATAAAAAAAAAATTGTTGAAAAAGAAAAGGTTAAGAGAAGAAGTTGTGGAATTGGGATTTATAAGAAAATTTTCATGACTCCCAGTTTTCAGTAAATTCACTTTCTCTTAGGCAATGAATAACGACGATCAGTAACATACTGCAACTGACCCAAAAATCATGTAATGACATGTGACAAACTAGTACACACTCTTGTTAATCTTTATGGATAATTGTTCATAGGTTCTTCGACCCAGCGATAGGATTCTAAAGGGTTCTTTTCATCAGTGCAGCACAGTATTTTTACAATACATAACATGACATACTTGGTACAGATTTGTATACTTTGTGAATTGTGGTAGGCAATGAAATTTTGGTATTTCTCCACCTTTAATTCTATTATGAACGACCGTTCAGAAAATGTAGAGTCGATTAACTCTTCTAATTTACAATTCTGTAATATTCAGAAATACAGAAACTTCGTGGACGATAAGCACTTCGTGTCCGATCAGGAATCAAACCGGGGAAGCAAGTCTTTCGTTGTCAAATGCTCTACTAACACACCTCACAATACAACTCTTCACTTCCACCAGAACCTCATGTATGTACTCCCAAATTCACAGAAATTCTTCTGCAATACCTCGAGGACTAGCATTCATGGAAGAGAGGATATTGCGGAATATCCGAGTTCGATCTGCCAGAAAATTTCCCATTGGCACACACTCCACTTGGAGCGAAAAATTCATCAAGAAATACAGTAACGTCCTCTAGTCTCGATTTTCCTAACTGTTGATAGTTGTACTATATACATGAAACATACAAATGTAACACTGGCACAAACAACGTAATAAGCTAACGTAAACTACGTCCAAACAAGCCTCCGAAGCATTAACGGTAACGACCGATCGCCATGTCTTCCTCACACGATAGTTGCCATTTGATGATATCGAGTGGCACATGGTCGGCACACTGCTCTCTCGGCCATTGTTAGTTCTTGTGACCAGCCGATATTTATCAGTCAAGTACCTCCTACATTAGCCTCACACGGGATCGGTGGACCTCGCTTGCCAACACTGCTAGGCATATCCACGAAGTAACCAAGTCCTAGCCAAGCCCTACGGCGCGTAATTTCGGTGATCTGACGGGAACCAGTATTGAGCGGACGATTTGGATGGGATTAGATTAATGAAAAGGGGACATACAATTCAAGGTGTATTTCCCCAAAACAATTAATAAATTGTAGTAAATTACAGTGTGGCTTACAAATTACAGTGACACAAACATATCAAGCTGCTGCCAATATGAAGTAATAAAAATGTTATATGCCCCAGGTGAACAGACAAACTTCAAAATTGTTTACAATTTGATACATTAACAAATAATCATTGTGCATTAAACTACATACTTTCACCTAATACAGTTAAATTTTATAATGTGAAGCACAAATGTATAATTTACAATTAAATTTTCAGTCGAAGTTACTCCTTCCTATACCTTCTCTACAAGAGTGATAAAATTTCCAAAAGGTATCTCAATTAAAAATACCCTAAAACCCTTAACAAAACAACACGTACATGACTAGCTCAAATAATAAATATATGTACGGTAAAGCCCAACACCAACAGCGCAGACCACATTCAAATGGCTCTGAGCACTATGGGACTTAACTCTAAGGTCATCAGCCCCTAGAACTTACAACTGCTTAAACCTAACTAACCTAAGGACATCACACACATCCATGCCCGAGGCAGGATTCGAACCTGCGAACGTAGCGGTCGCGCGGTTCCAGACTGTGCAGACCACATTCAAGCTCTAGCCAACATGGGCCGCTTGCCGGTCAAAACATGTTACGACTGCGGCAACGGGCAAACTTACATAGGTAATAAAAGAACAGATGCCACCTAGCAATCTTACCAAAATCAGTTTACACGAAGGAGGAAGGAGGGGGCGGGCATAATAAATACCATACGCAAGTGCACTTGCCAAACCTGCTACTAAAAATACAGTATAAAAAGATCTCAATTAATGACTAATCCGGGATATGCCCGGCAATATTGCCCCTGAGCGCTAGTAGCCAAAATAAGGTTGACAGATAACAAGGTCTGACATCACCTTACGGCTGACTGGCACAACAAATAAATAAGAGTAAAAGAACAAGCAAATGCCAATGCACAAGAATTTAACTAGGATTAAGTACACACGAGGTTAAAATCAATTGCTAGCACCTTGGACATCGTCTTAGGCTTAATTGACTCTACAAATAAATAAAAGTAAAAGAACAGACATATGACAATGCCCAACAATTTAAATAAAAATAAGTAAGCACAAGGCTAAAAGCAATTGCTAGCAACTTACGAAGCACACATAAAAATATCTGACTGCTGCCACTTCACCAAACGGAACAGGCGCGCGCGCAGTCCTCAGCAAGCCAGAAAACCAGTAACACACACTCCAGCAACCGAGCCAGCCTGACCACAGTAATTTCAGCTCAGAATCAGGGCGCGTGAGCACGCCGGGTCCACGCAAAACACACACTGCCAAATAATTCCCACCAACAGTTACGGCTGCACCCCGGGAGGGAAAACACGGGCGACGACCGGGTACACACCAGCAGAAAACTCGACACCCAAACTCCGGCCAAAACGGAATCACGCAGAAAGTATAAACAACAGCTGAAGTAAGGTGAAACGAACCCTGCCACGCAGACCGGACAGAGCAAACACACAGAAAGCCTGCCCTGCAGTCCTTACAACGCCTGGGTGCAGAAACCCAAGCGATATCGTGGCACCCTTTCAGAGGCGGAGAACCTCGAGCGATCGTGAGCGGGGATCCATCAGTTGTCCACTACAGCACATCACCAACACGTCACACCGCCCAACGGCCAAATCAACGAGACCCGCCAACAACGAGACCACACCTCCGTGCCGGGGCGGAAGGCAAAATACCACCAGCTCGGTGCTAATCCAACTGCCGAGCCGAGCGTGCGTGGCCCCTGGGAAAAACGCTCCAGAGGGCAGCAGCCGCCTCAGCGCCTGCGCAGGCCGAACCAGACGGAAACAGAAATACAAGTGGCTATCGATAGTGCCGGATACGCAACGCGCCAGAGAAATGGCACAAGTATAACCACAGCAGTGAAGTCAATATATAACATACTGCTTTCTCACATTATTACAGCAGCGCGTGATTAGCCGAGCGGTCTCAGGCGCTGAAGTCATGGACTGTGCGGCTGGTCCCGGCGGAGATTCGAGTCCTCCCTCGGGGATGGGTGTGTGTGTGTTTTTTCTTAGGATAATTTAAGTAGTGTGTAAGCTTAGGGACTGATGGCTTTAGCAGTTAAGTCCCATAAGATTTCACATACATTTGAACATTTTTGAACATTACTACACAGTCAGAATATACACTAACGGAAGAAAATCGCAGCACCAAAATACAATCTAGTACAATGAAATTTGGAGGGAACATTCGTCTAGCTAACATATTTCAGTGGTTAACATCGCAGGATCACCGGTTAAAGTACGCCCGAGATAAGCGATTCCAGATATGAAATTCTGGTTGATTAATAACCGGTGTAACCTCTAGAATTTGGAGTGCAAGTAATCAAATGTACCTGCAGCATGTTGAAGGTGTTGAATCTCTGAATCTCTGTTTGTCGGCTGGAGTTACACGCTTGTTGCACTTGGTCCGGCCATACATCGTGGTAGACACTGCTTGTGGCTGTCACTGAAGTTCTCGTCCAATGATGTCCCATATGTGTACGACAGGAGACAGAGCTGGTGATTAAGCAGGCCAAGGCAACATGTGGACAGTCTGCAGAACACGTTGAGTTAAGAAGGTGATATGTGGGCGAGCGTTATACTGTTAGAAATCACCCCTGGAGCCCTATTCTTGAAAGGCAGAGCAACAGGTCGAATCACCATACTGACGTACATATTTGCAGCCAGGATGTGTTGGGTAACGATAGTTCTCCTGCTGTCATACGACATCCCACCTTTACTCTAACTGACCACCTTCTAACGAACACACGACTGTCACTAAGAATGAGGCGGACTCACCCTTTATCAGGAAGTACAACAGATCACCAACGTATCCTCCAATGGGGTCCCACTTATCGAGACTCAAGTTGCAAATGGTGGTAGTTTAGGTTCAGTGGAACGCAAGCTATACAGCTTCTGGCCTGTAGCTGTACTTGAAATATGCAGTATCCTCATCGACACTGTAGAGCCTTGTACAAGGGAAGGAACGGAGAGGATATTGCTATGGCTGCCCAATATCCTCTTTTTACAACACAAATGCACACATGGATTAATACATTTCTTTATTTACGTGAAGATTAACTTATATTCAATACAACCAATGTGTTCTACATCTACATCTACATCACCATTTATACTCCGCAAGCCACCCAACGGTGTGTGGCGGAGGACACTTTACGTGCCACTGTCATTTCCTCCCTTTTCTGTTCCAGTCGCGTATGGTTCGCGGGGAGAACGACGGTCTGAAAGCCTCCGTGCGCGCTCGAATCTCTCTAATTTTACATTCGTGATCTCCTCGGGAGGTATACGTAGGGGGAAGCAATATATTCGATACCTCATCCAGAAACGCACCCTCTCGAAACCTGGCGAGCAAGCTACACCGCGATGCAGAGCGCCTCTCTTGCAGAGTCTGCCACTTGAGTTTGCTAAACATCTCCGTAACGCTATCACGCTTACCAAATAAACCTGTGACGAAACGCGCCGCTCTTCTTTGGATCTTCTCTATCTCTTCCGTTAACCCGATCTGGTACGGATCCCACACTGATGAGCAATACTCAAGTATAGGTCGAACGAGTGTTTCGTAAGCCACCTCCTTTGTTGATGGACTACATTTTCTAAGGACTCTCCCAATGAATCTCAACATAGTACCCGCCTCACCAACAATTAATTGTATATGATCATTACACTTGAAATCGTTCCGCACGCATCCTCCCAGATATTTTACAGAAGTAACTGCTACCAGTGTTTGTGTTACGAACTCATTAGTAATCGTCCTCTTGCAGACAATATTGGTAATCCTGCTGTAGTCACAATCTGACGGTAAGTACTGTTGTAGGCTGCGATAAACTGCACCTGCTCCATGAGTGAACTGACCGACACCAAAGTGGAGAGTGAGATAGTGACAGCGGCTGTAGCATAAATACATCCTATCGAGCAGGCGTTGGCATCATGTTGTTTGTCGGTGTGCCTCTGGCCTCTCTCGTGATAGGCGCGCTTGATCCCACATCTACTATCGATCTTCGTGCAACATATTTGCCGACGAGTATTCTGGCTTACACCTCCATATTCCTGACCCCGGAAATGCCGCCATTGTGGTTTAGGGAAGATGCGAACGACAATGAGCCATGAGTAGTGACTGTCGAGGACGGCGTACTCCGACTGTACGCCTCCATCTGGCTTGCGAGGCAACAGGAACAGCCTCTGAAAAATTACTGACAGGGCACACGTCCACGCCTCAGGAGGTGTTCTGGGGCGATGACGGTGACGGTGTCGGCTGCGGTGATGACGGATCCAGGTCCATAGGGTCGGATAGCGGCGACGACGGGCGACGGCGTATCGTTCATCCGCTGCTCCTGGGGAGACCTGGTGGCTCCAATGGGCCGATGTGAATGCCGCGCGGTCCCGTGAGGCCAATAATCTGGGGGAAGGAAAACGGCACAATCTCAGGACAAATGACTGCCACGAATTTGGTTCTGGTGGTGGTGCTGCAAATCATCGGGGTCAGTACGTTAAGAGCCAATGCGCTCCTGGATCACGCATCTCTTCCTGCTCCCACAGCTGTCATAAACCCTGCCCTGGAAAGAATCTGATAGCGCGGGGTAAAGCGATACTTGCGGAACATTGGCGGAGTAGGATGCAGCGATGGGTGTAGCGAAGTGTAGCAGCGCCCGATGGCGGCGGCCATGCAGAAGTTCCGCCGATGATCGTCGGTCTCGTGGGTGAGAGCTGTAGGAGGCGAGAAAGAGTTGCAATGCCTGATCCCGTGTGATCCCGTGCGTGGCTGGTACGAAGCTTAGCTATCTGTTGTTTAAAAGTGCATAGAAAGCGTTCTGATTCTTCGTTGGACTGGGGATGAAATGGAGCCCTTGTTAGATGGCAAATGCCATTCGTGCTCAAACCTGTTCAAAACGATGTGAAGTGAATTTAGTCAGTTTTCTGACACAAGTACTTCTGGCAAAACTTCTATGCAAAATGTGGAGGACAATGCTTTAATCTTGCTAAGTGACGTGGTAGATGCCATAGGCACCACATATGGGAACTTGCTAAAAGATTCTACCACTATGAACCAACAAGTGTCCAAGTGGTCCTGCAAAGTCAACGTGCACTCGTTTCCATGGCGATTGAGCCTTAGACCAAAGATTCTACCACTATGAGCCAACAAGTGTCCAAATGGTCCTGCAAAGTCAACGTGCACTCGTTTCCATGGCGACTGAGCCTTAGACCAAGCTGTGAATGTCTGTGACGGAGCGGATTGTTTCTCCGCGCATGCTCGAGTCTGTTCATTACAGGCGTCCATGCACAACAAAATACAGGGCCGGCGCGCCAACGTTTTAGTGCGAACGATTCCCCCAGTGTCCTCAGTAGAGTAAACGCAACACATCCATTTGCAGTTCTTTGGAAATAAGAACACGTGATTGTTCATTTTCATTCTGAAGTAGAATCAAAGTCTGTTGAACTGACGTTATGTAGACGGCGAAATATCGGCGCACAAGTGAGTTCTGGTTGGTTGGTTGGTTTGGGTAAGGAGACCAGACAACGTGGTCATCGGTCTCATCGAATTAGGGAAGGAATGGGGAAGGAAGTCGGCCGTGCCCTTTCAGAGGAACCATCCCGGCATTTGCCTGGAGTGATTTAGGGAAATCACGGAAAACCTAAATCAGGATGGCCGGACGAGGGATTGAACCGTCGTCCTCCCGAATGCGAGTCCAGTGTCTAACCACTGCGCCACCTCGCTCGGAGTGAGTTCTGGATACCGTTCAATGAACGAGGCCAAGACGAGCGACTGTAATGCAACAAAATCTTGAGATCGGGGTCAGTTCCCGTTGCCTGTGCAATTTTTCTGTAGTGCAAATGAAAAACATTCCAGTGTCCAGCCACGTAAAGGCAGCAACTGATTCGCTAGATTTTTGTCCACATGGCAACGCCTTCCAAAAAATGGTTCAAATGGCTCTGAGCACTATGGGACTCAACTGCTGAGGTCATTAGTCCCCTAGAACTTAGAACTAGTTAAACCTAACTAACCTAAGGACATCACAAACATCCATGCCCGAGGCAGGATTCGAACCTGCGACCGTAGCGGTCTTGCGGCTCCAGACTGCAGCGCCTTTAACCGCACGGCCACTTCGGCCGGCAGCGCCTTCCACAGTGCCTGCGTCTCATCGGGTAACTTGTCCCTCACACACCAGTTCTTGGGAACACTAGGACTTGGCACTACGAAGACTTAATGCTTCGTGTCATTTCAGCAAGCAAAATCGACACGCCTCTGCTGGCTCCTATGCCGCACTTTCCTGCCTACCAGCAAGCACTACCGTAGCCGCCAGCCTTGGCCGCCCCCACAATCTCCCGTGCTCGTTTTTAATTGCCATCGACGCGCCGCATGCACCGACCGTGGGCACGGCGTAGGTTTCGAGGATACGTTGCTACTTCGTTTGCTGCAGCTGACTGTCCTCCGCCGTACGATCCTCTCCCCAGAGTGGCCCTTCGGTGCGAGCGTAATGCGGAACATGATAGGAATCTAAACTCGAGCTCAGTCAAAGCCTGCCACCCCTTCATACAGCGTCATCGATCCAGGCGCCTCTCTATTTCATACATACTCAAACATAGTTACAATATAACCTACCATCTCAATGCGTGGTGAACATGCCAAAATAACACTCATGACACCTGTTGAAGTCTTTAGTCATCGGTCTTGCCATCACTAATTAGACTCTCGATCAGGCAACACCCCGCGACGCACCAAGGCATCTGACCTCAGTCCAGACTAACTGAGTCGGCTACTACACTATAGACGGCGTAAATAACACAGCAGGATTAGCCACCACGTAGATACCTTGCTGTTAACCCCAATGGAAAACGGAGAACGTGACACCATAAAACCATACAATAAAGCAGTATACAAACAGGAACCGCCGACGAAATCGAAGACACAGCAACATTACAAACTTAAGAATTCGATCTCATCTAACATTACAAACTTAAGAATTCGATCTCATCTTCCATTACTCATTTGAATAAATTCTCACTTTTTTGCGCAGACCCGACATAATATTTCCAAAATTAATGCTTTTCACAATGATTACTTATTATTTCCACAAATATTACTACATCGCATACAATTTACTTAACACAAAAGCTGCGACACAATCGCGGTAAGTTCCTCTAGCGACCCAGGAATTACTTATTTTATTTTAGCATCATTTCCGTCAGGTACCCAGAATGTTTGTCAAGTCAGGCTGTAAATTTCGGTAAACAATGACCATCTTCAGGCCTCAGTAAATGTTATATGCTGCACAGTTTGTGTCATTGCGTATTTTTATGATACAGTGACGTTCTCCAACTATACAAGCTTCGTCACAAAATTACAAATTTTCGGCGTTACCAAGATCATTACGTCATAAATTTGGACGCTCTTAATGAAACGAAACGTTCTTTCCCCCCAACAATTCCTAATCGATCACTAATGCTATTCTTATAATGTGTTAGCTTTGCTTGTAACCATCGTACCTGGCACCACGAAAGTGTTTCGCCCTGGAACAATTCAGATGCGATTGCGCCAAAGTAACAACATTGATAGCGCAGCTCAGGTCCTTGCACTGCCCTTCAGTCAACTGCACCGGTTCACTCATTACCTGACGAAGCTTCTGGAACAGCTCCAACACCGTTGTGGCACACATAACACGGTGCACCGGCTACCAGTATCAACTGCAAAAGCAATCGGTTAGCGCTCCGTATGACTAGCTGCAGCCGTTCCTTTCGTCTCTCCTGGAACTGCTGTGCATCCAGCCAGATAAAGACAGCCTCTGCTAACCCAGGTTGCTGTCCACATGGCTGTCCAATCTGCGATGCGTGTCGTCTCGTCTGGCAACCGACCCATACACGCGAGCTCTTGAGATCTCGCCGGCCGGTGTGGCCAAGCGGTTCTAGGCGCTACAGTCCGGAACCGCGTGGCCGCTACGGTCGCAGGTTCGAATCCTGCCTCGGGCATAGATGTTTGTGATGTCCCTAGGTTAGTTAGGTTTAAGTAGTTCTAAGTTCTAGGGGACTGATGACCTTAGGAGGTCCCATAGTGCTTAGAGCCATTCTTGAGATCTCGCTGCTTCGTGTCACTCCAGGAAATAATGACATTGGCTCTTCCAGTTCATAAGCTGCACAGCCCAGACTTCACATCGCAGCCCACTTCCAAACGCATGTCCAAGCCACCAAGTTTCAAGATAGCTGCTAAATGCTATCGGACGTGTCTGGAGAAAACGCACGTTCACCATGGAGATCAACAGCGTCAAGCTGACACGGCATTCAAATGGGTATGCCAGGCGTAGTGGCTTCCAGCGCCAGCCAACCACTAACGGACGCTGAGCCTGTTTGGTGTAACTTCAGTACCCAGCAACATTGAAGAAGGTCCCACCTCCAGCACCAATGACTTCCAGTGACTAACTGAAAAGTAGAACACCAGCAGTTGTTGGTTTCAGAATTATGACGTCGGCTCGGTGCAAACAGAAGGCTGTGGAAAGGAAAACACCAATCGACGTTGAGATCGACCTCGAAGCCCTAGTTGCGCTGCCCAAGCACACTCCTTTCCTGCCAGTACAGTGATCCCGCTACGGAAGACACATTTTAGAGCCTATGGGAAGGTTAAAGGGGGAAGGTGTCGAATTTTGACAACATATTCCGCCGATGCGGCCGATACGAGGCACCTACGAGCAATCACGTGGACCTGGCCACTGATGTTACGTAGCATACAGATCTGCTACCTTCTCTGTGTGAACTGTTGTCGTATTGCTCTGTGATCTAGTATCCACCTCGCTGACGCTGTACGTAAGTGTGCAGGCTGCTTATTGGATCTCACTTGGACAATTCTTTGGATTGTAAGCACGTGGATCCTGATAGACTGACGGACTACCTTGGTGGCGCACGGCGACAGCTTTACTACCCGCCATGGAATGGTACTGTGAATATTAAAGTGATAGTTGTCCATCTTTGCATACCGAATAGTAAAGTGGATTTTTCACCATAGCACGTTTAATGACATAGTAGTTCCAAATTGTGAGTTACTGTTGTTGTTAGTATCAACTGTGCAGCTATTTATTGCTGTCATGTCTCTTCGGCTTACTCTCCATACGTAATGTGCGTCTGCTAGACCATTCCATTGATTCGAATCTGCAATTTATTCTCACTCTGACTGGGGATAGCAATGTCATCAACGAGTGTTATCATTGACGGCCTTTCAATCCCTATTCTGCTTACGCTTTTGAACCATTCTTTGATTTCAATCATTGGTTCGATGTATAGAGTGAACATGCGTGGTGAAAGAACAAAACTATTTCTTACACATTTTCTAATGGAAGCGCATCGCTCTTGATATTCCAGTCTTCTCATATTGTATATTACCCTTCTTTTGCCGCATCCAACATCTATTTTTCTGAAAATTATGAACCACAGTTGTTATATTAAATTATTGAACGCTTCTTATAGATCGATAAACTTTACAGAAATTTAGCCATTTTCCATTATTAAGCTTTAGGTCACTACAGCTTTTCCGGTACATTTACTTTTTTTATGGCCAAAATAATGGTCACCTAAAAGATACTTAGATTTTCCCCAACCTTTTTGTGCATTTTCTTGTCAGTAACTTTGTTCCATGAGATTTTGCTTGTGCAGTAGTCTTGTACTTACCTGCAGTTTCAGTGCCAGAATTGTGAAGATGATCTTTACCCGTAACACTAAAGGTATGTCACCAGACTCATCTCTTTTACAAATCAGTTTGAATACTGAAACTTCCTGGCAATTTAAAGCTGTACACTGAACCTGGACAAGAACCCGGGACCTTCGTATTTCGAGGGTAAGTGTCCTACAAACAGAGCTATCCGCGAACAACTCATGTCCATCCACACAGCTTTATTTCTAACTTCTAGACTTCACGGAAGCTGTCCTGCGGAACTAGTACCCCTGGAAGGAAAGATAAACCGGAGACATGGCTTATCCACAGCCCGGAGGCTGGTAGTAGATGAGCTACGGGCGGAGCTAAAGCTGTGAGTCGCGTTTGGGTAGCTCAGTTTATAGAGCACTTGCCCACAAACCACAAAACTTCTGCGTTGGAGTCCCGGTCCAGCACACGGTTTTAACCTCCCACAAATTTTCATTCTCGTATCATGTGCTGAGCTCTTTACCTCGGAATAGCACTTGCAACTCTCGTCCTCAGTCATCTACTGGGAATATTCCAATCTCTGAATTCCTCTACAGGTATTACCGTCTACAGTTATCTCTAATAGCATGGTATTTATACCCTGATATCTTAACGGATGTACTATCATTCAGTGCCTTCTTGTTGTCAGTGTTTACCATATACTTTTTTCCTCTCCGACTGTCTGGAGAACCTCCAAATTCATTTCCTTATCAGTCCGGCTAATTTTTAATATTGGTCTGTAGCACCACATCTGAATAGCTTCGATTCGCTTCTGTTCCGGTTTTCCCACAATCGATGATTGACTACCATACAATGTTGTGCTCCAAATGTACGATTTCAGAAATGTCTGTCCTAAATTAAAGCCTAGGAATGTCTTGGGCAGGATGGCCCTTTTTCCCAGTGCTAGTCTGCCTTTCATGTCCTCCTTGCTCCGTCCGTCATAGGTTACTTTGCTGCCTAGATGTAAAAATTTCTTAACTTCATATACATTGGGATCATCATATCTGATGTTAAATCTCTCGCTGTTCTCATTTCTTTTTTTTTTTCATTACCTCAGTCTTCCTTCGATTGGAGAGCAATGTCATCAACGAATCTTATATTAAATTTTAATACCTATCTTGAACCTTACTTTTATTTCCATGATTGCTTTTTTGATATACATATTGAACAATAGGGCCGTAAGACTACATCCGTGTCCTGCACCCATCTTAATCCGAGGACTACGTTCTTGCTCTTCCACTTATGGTATTCCATTATGGTTTTTGTACAATTTGTATATTATTCGTTCTCAATATAGCTTACATCTGCTTTCTTCACAATATGAAACAACTTGTGCTCTTTGAAACTGTCGAAATCTTTTTCTATGTCGACAAATCCTACGGACGTGTCTTGATTTTGCTTTAGTCTGGTTTCCATTATAAGCCGTAATGTCAGAACTGCCTCTCTGGTGCCTTCGTGCCTTTACCTTCCCTAAAGCCAAACCTATCGTAATCTAACACATCCTCAATTTTCCAGTTTCCCGAATTGCGTGGGTGATATTTTCCCGAAAGTCAGATGGTCATACATTCTACACATCAACGTGAATAGTCGTTTTGTTGACACTTCCCCTAATGTTTTTCGAAATCGTAATCGAATGTTCTCTATTCTTTCTGTCTTGTTTGATCTTAAGTCTTCCAAAGCTCCATTAAATTCTTATTGTAGTAATCTGTCGCCTATTTCTTCTACATCTACTTCTGCTTCTTCTTATATCAGAGCAAACAAATTCCTCTCTCTTATCTGCAGAGAGTTCCCACTACACTCTTGATGTTACGATCCTTGCTCTTAATTTTAGGAAAGGTGCTTTTGTTTTTTCTCTACGCTATGTCTGTTCTTCGGACAATCATTTCATTTCCAATTTCTTCATATGGTTGAAGAAGGCATTGTGCTTAGCTTCTTGCAGTTCCAATTTATTTCATTCCTCAGATACTTGTATTTCTATATTCCCAAATTTCTTTACACATTTTTGCACTCCCTTCCTTCATCGACCATCTGAAGTACTTCTCCTGTTACCCATGGTTTCTTCGCTGTTACCTTCTTTGTACCTATGGTTTTCTTTGCAGCTTCTGTCATTGCTCTTCTTAGAGATGACCGTTCCTCTTCAACTGAACCGTCAACTGACCTATTCCTTATCGCAATATCTGTAGCCTTAGAGAACAAGCATATCGCTTCATTCCTGAGTAGTACCGCATTGCGCTTCTTTGCTATTCATTCGTTCTGGCTAATCTCTTAAACTTCAGCCTACTCTTCATCATTACCAAGATGTAGTCTGAATATATCCCTGCTTCTTGATACGCATTATAACCCAGTTCCTGAATTCGGAATCTCTGCTCACCATGATGTAATCCGACTGAAATCTTCCCATATCTCCGACCTCTTCCAAGTATACCTTCTCTTGTAATTCTTAAACGTAGTATTCGCTATTACTAGTTGAAATTTATTACGGAACTCAATTAGTGTTTCTCCTTTCTCTTGCCTAGTAATAAGCCTATATTCTCCCATATCCTGCTTTCCTATTCCTTCCCCTACAACAGTATTTCAGTTCCCCATGACTATTTGATTTTCATCTCACTTTACGTACTGAATTACTCGTTAATACTCTATACTTTCTCTATTTCTTCATCTTCGGCTCGCGACGTCAGCACGTATGCTTGAACTATCGTTGTTAGTATTGTTTTGCTGTCTATTCTGATGGCAACAACTCTACCAATGCACTGTTCTCTGTAAGTTGCTCTCTACTCCATCTTTCTGTTCATAACCAATCCTACTCCCAGAATGAGATTTTTGCAGCGGAGTGTGTGCTGATATGAAACTTCCTTGTAGATTAAAACTGTGTGCCGGACCGAGACACGAGCTCGGGACCGTTGCCTTTCGCTGTCAAGTGCTCTACAAACTGAGCTACCCAAGCACTACTCACGCCACGTCCTCACAGCTTTACTTCTGCCAGTAGCTCGCCTCCTACCTTCCAAACTTTACAGAAGCTCTCCTGGTAGGAGGCGAGGTGCTGGCAGAAGTAAAGCTGTGAGGACGGGGCGTCAGTCGTGCTTGGGTAGCTCAGTTTGTAGAGCACTTGCCCGCGAAAAGCAAAGGTCCCGAGTTCGAGTCTCGGTCTGGCACACAGTTTTAATCTGCCAGGAAGTTTCAATCCTACTCCCGCTATACCATTTTCTGCTAGTGTTATTACCCTATACTCTCTGACCAGACATCTTTCTTCTTTCAATTTAACTTCACTGACCCGCACTACATCTAGATTGAGCTTTAGCATTTCCCTCTTCCAATTTTCTAGCTCTCTACCACGTTCAAACTTCAGATATTCCACATGCCGGCACGTAGAAAGTTATCCTTTCATTATATTAACAGAATCTTCCGTCGCTTCTTGGTAGAACAACATTATAATAATAAATGGAAAGCACCAGTTTGCTTTTGTTCTACAATATTTCATTCATTCATATTGTAGAACAAAAGCAAAAGCAAACTGGTGCTTTTCAGTTATTATTATCCTTTCATTATTTATTCAATCTTTTTCTCATGGTCATCTCCTCTTGGTGGTACCCTCAAGAAAATTGGAGTGGCAGATTAATCGAGAATCTTCTGCCAATGGAGAGATCATCATGACGCTTTTCCATTACAGGCCATATGTCCTGTGGAGACACATTATGTGTCTTCTATGCAGTAGTTTCCATTGCCTTCTGCATCGTTATGTTGTTGATCATCGCTATTTCTTCCGCCTGTAGTGACAGTTTCCCACCCGAAGAGCAAGAGGGCTTTGATATTCTATCGTCTCCTCAAGCCACTTTGAGACGGCCTACAGCAGAATGAATTTGATTTCTTACGCCGGAAGTCTTTCGACCACAATTGCTTCCATATCAGAGCACAATCCATGGCGGCGTAAAAATTTATCATGGCCGTTTTGAATATTTCTTTGGTTGCTTGTTTTCCCCAACTCGTTTAGAAATCCTGAAGGAATTTTTTCTATTCCTACGCATTCTCCTACACCTTGCTTATCGACTCCAATTTATTTTCTGTCATATTGAAATAATTCAAAATTACTGTCTAGGTGTCGATAAGCTTCCAAAACTGACATTATTTCACTTGTTTTACATCGTCATACACTTTAGTTGTTTAATTATTTTGCGACCATAATGGAAATCTATTAACAAAAGTTTAACATCCGTACAACGGGAAAGAATTGAAACCTAACAAAAGGAATCTTATTCCGTTGCGAATAACAACCATTCAGTTTTTGAGGTTTTCTTAGGGAGGAATGTAAATAGTTTATCTTTCAGTATTTCCGCCATTGTGACAGAGCTATTACACAGTTCACTTAGGGCATACATTCAGTTACCGATACTGAATTGTCAACGTTTGCTTTTGTTATTTGTTTTCACTCTATCTCTTTTATTGTAACATATTTTCGAGAAACTCTTTTGAATTGTCAAATCCCAGATAGGCCTTTGGACAATCATGAACATCTGAGACCGTTTAATGCGCCAGTAATAACACGGATGATTATATATTCTTGATATATCATTTCTCAATGGGTGCTTATCTCGCACAGAGTATTCATGCGATAAAGAAACACGACGACAAAGATAAAGCCGCTGGACAACTTTTACAGTCCGCGGATGATGGTCCTAGTGTTGAACATCCATAGAGCAGGATTTAGCATTTTTGGAGTAAGGGTTAATAAGTGTCGGTGTGAGCAAGGCGAGCAAAGTGGTACAGTCCAGCAGCAGGATACATAAATTCCCTCAAATGTTGGAAGACCTCCTACCAGCATACACATTTAAGACGGAGGACTCACCGAAAGTAGAATTTCTCGCATCTTCCGTCTGATGGATATCCTCGATTACGTGTAATTGTACTCTTCAGAATCCTTCTGATGTAAGTCTTTTCTACGCCGTCTCTTGGCAAACGTCATATAGTGGGAGTCTCCAATGAGTGTAGTAGTGAGAGGATCTAACTAGCGCCAATGGTATCCTGATCTGGATCTACATCAACTTCCCAGTACCGCAGCACGTAATGCCCTGCTTCATTGTGGGATAATGATACCAGTGGAGTCTATATGAAGGCTATATCACTAAATTAATGTAATGGGGGGGGTCCTGAATTCAGTCATATTATAGATAAAATCTCGATCACTAAGAGCTCACGTGAAAAATGCAAAGACCATTTCACAAGTACAGTTGCCAGCCCACTCTTCTCTGTTGAACGGTACCGAACATCCGTGAAATATTGGAGAACTTCAGACCGCTGTTGTGACCAAGATCAACTGGTAGCACCTGGGCACCGCCCTAGGAATGGGAGACATCACAGAGAGCTGACTTAAGTAATAATTTATCCACAGTATCATGATTCTATTGATGCCCAGTTTGGTACAGGCAAAAATAGACTATTATGTTGTTAATGGTAGCTTCCAGACGGCAATCTATAGTTTCTCCCGGTCTACAGGAGAGGCTAAATTAGCACGCTGTAGAGATTGAATTCACACATTGCTCTGCGGCAATCCTAACTACTTGCAGTGAGTCCCTAGGCAATTAAAAGACTAAGAGCAGTGGATAGAGGCTAGAACTGAATTTAGAAAACATTAAAGATTAACAAATGAGATACATTCTATCAATAGAAAGTCACAAACATGATTGGAAGGCAGGTTCACTGACTGATGACACTTCGAGGGAAGTTGCAACAAGCTCCTCATGCTAACAGGCAGTAATGCTTCAGAAGTATCTGCTTTGTCCTTGTCAATACTTACCTTGCTGCAAATCATCTGAATTCCGCATGAACGCATGTGCCTAGGTAATACAGTCCTTCGCGGCCGAGCGAACAATGTGTCAACTCGGGCACTAGACGTGTTTGGCTATTGAGTTCTTCGATTCCATATTACCGTGAAAGCCGAGTCCTTAACACCAAAGACTGATGACCTCAGCACTTAAGTCCCATAGTGCTCAGAACCATTCTGACACCAACATGAAGAGCAGTATTGCGGAAGGACAAACCGTATTTTCAATAGTTCTGCTGCTGGCACACGTTTCTCCTCTTTGCACGAGACATAACACCATACTCCCACATACAAGCAACGAACGACTTTTTTGAATGAGAAGCCTACCGTACAATCCTTCCTTACACACAAAATGTATATTCCTGTCTACCTTGGGTGTTTGCGTTAGAATGCTAATCACTTATAAATGGTTATTTACTATTCTTATTACAGGTTTCTAGCGGTATGTTGGTCGAACATTGTAGATAATGCTTCGTGAGGAACCCATGTCCGTAGATGTATGGTCTGGAAAAAATAAGTTTAAAAGTCGGATCAGTTTCAAAAACTCAGCATATAAACTGAAAACATGGTGCTGTCTTAAGTCCCTGTTGTAATCATGACATCACATACATTTTTCTTCCGAGTACATTATTAGATGAGAGAAACGAGAACGTTCGCAACCATTAGGGTGGCTATGGTGCTGCATGTAGGCGTCGCACTCTTGGCTTTCAGGAGGCCGTCCTATGTAATATATGAGAGAATCCAACAGTGAGTACTCGTAACAGGGACAGAGCAAAGTGGCCCAGTGGACTGATTTAGGTTTTCCATGATTTCCCTAAATCCCTTTAGTCAGCCGCGACGGTTCCTTTGATAGGGCACTTCCGATTTCCTTCCCCATCCTTCAATAATCCGAGCTTGTGTTAGGTCCCTATTGACCACGTTGTCGACGGGACGTCAGCCACCAATCTCCTCCTCCTCTCGAGACACACAGGTCAGTGCTCACAACCTGCACTGTGTGAGTATGGTGATGCGGGATATTTGAATGTTGTCCGACCTTCAGACTCATTACATTCGCTGTTGACTGTAGAAATTACTATCAACTTCGGATGTGATGTCCTTTAAAATATTCAAAATGACTGTTAATCGGACCAGAAGAAGTTAGTCAAACTTATTTTACCTTCTAGTGGTAGATTTCCGTACATGAATTCCTTACCAAAACTTTATCTACCAGGTCTTCCCTCCAATCTCTTTAAGAATGTATTTGTAATTGTGAAAAATCCAGTATATACACGATTGTAGTAGACACTACGCCGCTTTGAAGTTTGTTTCATGCTGCTTTCATAGCTTTACAATTTTCAATGATACTGTAACTGATATCACAATACCGCCAGGGATCCATTTGTTACACAGTTATCGCCATGTCACATATAGCTTCTGTAGATCCTGTATCATAGCCATGTCTCGGCTCATGGTTTGGCTGTAACAATTTAATGTCGGCAATTCTGCAAATTGTCACTGAACCTTTTTAAATAACAATGTTATGGATTCCTTTATGTTAAAGAGACGTTTAATACAGTGTTCCAAGCGCTAGTTAATTACTACTAGCTGCAATGTGCATACGGTAATGTTAGTACAGGGCTAAACTAAAATGATAATAAGTATCGATATAAAAGAGAGAAAATATTTACAAACAAATGCCTAGGGAAAATAAGCATCAATTTTCTCATAGCGTCTTTGGGTAGGCAACGCTAAGGACATTTTAGATGTGATAATGTTTTCTCGAGCTTCCCGCCGCGTTAAGAGGTTAAATACCCATGAACATTAAGCATAAAGCTCACCCGCCACTTTCAAATTGTGACTGTCGCGTGATTGTTGCAGCAATCCTTATGTAGCGGCGCTACCGGCTGTGACGTCACCAGTGTCCAGTCGAGGGCGATGGAAGTTAACGTTTTCTTTCTGCGCTCTTCGCACCCGCTTCACTCACCCGATGGCCGCGACCCAAGCTTGCTTACTTGCAAACCAGCCTCTTAACTGAGGGTGTTGTCAGAAGCTTTTATCTCGATCGCTTCCTTTACAGCGCTATACCAGAAGACTTCTTTCCGTTTACTACAATAAGGAATAACACAGGAGGTATTGCAGATGAACAATAGCGGAGATATCTAATAAGAGCAACCACAGGTGTTGATAAGAGGAACACAGGTATCAGGAAGAATTGCGAAGAAACGTTTGGTAACACAAATACTACAGTTGGTTAACGCAAGAAGGAAGTACAAAATTGTTCAGGAAAAGCTAGAAATACGGCAATATAAATCACTTAGAAATGATATAAGTGCAGGAAAGCCTAGGCCAAATGGTTGCTGGAAAAAGGTGAAGAAATATGAAACGGTTGTCGGGTGAGCCTCAAAACGCAAAAACGCAAGCTTTGGATTCGTCTTCTCATTGCGATAGCTTAACAAAAATGCTACAGCACAAAATAAATTAGTCCTCTATGGCGCAGCTTCAAAAATGGTTCAAATGGCTCTGAGCACTATGGGACTCAACTGCTGTGGTCATAAGTCCCCTAGAACTTAGAACGACTTAAACCTAACTAACCTAAGGACATCACACACATCCATGCCCGAGGCAGGATTCGAACCTGCGACCGTAGCAGTCGCACGGTTCCGGACTGTGCGCCTAGAACCGCGAGACCACCGCGGCCGGCGCAGCTTCTTTAGGCATTAAATACTGCACCACGTATATTACTCGTAGAGATAAGTTCAGAACGGATGACTGGTTTCACGGCCATATACACATGTAAAATTTTGTAGAATTTCTAGCGATGTCAACTGGTTAAATACCTACGAGCTTTCGTCTTCGAGTTCCTCCGTCACTGACCACTGGTGACAGTCGTGTGATTGCTGCTGCCTTATTGACATAGTAGTATAACTTCACACGTGCCCAGTCAGATGTCAACAAAACGTAATTAAGGCAGCGGACTAGGCGCCGATGTCGTCATACACGGTCAACATCGCAACACAAAGGGAGCAGCAGCAATCACACTATGGACAACCACTGGACAATGGGTTTCTAACTACTTAATGCAACTAGTGCCTGTATAAATCGACGCAAAACCATACTTTCGTACACTTATTATTTGCGATCACAATATTGTTATTTACAACAGGCAAAAATAAAATAAAGACCAAAAGCTGTGGCCACCCAAGTTTGCTGACAGGGCATTGTCGGTAATGGGTGAGCGATTTGCGAAACTTGTAACTCTCGCGCAGTCATCTAGCTGTGGCGAATCCCGAATCATCTGGATGGGGAGACCCTCCATGCAGCTGTTGCTGTTGTGGCAGAGGCAGGCATTGGCGAAGCAACCAACTGAAACTAGCTGCGGATAGTAGGGCTTCAAATGGTTCAAATGGCTCTGAGCACTATGGGACTCAACAGCTGTGGTCTTAAGTCCCCTAGAACTTAGAACTACTTAAACCTAACTAACCTAAGGACATCACACACATCCATGCCCGAGGCAGGATTCGAACCTGCGACCGTAGCAGTCGCACGGTTCCGGACTGCGCGCCTAGAACCGCGAGACCACCGCGGCCGGCTGGATACTAGGGAATCTTGATTTCATTAAGATTCTAATAGTATATATCTTGTCGCCAAGTACTCTTCTCCAATAGTTCAACAGAACAGCATAATCTGGCAAAATCTTTTCCTTCCTGTTCGTTTCGGCCCTATTGCAGGGGCCTTCTTGCACGCAGATCGTAAGTGAAAGATTCGACTGAGTTCGCTTCATTGATAAAGGGGCACCACGTACAGCAAACCGATATTTTGGTCAGCTTTGACGTAAAGTTTCTTTTCGTCAAGATTCTAAAGGGAGTGAGGGCATCATTCAGGAACGAATGATACACCCGATATATACGTCCGGGAGGGGCTACGTTTGTCGTGCAAGTGCCTGAGGAAACTGCATTAAGTTTCGCACATCTTCAGCCTCGGCGTTGACACCGTTATGTGGACAGTATCTCCGTTATTTTGTCACATGGTAAGGCAGAACTGCTTAAGTATATTAACATCCTGCATAAGGGTAGCGGTATGATTCCGTTCCTGGACTTGGAACCATACAGAATTATAAAAATGAAAACTAGGAATACCACTCCAATTGATATCTACTTGCTGAATCGCACAGAATAATTAAAGCGTTTTACACATACTGAAACCGGAGACATCAGAATAAATTATAAAAACAGTATTGACCTTGAACTGATAGACCTGCGTAATAGCTTCCAAGTCAACGGATACGACATTAAAACACTAAACTCAGCTCGACAGGAGCACACACTAACAAAATGGAGTAACAGGAAACATCCTGGTGGTGCACTTTTGTCCAGGGCTTTAGCTATGAAGCAGTTAAGATGCTTCACCGAGGAGGCATGAGACCAATTTTCGTAATGGCCACATGGTCCTGGGTTTTATTTGACCCACTAAAGATGCAGTTAAAGTCCTGAGCGCCGCCCGTGTATACGAGAGACACCAAGTAGTGTAGGAGATACGCACTCGTGTGATGCCGCTAACACTGAACCAACTTGAAGCTCTATTATGATCCGCATGGCAGGAAATTAGCTTTATTGGAATATAGCAGCCAAACATATCGACACCAACGTAGTACTATAACGGTTTTGGGCCCGCTACTAAGTTTCGATAAAACGAGAACCAGCAAGACAGCTATTGATGCACACACGCCGTGAAGGACTGGCGACTAAAATCGTGAAGCAAGCTGGCTAAAACGAGGTAAATGGAGACTACGTTGTTGGCAACAATCCCCATACTATGGGCCGTGTGTGATCGTGGAGCTGCAGCCTAATCGGATACATCCGCTACCAGTTGAGTCAGCAGCACTTGCAGATTTCACGTGGCTTCCCCAATTTATCACCAGCAAAACATGGTCCTCGGAAATTTTCACTGTTTCAAAGAAGCGTACTGCCAATTACGAACAAGCCGTTTAGCCACGAACATGCTGACAAAAGTCGACCCCTCTCACCTGAAACCGACCAGTGGTTTTTTAGCGCCATTAAAATTTGAGAAATGTGACGTTGCTGGAAGTCTGTGTCCGTTATAAATGCATTATATTGAACCATCTACTTCGAAGCCTAGAAACACCGCTGCAATAAATTTGAAACGTGGGTTACGTCAGTATATTTAACGCTTTAGGAATTCTGTATATTCAGTATGGTGCCGCAGAAGCACGGACAGATGGATTATATTGACATAGACACCGGCCACGGAAGCCTATGTAATTACGTGTTTTCCTGCCTTGCTTCTCTACTCTCGTTGCCTACCCACAATAGTTTGTGTATGCAATAGCTGCGTTACAGGCTAGTGGATTTCACTAACGAGGGGAGGCCGCCAGTTGTGAAATTCAGATTCCATTCATACTGCGCATAATAACAGCTCATGGCCAGAGGTGTAATGTGGCAAAGCACCAAGATGCACTTCTCAGCCGTTGTCGAGAAAATACACAGTTAAAAGAAACCGCTCCGGAGAAATACTCTCTACGATTAATAATTTCCTACAACGTCGTGGCGCAGCGGTAAGCGCTCGGGTTCGTAATCCGAAGGTCGCCGGATCGAATCTCAGGCCATCCAACTTTTTTTTATTATTTGTTTTTTGAAATACAAATGTATACACACACACACACACACACGCACACACACACACACACACACAAAGGCTGTCCTGGTAACACGACACGACATGAACAAGGTGACGCATTCGTATACGGCACAATATTCAATCACGAGTCTTGCCACTTGTTTTCGTATGCCTCCAAGAGTCCACAGGTACGTTTGGATCCAGAGTGCAGAAGACAGTCGACGAGTACGCCAAGAAGTATACCAAATCTGGTAAACTAACAACGGGTTGGTTCATGGACTTCTTGCGTAATGCTTTGCAACCATATGTACAAAAGAAAGAATTTCTCCTTCTGATCGACTCTTGGGGTTGGCAAACGAACCCGGCATTATACGATGAGATGTTCCAGGAAGATAAGATGTTACCAACGTGCACTATAAAAGTCGTTCCTCCAAAGTGCACTCCTCTCTTCCAACCGTGTGACGTGTATTTTTACCGGCAGGTAAAAAATTTGATCAAGCGCCTTCAAAATTGTGCTTTTTTAATCGAGCGAAACCGTGACATCAACTCCAGAGACGATTGTATAAAAATCCAATCCATCGTCCACCAATTGTCTTCTCCGATTTTTGCCGATATGATACGATACGCGTGGTATGCATCAAACCTGACGAACGATGGAACAATTTTTCAGAATGTCAATCAGGTGTGTTTTCCAACAGATAATTTAAAAACAATTGTTCTTGTAAAAACGCATCGTTTATCAGATGCGCTCGATGTCGTGCTGTTTTCTGCTTTCCATGTTTCTTTGATAACTATCACTCTCGTTCGTGCGATACTCCAGCTACTTCTGGTCACTAATTGTTAATTATGTGCGAGTGTATACCGAACTTTTCAATAAATTGTATCCACTTGAATATTATTTGTGATATTGTGTTTTACTTCAAGTATTATTTTTCCACGACAAACGACTTTCAACAACTTATTATATGCATAATTGTTGCAACTGATTGCCGGGAATTATATATATATATATATATATATATATATATATATATATATATATATATATATGTGTGTGTGTGTGTGTGTGTGTGTGTGTGTGTGCGTACACACATTTGAATTACAAAAAAATAATAAAAAAATTTGCGTGCCGCGAGATTCGATCCGGCGACTTTCGGATTACAAACCCGAGCGCTTACCGCTGCGCCACTATGCTGCAGGAAATTATTAATCGTAGAAAGTATTTCAGCGCAACGGTTTCTTTTATCTTTTAACTGTCTATTTTCTCGACAACGGCTGAGAAGTGCATCTTGGTGCTTTGCCACATTACACCTCTGGCCATGAGCTGTTATTATGCGCAGTATGAATCGAATCTGAATTTCACAATTGGCGGCCTCCCCTTGTAAGTGTTCTACATGTCACATTATTCATCTGCCTAAAATATATTTCCCTAGATACATGTAGCGACCAGATTTCTCAATTTTGAGTCTCACTTGATTTTTACCACAGGCATGTTCTTATACGGCAGCAGGAATCCCATCTACCCCCTATTTGTAACAGCATCTTGTGAGTAGTACTCCCACTGCCACAATTGTTTACAACGACCCATGATTCCGGGGTCCACATGGAAAAGGTACGGCTTAAAAAGAGATATACCTAGCCACTTGTATTCCATCCATTCTCACACACTTCATTTATGAGATGAATGACTTCACAATGCTTAACCCATTGTACAGCGCCGTGTTACATGTGGAAACAATCAGCGGCTCACTAAAATACTTGTTTGCTTTCCTCCAAAGGTATCAATATTTGTCGTGGTAAAACTTTCAGTCTATGGAGATGGGTGTAAATCGTGGGTGCTGGGACATTTTCATAAAATCTACTCGTTGTTTCATCATATAAGCAACATATTCAAATTTCATTAAACTTTTTAAACTACGCCAAGACTGTATCTTGATACTCGTGAAGTGGAATTTTGTCGTATCATTCAAGGAGAATTTCCATTAAACATGTAAGTCAGAGTGAGATTATTGTTCAATAGACAGAAATGGAATCTTTCCTCTCAGGGACTAATAATTTCTCAATTTCTTTAACGTTCTGTCCTTATGTTGGGCGATATGTCCAGCCGAATTTTTTCTTACAACATGTTAACGAGTGACCCATTGCAATGTAATTTGTACTGACCAAATCTATTCTTAGTTTCCGGAGTTTCTCTCGATGCATCCTCTATTGTTTGACCTTCAGGGGCAATTATTCAATCATCTATTTTTCAACTGTTATTACTATTCCACTTAATGCTTAGTCCTCCTGTCTCGGCCGTTCTCTTTCTTTCTCATTGTTGTTCACCCTTGTCTTCATTTTTTGTTCTTGTGAGTGATCTTCCTTGTTTCAGTTCTATTCTTTCTTTGTCTTGATCCCACTACTACTGTGGATTCTCTATGTTGGATTACAGTTCGTCCTTCTCTCGATGTAGATTTCCCTTCTGGAATTCCGCTTCTCATGTCGATTTCGGTATAGATCTACAAGAACCTCAAACTAAAACTATTACCAAACATCAGTGCTTCTCTTAATCGTTCATTTTGACTGCTTGGTCTAGTAAGGAAGTAGGTGCCGCCAAAACGTAGAAGACGTTGCTGTTTTATCCGTTTTATCCGTTTCTAAACTGTTTCACGCTCAGGCCGCCATTACGAGCCAAATGACGATCGCAATCGGATACTCGACAAATCGTTATACGTATTATGCGCAAAACATTATGATACCTATAGCTGTAAGATGTCGAGGTATGACTCAGCTTATAAACATGTAAAATGAAAGCAGTACACTTAGAAATGCAAATTATAACTGCGAGATAAATATCAGTAGTACACTCACAAAAACGGGCTACTATATAGAGCTCGATACAGTGGTATAACGAAATAACCTGCTAAGGTGTACGTTGACAGACAAGTAATTTCCTGATTATAAGATGTGAACATTCATCGCAAATCTTGCTCGGGTTGGATTTGTAAGACGTTGAAGCAGTTGGTATGTCTCTAGTCTCATACATTTGATACACCAACGGGAATATTCTTTTTGCTGCCACTTCTCCCATCTGAAGTCAACCGCACTGAAAACTGTTTGATAATTTAAAATTGACAAGTGAACTGTTGCTTATTGCTGAGTCTCAGTTACGGTGCGCATAAAGAATACAAAAACTGCTTATGTTACATGATTTTTTGTTATGGACGACAGAAATTGGAATGACAGCAGTTGGATAGTTAAAATAAAAACCTAGGAGCGTTGGGAGTCTTACAATGCCAGAGGACACGATATGAAAGAAATTGATACTGGAGCCGATGAAAGAATGTAGCTGAAAATTCATACTGAAATCAAGATTCATCATTATCAAAAAGTTCTTGACACAGTGTGTGGAGAACGACACTACAGGTGAACGTGATTCGTCCACCACGACACTCTTTGGACACTAACGACGGGCGACTTCAGGGAAGGGAGTGACCAACTACACTACTGGACATTAAAATTGCTACACTAAGAAGAAATGCAGATGATACACGGGTATTCATTGGGCAAATATATTATACTGGAACTGACATGTGATTACATTTTCACGCACTTTGGGTGCATAGATCCTGAGAAATCAGTACCCAGAACAACCACCTCTGGCCTTAATAAACAGAACTTGGATGGTGTGTAGAGGTACAGTTGCCTATGCAGCTTCAACACGATACCACAGTTTCTCAAAAGTAGTGACTGGCGTATTGTGACGAGCCAGTTGCTCGGCCACCATTGACCAGACGTTTTCAATTGGTGAGTGGTCTGGAGAATGTGCTGGCTAGGGCAGCAGTCGAACAGGGCTGTACCCAGAAAGGCCCGTACAGGAACTGCAACATGCGGTCGTGCATTATCCTGCTGAAATGTAGGGTTTCGCAGGAATCGAATGAAGGGTAGAGCCACGCGTCGTAGCCCATATGAAATGTAGCGTCTATTGTTCAAAGTGCCGTCAATGCGAATAAGAGGTGGCAGAGACGTGTAACTAATGGCACCCCATACCATCACGCCGGGGGGTGATACGCCAGTATGGCGATGACGAATACACGCTTCCAATGTGCGTTCACCGCGATGTCGCCAAACACACGTGCGACGCTCATGATGCTGTAAACAGAACCTGTATACATCCGAAAACATGAAGTTTTGCCATACGTGCACCCAGGTTCGTCGTTGAGTTCACCATGACAGGCGCTCCTGTCTGTGATGCAGCGTAAAGGGTAACCGCAGCCATGGTTTCCGAGCTGATAGTCCATGCTGCTGACAACGTCGTCGAACTGTTTGTGAAGATGGTTGTTGTCTTGCACACGTCCCCATCTGTTGACTCAGGGATCGAGACGTGGCTGTACGATCCGCTATAGTCATGCGGATAAGATGGGTGTCATCTCGACTGCTAGCGATACGAGGCCGCTGGGATCCAGCACGGCGTTCCGTATTACCCTCCTGAACCCACCGATTCCATATTCTGCTAACAGTCATTGGATCACGACCAACGCGAGCAGCAATGTCGCGATACGATAAACCGCAATCGCGATAGGCTACAATCCGACCTTTATCAAAGTCGGAAACGTGATGGTACGCATTTCTCCTCCTTACACGAGGCCTCACAACAACGTTTCACAAGGTAACGCCGGTCAACTGCTGCTTGTGTATGAGAAATCGGTTGGAAACTTTCCTCATGTCAGCACGTTGTAGGTGTCGCCACCGGCGCCAACCTTGTGTGAATGCTCTGAAAAGCTAATCATTTGCATATCACAGCATGTTCTTCCTGTCGGTTAAATTTCGCGTCTGTAGCACGTCATCTTCGTGGTGTAGCAGTTTTAATGGTCAGGAGTGTATGTAAGGAATTTGGCATTTTATGTATTCCTGAAGACTTCACTCAGTATGTTCAACGTGTGCTGTGGATACAAGTACTTTTTTGGATACTGAACTTACACCATACGAACCCTACCTGTTATACTGTGACAAAATATGGAAAGCACTATCTCGACGACTGCGTACCTTACCCTTCCTTGTTACGACAGATTAAGCGAGGATTTATGTGATAGTGGAACAAGCTTGTCCGTGACAAGAGCTGAGACTACGCGTGGTTGGCGGTGCCCTACCGGTAGCACGAATGTTGATGAATGGCGCCGTCGGGATTGGGGAGGACAATCACTGGATTCGCGCTCCGTTCTACAGGCGCCGGCGGCGTTGGCCACGGTCAAAGGGGCCGCCTTGATTGAATGCCAACCTGGCGGCCGTTCCGATAAATTCAACCTCTCGAAGCGGTGGCGCTGGTATATAATTGCGTGAATCCGAGCAACAAAGCGAGGCGTTTATTTCGCAGCCGTTCTGCGGTTACGGTCTCTGTCTGTCTGTCCGTCTCTTCCTCCTTCCATCTCATTTTTTTGTCTCTCTGAATCTCTGTCCCTCTCTCTCGTCCGCGCTCTCTGATTTATATCTTTGTCTGCGTACGATTTCCTCTGTAGCAAATAAGGTTCTATACAAAATCGTTCAGGCACGCAAAAAACGATGAAAGACGCGTTCTGTTGGCAGTTCCATTGTGAATGAAAGGGGCTGCGTCATAAATATGAATGAGGTTTTCGCTAAACTGGTGGCTTCATTTGAAAGAGGGAGATGTAAATTCAGTTATAACTATTCAGTTTTACCGCGGGGAAGGAATTTGGCCTTTTTTGTTATGTTACGTATTACATGTAAGTTTCTTATATGAAGCCACAGTTTCGAAGTTAAACAGCATGTGAGCATGTGTCAAGAGGCGGAAAGAGTGACAGATGAGTACACTGGCACAAAATATTTAATTACTACTCTCTTTGAACATATAACGTCCCATGAAAGAAAATATAGTAACTTTAATTTACTCAATTTGAGCAGCAAAGGATGATCTGTGACAATACATGAAGATAACGAACTTCTGTTTAAATATCGCTAAAAATTACTTTCATTTTCGATAGCCGGTTTCAGTAATCAGTGTTACCATCATCAGATCTCGATAGACAGGTTACTGCAGCTTTCTTAAAATGGATAACAATCTACTGCTAATCTAGTTTGCACCGCCAGTCTTCACTATACGAGATAAAGTGCTCACAAGTTGATTCACATATTCTATATTCCGCTGATGCCACCCAGTGCAGGAGTACATAAGTACCAAGTGAAGCAGCTTGAAGTACGAAGTTCACTTCATGGTATGCAATTTATGTAAAGGAACGTCTAAAGAAGTAATGATGGTAGCATTATAAGTGTAAAAGTCAGTATACGGCTATAGATATAGAATTCTGAATGAGGAGCGTTTGGCTGTTAAAACTGCTTGTGGGAAACCTTCAATCATTAGCGTAGCACTATAGTATCGACAGATCTCTCACAAAACCAAAGACAATTAGTTTATAAAGGATGTCCCTCTCCTAAGAGTTTTCAGGAGCCTTTCCTCTGGTATTCTGACTGATATTAGCAGTTCTTGCAACGTGTCGTTGGAGTCAGCCGAAGCAAATACTGCTCAATACGTCTCTCATGCGACGCCCACCGTCGATGGAAAGCGTCGCTTTTTTCCGTTGCTAACAAAATGATTTAGGAAGTGGAGTTCTACGTACCCATTCACAGAGTCATCCAAAATTAGACTAGTGCAATATTCGTTTTATCGATGTGTATTAACAGGGACAGTAAAACACGAAGACTAAACGATACTTCAGGAGCAATAGGAGATATATTCAGGCAGTCAGTGGATACAATGATAATTTTTAGACTCTCATGGTGGAATAGGATATGCCATTGAGGGTAGGAAAGCAGAAGAAGAAGGACTAAACTCCATTCTAAAAGGTTCGCTACTGCCATGCAGAAGCGCTACCCAGTCGCTACTATAGGACAGATTGTTCTTCGTGTTTCACATGTTTCTCTTTATTCATATGGATCCTAGAAAACATACTAGACCCAGTTCGGGTTTTTCTATGGAATGGGCACGTAAAATTCCAATTTAAGGATCATTATCTTTTTTACAGAAACAAAGCGACACCTTCCGTCGACGCTGGACGTTGTATGAAAGACGTGATAACCGCCATTTGTTTCGGCTCACTCCAGTCACACTTTGCAAAAACGTCATTGGATACAATGATATTATTTAGACTCTCATGGTGGGACAGGATATGCAATTGAGAGTAGGAAAGCAGAAGAACTACTGAAGTCAATTCTAAAATGTTCGCGTACAAAGGATAATCCAGTAGTATGGCGACAATACAATCGTAATAATACCAGCAAACCTGAGTTACTTAGATATTCGTGTCAGTTGCCAGAACGAACTAAAACCGCTGAAACTAGACAAAGCTCCGGAGACTGATAAATTATCTATCAAAATATAAAAATAATTACCCTCGATTAGTCAGTCTTGGATGGTAATATATGAAACATCCCTCGTACAAAAAGCACTTCCCAGTATTTGGAAGAAATACTCGGTCCTATCCATCTAAATGACGGCTCCATGATCATCAAATTCCATCAATCGTATGTAACGTCACATTTCATTATCGTTCTCACAGCTTCCCGATCACGTAGATACTATGAAAGGTATATATGTCCTCCGACAGTATATTTACTAGTGGTTTGTTTTAAGGACAAATGCTGGTGCCTCATCATTGTCTTCCATTCTCTTCCTTGGAAGCGTTCCTTTTGAACGGTTGGGTTCCGAAAGGTCGTGTGATTTTATAATGCAGACTTAAATTATAATATTACGGATATCTACTTATGTAGTTTATCATTTGGTTCATCTCCTCTCATAACCTTTGTTTAAAAACATTTGAAAGGTGGCTACACTGAGCCACAGCGCCAGAGATTGTGCCAAAGAGTTTTATTCCGCCGCCTCTACTGGCAGTGCTTGTCGAGAAGTCGTAGTGGAGAGGTCTTGTTGAGAAGTGTTGGTAGCGAGTCGATGTTGAGATGTTGTAGTAGGGAGTGCTTGTTCCATGTTTTATGCAGTTGTTTGATGGGCTAGACAGCAAATGTTGTTCGAATGGAGATATTGTAATGATCAGAGTGCTTTTCGACAATATATATGAAGGTAAAAAAAAATTCCTTTTTTTTCATTATTTCAATGTCTTAAATAATGCGTCATCACAGGTTCAGTCAACAAAGCATCTGGCTCGTGTTGTTGTATTAGAGTGTAATTCTGATCTCCTTACGCAATTATAGTATTTCTATTTTTTTTAATTACTTCAGTATAAATGGTGTTCAAAATATCTTGTCTTATTGAAGAAGAACCGTGCCAGATGTGTACGTTGAATCACACTTCCACACACAAACAGCTACACTTGTGCTTTGTTGTTGCGTTGGTTTTATAGCTGCTGGGGACTTAATTAATTAATTGTGTTAACGGAAATTTCATTTCATTCTTTGTTGTTGTTCTATGCAGTCAGATTGCGTACTATACCAGACAGGGCGGACCGGTTACGACACTGCGTAACCGGACAGACAGCGACTGAAAATTAAAATTATTTGCATTCTTTTTTCATAAGTAAGCCCCCATGCACATTTTCAGAAAAATAAGTGTTCTGCGAAGATCGTCTTAATACGGCGATGCACTTGATCGACCATCAGTGTCACGGCTTAAAGTGCAAATTACACGATCAAGGGCTAGGACCTGCAGTCACTCAGATTTCACCCGCACGATGTCCGATATTATTCTGCAGAGTCATCTTGCCACTAAGTCAATATAGATACTGAAATTCCTAACATTATTTTCACTGTCATGCGGGATACAGAAGAAAGAGCAATTATATGTACAGACGCATAAAATGTAGTAACGTATGTCTAGGACAACCGCAGTCGATTCCGAAACCACTATAAGTAGGAATTAAATTTGCGCTTTTCTCGTATGGCACTAGGCAACGGCCTTGCCGCAGTGGATGCACCGGTTCCCGTGATATCACCGTAGTTAAGTGCTGTCGGGCCTGGTCGGCACTTAGATGGGTGACCATCTAGGCCACCATGCGCTGTTGCCATTTTTCGGGGTGCACTCAGCCTCGAATGCCAATTGAGGAGCTACTCGACTGAATAGTAGCGGCTTCGGTCAAGAATGCCATCTTACTACCGGAAGAGCGCTGTACTAACCCCACGCCCCTCCTATCTGCCTCCTGATTTGAGGATGACACGGCGGTCGGATGGTACCGGTAGGCCACTCGTCGCCTGAAGACGGAGTGCTCATGTGGCATTCTGAAAGCACTAGATAAAATCAAGCAGCCAGATACAACAATTCTTGACATCTGAAAAGCATGTGCCTCAGTACAACATTTACGACTATCACACAAAGTACGACTGTATGGGGTATCAAACGAAATTTGGAACTGGACTAACTATATTTGAGTAGAGAGGAGGCAGAATGTTATTTAGATGGAGAGTTAGCTGCAGATGTTGTGACTCAGGGAAGTGTGCTGGGATCCTCGCAGTTAGTGTTGAATATTATTGATTTGACTGACAATAGTATTGGTAACCAAAGAATTTTCACAAATTTCGAAGAATTGTTAGATAACCAACATGTTGGTATGAAAATAAACGCACCAAGAAGCATAACTCCTCTATGTCGCGCCGATCACTTGTGGCTGTCGGGGCGTGTTGCGGGCGACGTTCAGGTTGCTATCCCAGTAAAGCCTGGGCCGTCTCCAGAAACTTCGCTGTTCATCGGGCCTCAGTACGAAGTGGGATTCACCATCGAAGAGAATTCCCCTGTCAATGAGATTACAGGTTGAGGACGTGACTCAAGATGCCACGGACAGCTGAGGAACACCAAAATCACTGTGGCCTGCCATACAGCCCGACAGCCGGGAGAGACGGTCTGAGGCGTCATCCCTTTTCATATCAGGACCCCTTTGGTTGTCAACCGTGCCACACTTGCAGCAAAACGGTGTTCTTGTTGTGGTCTTTGGTCCAGAGACTGTCTCGACGCGGCGCTCCATGCTGTTCTATCCACTACAAACTTCTTCATCTCAGAGTAACTACTGCTACCTGAGTCTGCTTGCTATTTTCATCTCTTAGACTCTCGCTACGATTTTTACCCCTGACGCCTTTATAATTTGAAAGAGAGTAAGTCGACGATATTCTACGCCGCGTTTTGTTCCATTGAAGGGAAACCATTCTGGGTTTACATTTCAGTTTAATAATGCCCCCCCCCCCCAATATAGATTCTGCTGCTTTTGTCAGTGCCTACTAATCTTGGTCAGCGAGGTCGCCGGATCTCTCACTGACTGAGAACGTTTGGAGCGTTATGGCAGGGCGTTCCAACCACTTCGAGATTTTGACAGTCTAACATACCGATTGGACAGATGTTGGCACGATATCCCTCAGGGTGGGCATCAATCAATCAATGCCAAGCAAATAACTTGTTGCGTAAGGGCAAGAGTTGGATCAAGGCATTGTTGACTTGGTCAATTGGTAAAGCTCTTCCTCTTGAATAAATGATCCAATTATTCTAAAATTGTAATTATTTGTTTGTCTGTACTCACACATCACATCTAGCGATTTCCGTCCCGGTGGTGAATTCTTTCATAGCGCGTCGTTCTTCTTCTTCTTTACATCGTGTACTGTACATGTGATTTAGCTTGGTTACACCGCTAATGCTTTGTTACGAAACGAAGTTTCTATAAGCAATAAAACAACAGTCTATGGTATGTCGAAGCACGATACCTCCTTCCTGCCTTCTGTCCACGTTCTCCCATCTTCCTCTAGTGATTCTGTAGTGGACTGTTAAGGCAGCCAGTCCACAGTGGAGTAGCCGAAAGGGCACGCCGTCTGGCGTTAATTCTGGAACAGGATTCGTAATGAATGTGATAAAGAAAAGAACGTAGCTACTAGAACACTTAACTTTTATATTGTCCTTTGGTATACTGCATTCTGGATGATACAAGTGAGACTCTATCTAGAGGTACATGCAACGTTACAAATGGTTAATGGCGCCTTGCTAGGTCGTAGCCATGGACTTAGCTGAAGGCTATTCTAACTGTCTCTCGGCAAATGAGAGAAAGGCTTCGTCAGTGTAGTCGCTAGCAACGTCGTCGTACAACCATATTAAGCTGGAGGGTCAAATGACCGCTATCTTCAGCTTTCGAAGGTAACCTGCGTACTCTCGCTTGCGGGTGACTAACGTTTCTTCCAGTGAGCTTATATATTAATAAACCACTAGCCCGACAATACAGGATCGCTGTCCAAACTTTGCATGGCAGTAATGAAGGTAACTCACACAACTACAGGAGAAATAAATAAAGAACAGTAACTTAGAATGATCATGCACACCATCGGCAGGTATGCCAACCACTTGGGTGACTATTTTTGGTTGGACGCCCAGCAGAGACTTCGTTACCTGGTCTGGTTGCTCTGCCTGTCAAATCGTGCGATATTCAGGTTTATGGTCTTTACGGATGTGACAGTGGCCCTATTTTGGACAGTACTGGTAAATATCAATAATTGATGTCCAACAGACCACATTACATAGATGTACGAAGTATCTGGTTACTATGGCCATGGCAGATGCTGATCTCCGGCAGTCTCCATCGAAGCGGCCGTAAGAATATTCAAATGAGTAGTAGAGAAAACCCATAGATGCACTCCCAGGATGTAAACAAACGGTGTCCGTTGCTTTAAGTATTGATCTATACTAAATAGCTGGATAATATCAAAAAGGTTAAACTTTAAAATCTTACTATATTTGGTAAAATCGACAAAAAAACCTCTATGCGTGTCAGTCTACAAATGAAGGATGTGAGACGCATTGTGAGAGACTGAGTCATCGTTTCCAACTGCTACTTTTAGTTCTTCTTTAAATGGGTGCCTCAATTTGTCTTCCTCTGCCACCACAAAAGCTAAGGCTCTAAACTTCCTCACTGTCAATCCAAACAATCGGGCTTTTGTGTCTGTTAATTAATTGACCATCTTTGACTCCTGCTCGTTCCAGAAACGATAAAATTTTCCTTTTACAGGGTGTATACGTGGACAAGGAAAAAAAGTCCCGGATTTCCCGGTTAAAAATACACTTTCTCCCGGGTGAAAACATACTTTTTCCCTGTTAACTCACAGTATATTTCCTCTCTGAACTGTATAAATTGTAAGTCCTTTGAATGATTATGGTTTTATACACGGGAGTAGAATTTCCCAGCACTTTAGAAAACTAAACACTGGGGAAAAAAATGCGTTTTAGAAAGATGTTTGATGCGCAGCAACATGTACGCTGCTTATTTTCGTATTACGAAAGTATAAATTCGAATTCCACCAAACACCACATTGAAATCGAGATTTCGATGTGCTTTTGTAAGTTAGTCATAGCTCATGTCATGTGAACTCGCCAGCCGATGACAGCGGGTTTTCAGAGCGTAGGACACGTGATGTAGTCAGCCAATAGCAACGTCACTGTTAAGTAGCGCGAACGCACACACTGAAAAAGTTAATGGTTTAAATTAATATACACAGTGTTGCTACACGAAACGCAAGGCTTTCACATATAATATTGGTCTGTAAGATTAATACGCTGCAAGAGAAGCTAAGCTTACACATACAATGTTGCTTTTTTATGCACGTATTACAATTTAAGAAATACCACACAAATGTGCCGATAAAATTTTTAATAACGACATAAATGTCTGATCTTCTGTGCTCAAAATTCATCTAACTGGCTCATCATCAAAGAGTTGATTTTTAAATGAGAGTCAAACGCTCTGTGATTTAAGAAATTCATCGTACATTATCGCACATAGCTCTGCTGTAACTGCCAGAATGGTACTTTGATGGTAAAGCTTTTCAAACCTTGATTCGGAATATTTTCGCGTGACCTGTTAGAAATAGGTTCGTTTCTGCAGTTTGCCAGAGAGCGCCAGATGACAGGGTCACCGTGCTTGCGCAGCTACGATGTCGTAGGGTGCCCGTATGCTCGTACGTGTAAAACATTAAAAGATCGTACATTATGTCATAGAAGAAACAAGACACCAGAGGATACCCCAAGAGCATCGGAATCTCGAAACCCATACTAAAATGTGCACATTTAAAGTGCATATTCGTATGTCCATATTCCCAGTTACGTAGGCCACGACCTGATATTAAGCTTTTCAATGTGGTTTTCTGGATGTAAATTTTCTTGGAGTACCAGTACTGCGTTATCTCATGTTTCGTTCTTTATTATGGCATAATGCCATACATGCTAGAAGGTGAAAACGTGCGCTTGAAATGCAGCGAACAGTGTGTGGAATTAAACACTTCGTTTCAAATATATTGTCTCCCTCAGAGGAAAAGATTAATAAAAGAAAATTTCTTTAGCAAACCGACAAAATTAACTTCATTGTTCTGCAAGGCAATTAATACTTGACTGTCAGAAAGGTGGAATCAGAAATCTGTTTTGTTTCATTTGGCGTGTGAGCAGTAAACGAAGAGGAAACAGCAAAATCACTAAATGTACACACGGGTCACGTGGAGACGACCCACTTCCCCAAACTCAGACTGCTCTGCGCATCAGCCCCAGATCTACGATATTTCCGAACCGGTGCAATACCCCGCCACTCCCTCGACCGTTTATGATAGGACGTAAAAAATTTTAAAAAATCGAATTTTCAAAAATATGTTCATTTTGCAGCGCACATCTTTCTGAAGAGTCTGATGCATAAAACATATGTGTTCGAGGAAATGTAACATGTTTTATTTGGTCGTATGTGTGCCAAAGTGCAGTGCCACGCCTCCTCACACAGCATTCTTCTATCGCCCATCACTGTACTTCGCTCTCTGGAATTGAAACGTGTATATTTTGTAATGTATGCCATCAAACCATATTCAGGACAGTGTCATTAAATTGTCCCGTGGTGCCTCTCCTGCTTACAGTCGGCCGGTTTGACATCCTGTTTTGGCACAAATGGTCTTTTTTGTAACGACAGACTATAATTCACAAAGTACCAGTATCAAATGCCTATTTGGCCTACTACAAGCGAAAAGCCTTACATCAGGAAATAGTTTCACACTTCATTCATACGCTCCAGTTTCTCAAGTATGAAACCAAAAAGTAGTAGTACGAAATTTTATAAAAACTTGGAATCGTCATATTGTTCCATAATTTGTGTGATGTCACCGTTTCTTCTCCTTCCTCTTTCTAACAAACAGTCTTGTTATCACTAATTCTGTAACTATTCCTGCCAATGTCAAACCTTGTTCGCAGGTTAACTCCACTAACTCTGCCAGAATCACCGGTTTAGTTATCCCGCGATTATTCTGCGGTTAGGCGTTGCTACATGTTCGTACAACGCGTTTTCCGCGCTTCTTCCAGAATAGAATTTAAAGCGGTTGCTAGCCGGGGACTATACAACTGGCCCTTACTAGTATAGAGATTGGGCCGAAAATTTTCTGTCAAAATTTCATTTTCTTGGATACACCGAGAAGGTAATATGTTATCTTTCTTACCTGTTATTCGTTTATTTCCATTCCATTAGTCTGAATCTATGGATTTAGCTAGTAGTTATAACAACACTCATCATTCGCAAACCCAATCAACCTCACAATCAGAAAGCGGTTGGCATTCATCCGTTCGGCCTTACTCCGCTCAGCTCGTATAGCCCCTTTTGTCTGTCGGAAAGTTTGTTTCTACATGCGACGAGGATTCCCCTGACAGAGACATCATGTACACTATGCACGCATTCACAAATCAACTTACGATTCATTCAGAAATCAACTTAGAATTTGTTCAAAAATGTTCAAACTGTGGTGTCACCGCTAGACACCACACTTACTAGGTGGTAACTTAAATCGGCCGCGGTCCTGTAGTACATGTCGGACCCGCGTGTCGCCACTGTGTGATCGCAAACCTAGCGCCACCACATGGCAGGTCTCGAGAGACTGAGGAGACCTCGCCCCAGTTGTACGGACAACATAGCTAGCGATTGGACGTGCTAAGCCTTGCTCTCATTTGCCGAGAGATAGACAGTAGAATAGCCCTCTGCTAAGTTAAATGGCGACCACCTAGCAAGGCGCCATTTGTATCAGTGCCTAGAGCTTACTAATATTCAAGAGAGATGTATTCCAAGGACTAATTAAAAGTTAAGTAACAAGCATCTACGTACTTTTCTTCTTATTCATTTATAAGTTCTCATGTTCCAGACTTCACGCCCGTCTGCGTTAGCCTTGCGTGCCCTATCGGCTACAGCATTGTGTCTAGGCTGTATGGTCTAGACACAACATTATTGGCGACGAGAAAAAGAGTTTGTTTTAATTCGTTTGTGTCATGGCTTCGCCACAATCTCCGGATGTACTGTCCGAATTTTTTCGCTTGCAGAATCAGCAGACGCAGGCGTTATTGGAAGCCCTTGGACAGCTCGTCCAGGGTCAACGTGCGCTGCAAAACGATGCGGCAGCTGCCGCTTCATCGCTACCACAGCCACAACATGCCATTGCGCCGCCCTTCCGTGGCTTTGATGCCACGTCCGAGACCTGGCAAGAATGGTCTCGCCAGTTCCACTTTCACCTAGCAGCCTACAGAATTCAAGGTAAAGAGCGGCAGCCGTTTTTGCTTTCTTGTGTCGGTGTGTCTACCTACCGTGTGATAGTGAAGTTGTTTCCCCGGCGCGACGTAGCAACTCTGTCCTACGAAGAAATTTTGTCGGCGTTAGATGCCTATTTCAAAGAAACAGTAAATGTTGTTGCAAAACGGTATACGTTCTTTCGTACAAAACGTACGGCCGGTCAGACTTATCGGGAGTGGGTTGCAACTTTGCAAGGACTTACTAGGGAGTGTGCGTTTGAATGTGAATGTGGCCTCCCTTATTCAGATACTACGGTGCGTGATGCAATAGCACAGAACGTTTCTGATGTTTGCATACGGGAACAGATTTTGAGACTAGTAAATCCCTCCCTTCAACAAGTGATAGACATATTGGATAGGCAAGACACACTTGACTCTGCTCAGGACTCATTTGAAACTTCGCCAGCAGTGTGTCACATTAACCGGCCCGCCGGGCCCGCTGCACGGGACGCTACGCGGCCCTCGCGCCCGTCACAGCAGCGGCAGCCTACCTTGCCAACACGTGCGCCGCGTAAGCAAGCAACTGCAGTGAAATCATGCCCGCGGTGTGCAACTAGACATTCGCGTGAAAATTGCCCGTCACGCCAAGCTATTTGCTTTTACTGTCAAAAGAAAGGACATGTTCAAAGTGTTTGCCACAAAAAGCTTAGATCAGACAATCACAATAATTCCAGGCCCTTTGCTTCGCGCCGGAATCGAACCCAGGACAATCAGGCTCGTGGACCTTCGCCCATGGACATTCATGTAGTTCATTCCCACCCGTCCAGTGACACTTATCTAACAGTGACTGTGTTCGTCCCACAAACAGTGTGCGTCGACGTCGCCGAAAATCCCGTGAAGTCGCAAGTGCTTCTGTACTTGTATCAGTTCAATTTGCACGTGACAGTCGCTCTTGTCGTCAGCAGGACAATAAACTTTTTGTGGACTTAAACTTTGAAGGCAAAGTGATACCATTCCAGCTCGATACCGGAGCTGCAGTTTCATTGCTCAATCACGCCACGTACGAACAACTGGGCAAACCGCCATTGCGTGCCGCAAATGTTAAGTTACATAGTTACTCTGGACAGCATATACCTGTGTTAGGACAGTGCAGCCTTCTTGCCACATACATGGGACAGACAAAACTTGTATCATTTTACGTTCTTCGTTCTACTTCTGCAGTGAACTTGTTTGGTTTAGATTTATTTCAATTGTTTAATATGTCTATAGTAAATCAGGTCCTATCAGTGAATCAGACTGTGCCTTCCGCCAGTGTTTCTAGTCTTTGTGAAGAATTTGCAGACATTTTTGCACCGGGCCTTGGTTGCGCTACGAACTATGAAGCGCATTTGGAACTGCAAGAAAACGCGCAACCGAAATTTTTCAGAGCGCGCAATGTTCCCCACGCATTGCGTGATGAGGTCGCCAGAACATTAGCCGATTTAGAATCTCAAGGTGTAATTGAACGTGTGCAGGCTTCTCTCTGGGCCTCACCCTTAGTAATTTTGCCAAAACCTTCCGGTAAACTGAGACTTTGTGTGGACTTCAAGGCAACAGTGAATCCACAACTTGTGACTGCCACTTTTCCTTTGCCCCGCCCGGAAGATCTTTTTGACAAACTGTGCCCGGGAAAATATTTTTCAAAATTGGACCTAGCAGATGCGTACTTGCAAATACCTGTGGACGCAGAATCCCAGCGCGTCTTGGTGGTAAACACGTATCTTGGCTTGTATCGCTTCAAAAGACTGCCATTCGGGTGTGCATCCGCCCCTGCATTGTTTTAGCAATATTGCCAAACAGGTTTGTGCCGCGCGCTTCTTCCATTTCAGCTCCGCTTCATCGCTTCCGCCGTAAAGGTGTTCCGTTCGTCTGGACGACGGAATGCGAACGCGCCTTTCGCCAGTTGAAATCGGCGTTACTTTCAAATACTTGCCTTACGCCATTCGATCCCCGAAAACCCCTTTTGTTGATGGTAGATGCCTCGGATTTCGGGATCGGTGCTGTGCTTGCGCACCAAGATGGCTCGCAGTGGACGCGTCGCTGCAACCGCCACGCGCCTCCCTGGGTCACGCTCCGCCGCTCGCTTCCCGTGCCCAGCCGTCCTCCGCCATGGACCTCTTGCCAGCTCCGGACCAGATGTCGTCATCGCGCGTCGGATTCCCCGACGCAATGGAGGTTGACCCTTCGGCCCCTCCTGTCTCATTACGGGCGCATACACCGCATGTTGACGTGCACCCTGGACTAGGTTTTCAGGCGTTTCCTAGCTCCCCTCGGACCGAATGGCCGGGTGCGGGTGGCACAGCCTCGCCTGTTGTTAGGCTCCCCACCTCATCGCATACGTCAACATGCGGTCCTCCCCACGGCGGGCGGAAGCCTTATCTCACGACCGTTCGCCGATTTGCGGGGGAGGAATGTGGTGTCACCGCTAGACACCACACTTACTAGGTGGTAACTTAAATCGGCCGCGGTCCTGTAGTACATGTCGGACCCGCGTGTCGCCACTGTGTGATCGCAAACCTAGCGCCACCACATGGCAGGTCTCGAGAGACTGAATCGAACTCAGCCCAGTTGTACGGACGACATAGCTAGCGAATGGACGTGCTAAGCCTTGCTCTCATTTGCCGAGAGATAGACAGTAGAATAGCCCTCTGCTAAGTTAAATGGCGACCACCTAGCAAGGCGCCATTTGTATCAGTGCCTATAGCTTACTAATATTCAAGAGAGATGTATTCCAAGGACTAATTAAAAGTTAAGTAACAAGCATCTACGTACTTTTCTTCTTATTCATTTATAAGTTCTCATGTTCCAGACTTCACGCCCGTCTGCGTTAGCCTTGCGTGCCCTATCGGCTACAGCATTGTGTCTAGGCTGTATGGTCTAGACACAACACAAACACAGACAGGGATGCGTTTCAAAGTCAAATGAATAATCGATAGACTAACGTGCTAGTCGCTTTGTGAAACAAGGTTTTTTCCCCTCAATAGTATGAATTTGCCGCCACCCCCCCCCCCCCCCCCTCCTAAATCTGGGCCTGCTGCGCATGCAAGAATCTGGCAGCTTGTGCGCTCCAGTAAAATTTTTCTTGGTAGCATCTAGTTGCTTGCTGCGACTGCTTACACAGCCAACAGCCACACTTCTGTAGCCAGAAGCGGGAGAAGGTACTACGCAACTGCACATGCGAATGATCCCGCTCGTAACTGCTAAAACGGATGTAATGTAAACAGTTGTGCCGTCACGCCCATCGGACGCAATTTGGTGTTACGAAACATTGCATAGTCTGAAACTTCCTGGTGGATTAAAACTGTGTGCCCGACCGAGACTCGAACTCGGGACCTTTGCCTTTCGCGGCCAAGTGCTCTACCATCTGAGCTACCGGAGCACGACTCACGCCCGGTCCTCACTACTGCATAGTCTTCCTAAAGCCTTTGACAAATTTTGCTGTTGGCAGACGCTTGTATGAGTTGTGTTTTGTTGCTGTATATGGCGCATTTCCTTTGCAATTTAAGTTTTATTTTCGTTTTTTCTCTCGTTCATGTTTTATTGCTGCAGTATTATTCTGAAGTAGCGGGATACAGCAATATCCTTTGTTAGAGTATCGGTTCTTGCCAGTCAAAATTACAAAAATTTAACTGAAAACAAAAACAATGAAAAATTCCCGGAATTCTAAAAAATTCCCGGGTTTTTCCCGGTTTTCTCCCGGATGAATAAATTCCCGGGTTTTTCCCGGATCTCCCGGGTCGTATACACCCAGTTTTTACTGTCAGACAGGTAAGTCTAATTTTGCAGTCTATTCTCGGAATCTTGTCTCAGGAATGTTCAACTGAACATTGCCTTTCGTAAACTCCATTTCATTTCACGCAAACAGCTGTCTGAAAATCTTGGCAGTATAGTAGTGTCTCCTAGAGGTCACAGAATAGTAGGAATAGTAGGAAGTAAGCACTAGGAAATAATTGTGCGCTGTCTGAGGCAGAACGGAACCTCGGTCCGTCCAACCCCGATACATTCCACCCCAACCCGTGAGGATAGATACAATTCAAAATCCTCAAAGCGCTTTGGAAAAAAAAATCGTCTAACCGCGTTAAAATAAAAAGCCTAGCATAAGTTTTGAAATTCTAAGAAAAAAAATAGCACATAAAGTGTTTTAGCTTACCGTTCAGATAAAGAGCTACTAACATTACAATATTTACTCGAAAAACAGGAGCAAACACATTATTTGTACGATATTTAAAGACACTCTTCTACATCGGCTTCATAAAGTGAACAACCAAAACATTATGACCAGTGGCCACCGCATCGCTGGATGCCGCCTAGTGCCGCTGCGGGCCCGTGACGCGGTAATAAAAGTACCAAAGAGGATCTGACACGGACGATAGATCACGATAGCGAAGATATGGGCTGAAAATGGGGAAATCCGTTGAGATAAGTGACTCTGACAAAAGACAGATTATTATCACGCAGAACCTATGAACGGGGAAGCTGGTCGAATGTTCACGTGCTGCTATAGTGAGCATATACGGAAGAGGGAGGAGGACAGTGAAACAACCACAAGGAGCTAAATGGTTGGATATCCACGACTTTTCATAGAGCGTGGGATTCGGATGCTCGTCTGCTCCGCAAAGTAGGATCGATGGTGACTTGTGGCATGTACGCCGAAAGAGACTAATGCTGCTACGCAGAGAATGTTTTCTGGAGCACACTGTTCATCATACATTGTTGAACATGCAGCTCCGAAGCAGACCATCCCTACGTGTTCACATGTTGACCAACGGCATTGTCAATTACAAACGCAGTGGGCTCGGGACTATCGGGATTCAACGATGGAAACGCGCCGGCTCTTCGGGTAAATCACAGTTTTGCTCCACTCTGGTCGTCCGCACAAACGCCAGCCGATGTGGCCGAGCGGTTCTAGGCGCTTCAGTCCGGAACCGCGCTGCCGCTACGATCGCAGGTTCGAATCATGCCTCGGGCATGGATGTTGTAATGTTCTTAGGTTAGTTAGGTTCTAAGTCAAGGGGACCTCAGATGTCAAGTGCTCAGAGCCATTTGAAGCATTCGTCCCCACAAACGTCGTCATCGAGGTGAACGGCGGCTATAAACGTGCAGCGCGACACAGACGCAGGCTGGTGAAAGCAGTGTTATGCTATGGGAGACAGTCTCCTGCACTTGCATGGAACCTGTGGTAGTAATCGTAGACATGCTGACAGCTGCGAACCACCCGCATCCCTTCATGCTTGATGTATTCCCTGACGGCGATATCTTTCAGCAGTATTATCATCTGCGTCTTGGAGCCAGAACCATGCCACACTGGTTTGAGGAGCATTAAAGCGAACTCACGTTGATGTCTCGGCAACCAAATTCGACTGATGTAAATGTATGGAACCCGTCTGGGTAACTATCAGGTCCCATCAGCGCGTACCCAAGTCAGCTGCCCGTTATTATCGCGAATTACATGGCCCGAGAGTAGACATCTAATATCACATATCTCCATAAACCTACCAACCAACTGTGGGATCCCTGATACGCAAAATCAGTGGTATATTTCGTTCGAAAGACGGACGAACAAGCTATTAAGCAGATGTTCAGGATACTCTGGCTCATCGATGTACACAGCGTTTCGCCTGGATAACATTTCCTGAAAGTGATTGTAGAGTGTACCAATTAGGAGCCAAAATCAACCCCTAGTTCCGTTCTGCGCCGTGGTTCCGTCCTACTCCGGCTTACGCAAAGAGATGACAAATAAGTCACCTATTATGTAGTGATCTTACTTGTTGTCTCAACATCGGAAGCTAACTGAAAGCTACGCGATGAAAGTGAAGAGGAGTCTAACCAAGTTTTGTCGCCGGCAGCTTGTGTTCCCTTGGCAGCAGCTGATGCAAACAGATGCAAAAACGGCCAACAGTCATACTCCATCTCTAGTATAAAGTTATTTAGGACGATCCGTCGGAAAAGCGTAAAAAAAAATAAATCAGCGAAATTACTTTACTACCACCACCATCCTCATATTATTCATTTAAAGACAGATTCATGTATCTTGATAACTGCATAAATTACTCTAACTACACTCCTGGAAATGGAAAAAAGAACACATTGACACCGGTGTGTCAGACCCACCATACTTGCTCCGGACACTGCGAGAGGGCTGTACAAGCAATGATCACACGCACGGCACAGCGGACACACCAGGAACCGCGGTGTTGGCCGTCGAATGGCGCTAGCTGCGCAGCATTTGTGCACCGCCGCCGTCAGTGTCAGCCAGTTTGCCGTGGCATACGGAGCTCCATCGCAGTCTTTAACACTGGTAGCATGCCGCGACAGCGTGGACGTGAACCGTATGTGCAGTTGACGGACTTTGAGCGAGGGCGTATAGTGGGCATGCGGGAGGCCGGGTGGACGTACCACCGAATTGCTCAACACGTGGGGCGTGAGGTCTCCACAGTACATCGATGTTGTCGCCAGTGGTCGGCGGAAGGTGCACGTGCCCGTCGACCTGGGACCGGACCGCAGCGACGCACGGATGCACGCCAAGACCGTAGGATCCTACGCAGTGCCGTAGGGGACCGCACCGCCACTTCCCAGCAAATTAGGGACACTGTTGCTCCTGGGGTATCGGCGAGGACCATTCGCAACCGTCTCCATGAAGCTGGGCTACGGTCCCGCACACCGTTAGGCCGTCTTCCGCTCACGCCCCAACATCGTGCAGCCCGCCTCCAGTGGTGTCGCGACAGGCGTGAATGGAGGGACGAATGGAGACGTGTCGTCTTCAGCGATGAGAGTCGCTTCTGCCTTGGTGCCAGTGATGGTCGTATGTGTGTTTGGCGCCTTGCAGGTGAGCGCCACAATCAGGACTGCATACGACCGAGGCACACAGGGCCAACACCCGGCATGATGGTGTGGGGAGCGATCTCCTACACTGGCCGTACACCACTGGTGATCGTCGAGGGGACACTGAATAGTGCACGGTACATCCAAACCGTCATCGAACCCATCGTTCTACCATTCCTAGACCGGCAAGGGAACTTGCTGTTCCAACAGGACAATGCACGTCCGCATGTATCCCGTGCCACCCAACGTGCTCTAGAAGGTGTAAGTCAACTACCCTGGCCAGCAAGATCTCCGGATCTGTCCCCCATTGAGCATGTTTGGGACTGGATGAAGCGTCGTCTCACGCGGTCTGCACGTCCAGCACGAACGCTGGTCCAACTGAGGCGCCAGGTGGAAATGGCATGGCAAGCCGTTCCACAGGACTACATCCAGCATCTCTACGATCGTCTCCATGGGAGAATAGCAGCCTGCATTGCTGCGAAAGGTGGATATACACTATACTAGTGCCGACATTGTGCATGCTCTGTTGCCTGTGTATATGTGCCTGTGGTTCTGTCAGTGTGATCATGTGATGTATCTGACCCCAGGAATGTGTCAATAAAGTTTCCCCTTCCTGGGACAATGAATTCACGGTGTTCTTATTTCAATTTCCAGGAGTGTATTTTGCTATTTTTCGCTATGTGATGGGCGAAAAGTTCAACAGTATGTCATGTGTTTGTATTACTAAAAAATACACTCCTGGAAATGGAAAAAAGAACACATTGACACCGGTGTGTCAGACCCACCATACTTGCTCCGGACACTGCGAGAGGGCTGTACAAGCAATGATCACACGCACGGCGCAGCGGACACACCAGGAACCGCGGTGTTGGCCGTCGAATGGCGCTAGCTGCGCAGCATTTGTGCACCGCCGCCGTCAGTGTCAGCCAGTTTGCCGTGGCATACGGAGCTCCATCGCAGTCTTTAACACTGGTAGCATGCCGCGACAGCGTGGACGTGAACCGTATGTGCAGTTGACGGACTTTGAGCGAGGGCGTATAGTGGGCATGTGGGAGGCCGGGTGGACGTACCGCCGAATTGCTCAACACGTGGGGCGTGAGGTCTCCACAGTACATCGATGTTGTCGCCAGTGGTCGGCGGAAGGTGCACGTGCCCGTCGACCTGGGACCGGACCGCAGCGACGCACGGATGCACGCCAAGACCGTAGGATCCTACGCAGTGCCGTAGGGGACCGCACCGCCACTTCCCAGCAAATTAGGGACACTGTTGCTCCTGGGGTATCGGCGAGGACCATTCGCAACCGTCTCCATGAAGCTGGGCTACGGTCCCGCACACCGTTAGGCCGTCTTCCGCTCACGCCCCAACATCGTGCAGCCCGCCTCCAGTGGTGTCGCGACAGGCGTGAATGGAGGGACGAATGGAGACGTGTCGTCTTCAGCGATGAGAGTCGCTTCTGCCTTGGTGCCAATGATGGTCGTATGCGTGTTTGGCGCCGTGCAGGTGAGCGCCACAATCAGGACTGCATACGACCGAGGCACACAGGGCCAACACCCGGCATCATGGTGTGGGGAGCGATCTCCTACACTGGCCGTACACCACTGGTAATCGTCGAGGGGACACTGAATAGTGCACGGTACATCCAAACCGTCATCGAACCCATCGTTCTACCATTCCTAGACTGGCAAGGGAACTTGCGGTTCCAACAGGACAATGCTCGTCCGCATGTATCCCGTGCAACCCAACGTGCTCTAGAAGGTGTACGTCAACTACCCTGGCCAGCAAGATCTCCGGATCTGTCCCCTATTGAGCATGTTTGGGACTGGATGAAGCGTCATCTCATGCGGTCTGCACATCCAGCACGAACGCTGGTTCAACTGAGGCGCCAGGTGGAAATGGCATGGCAAGCCGTTCCACAGGACTACATCCAGCATCTCTACGATCGTCTCCATGGGAGAATAGCAGCCTGCATTGCTGCGAAAGGTGGATATACACTGTACTAGTGCCGACATTGTGCATGCTCTGTTGCCTGTGTCTATGTGCCTGTGGTTCTGTCAGTGTGATCATGTGATGTATCTGACCCCAGGAATGTGTCAATAAAGTTTCCCCTTCCTGGGACAATGAATTCACGGTGTTCTTATTTCAATTTCCAGGAGTGTAGTTCAAATGGCACTGAGCAATAGGACTTAACATCTGAGGTCATCAGTCCCCTAGAACCTAGAATTACTTAAACCTAACTAACCTAAGGACATCACACACATCCATGCCCGAGGCAGGATTTCAACCTGCGATCGTAGCGGTCACGCGGTTCCAAACGGAAGCGCCTAGAACTGCTCGGTCACAGCGGCTGGCTTTGTATTACTACCTTACTTACGAAATGGTACTATAATGTTTGTCAGTAGTTATACTGTTCTGCTATTTGAAATAGTGATAGACAGGGCGATGCCTTTTTAAAACCGTCATCGTTAATTATTTGTTTGTGAAACCATCTTTTATTTGTATAATGAGTGTTGGGATGATGGTTGGTGAGTAAGCCCTCTAGTAACTTCCGTTGAGTTCCTTTGTCTTGCTACCTCTCAGACTACTACAGATAGGCTGTCAATATCAGCCAACTAAGATCCAATTACTATAAAAACTATCAGCCTTCATTATGCTACAATGTGATGAAATAACATCACACAGTTCTTTCAATTAATTTCTTTCATAAATTCGAGAATATATCGAGAGTATGGAAAAAAGTTTTCGCTGGACATCTCGTATATCCTATTGCACAATAACGAAAAAATAACGATTTGTTACTGTTAGAAAAAGTATTTGCAAGCTATTACGTTATCTAGTGTCCCACCGAGAGTATCGATTAACAAATCATAAGTAAGTTATTTCAAAGATTTAAGAATAGTCAATTATTACAGATAAAGAAACTACAGCGAAAACTAAAGGAAGAAACAAGAAGCTACCTTTAATATAAAAACAAATAAGAAATGACAGAAGGAGTAGCGCAATATTACATTCAGATCTGAATAAAATGAACGCAATTTACATGCGTTGATTAGTACAGCGGAGGTTCGAGTCCTCCTTCGGGCATGGGTGTGTGTGTGTGTTTGTCCTTAGGATAATTTAGGTCAAGTAGTGTGTAGGCTTAGGGACTAATGACCTTAGCAGTTAAGTCCCATAAGATTTCACACACATTTTTAATTAGTACAGAAATAGCAGTAAGTTACAAGGAAGTATTACAATACTAACAAAGAAAACATGATGTCGAGACTCAGCATTCGCTCCATTATTTAGTAGTCAAAATATACCGCTTCACAACAGAATAAGTGGATGGATGTTTTAATGGTAAGACTTCCAAGACTGTAGCTAGTGACTGGCGCACTCCCTTTGCATTGAATCTGGAGGAGCTATTAACCACTTAGGCTGTTCTGTATATTCGAAAACAGTGTTCCGATGGTTTGGTGGAGCTGAATTAATGGAAAATCGTCAAACAAGAGCAATGTCAAAGGACAAACCAGTGAAAGCGCTGCTGCAGAACAGGCATGGGAGCTACAACCACACTGGCCGGCATCCCAGAAAACGCTGCAGATGAACGTGAGCGACGTCAGTACTCTGAAGAAATCATTCAAAGGAATCTGTGGATAGGGTTGATCGAAAAACCGGGAATCTTCGAGATACATCAGAGTTGTAATAACTTCAGACTGCTAGGGATTCCAGAGAACTGCAGAGGTAACATTGATGACTTAGTGACGGTTCTTGCCCAACAGAAGCTAGGCGTGCAGGTAACACTGAATGGCATCGACGGGAGTCATAGTGTAAGACTTACGATGTCAGGAGGCACGAAACCTATGCCCATATGAGGGTGTTTATATCATACAGGAAAATATCAAATATGTTCGGAGTGAAGGAGGAACTCACGACGTCAGGACAGACTATACTCATAGATCCCACCGCCCCGAAATCAAATATTATAAACAATGCAAAATCAAGATTTGTGCAACGCAATGATTGGCCCAGTGATGCTAAGGTCTTGATAGATGGAGAAAACGGAGAAACATGAGGTAGCGATGCCAATAAATTCTTACGCTTTTATAACTAAGATTATGTTAGCTTGTGCATCAGCATGTCTGTGCGTTTATATTGTGTCTCCAGAACGTAACTGGCCAAGACTATCACACTAATTGATTTACTTCACTATAAATATTTTATTTCTTAATTGCATAAACGGTCACTGCAGTAATTTAGTATCTCTTTAATTTATATTTAGCTTTTTATTGGTATATCATTGCGGATACTGTAATGACACATTCCGGCCGCGCAGGATTAGCCGAGCGGTCTAAGTCGCTGCAGCCAGGACTGTGGGGCTGGTTCCGGCGGAGGTTCGAGTCCTCCCTTGGGCTAGGGTGTGTGTGTGTGTGTGTGTTTGTCCTTAGGATAATTTAGGTTAAGTAGTGTGTAAGCTTAGGGACTGATGACCTTAGCAGTTAAGTCCCATAAGATTTCATACACATTTGAACATTTTTAACACATTCTGACGCAGAGACATATATCTTGAAGGCTGCGCCAAAGATTAAATTGAGAGGGGTGTACAATATAATCTCTTTAATGTTCATATTGGATTCTCCTTTGTTTCATACTCCAAGAAGGAGTTAAGAGACACTTTCGATTGTTACCTTGCAAGGGATGGACGTAATTTTTTGTGTGTGTGGAAAGGCAGCCATCTTGTTAGTATTTATGTTTTGTGCGACGAGCAGAGCAAGTCTTTTTGTCTTGTGAATAAGAAGTAGTGAGAAGTATCTAAGTTTTGCGAGAATTATTTAAAGAGACGTGGCATTGTATTCCTTGGTTTCCAACGTCTTCGTGAAGTGAACCGATGCCCACTCAGGAAGATACACACGGTCAACAAAGACAACTACATCGATGGCGACTAATGAATTAATATTGTGGCAGAAGAACGAATACTACGTCAAAGGTGAGAATTCTGAATAAATCAACAATGACATAGAATTCAAAAATGTAATTAATCGGAATGGTAAATTATATCACAGGCAGATTTCACACAGCACTGAATTTGTCCGCATTCAAGCCGGTCAATACAGTCCGTAAAAAGCCTTTCAAAAATTCTAAATTGACAGTTCCATATCCATAATTTTTTGTCTTTTCAAAAAATAAATAAATAAAATTATTTTTATTTATGTCGCCGCACCTGCGACCGCTGACAAGGACAGTGCTGGTGGAACAAAGAGTAAGTACTTGATTGTTGTACTATAAATGTACTTGTACTAATTACTGTTTCACTGTTACATGACGCACATGGAAAATGACGAATAAGGTGAAACAACATTAATTGTATAAACGGAGGGCACAATAACCAGAAGGAACAAGGACAGGGATTTACAAAACTAACGTAATCGTGAGTGACGCGGCTCAGCCGGAATTAACGTAGGAAAGCGCAAACGCGTGCAGTGACTGCACCTCGGCTTAGCTCCACTTAAAGCAGAACCTTTCCCTTTTCATATTAAAATCCTGGTAGTTTTGGTGGCAACACACAATTACACTTTCATAATTACTTCTTTATGTTAAACAATCGCAGAATTAGAAGAAGTAGTGCGCCATCTTGTAAATTTCTGATGCGCAACAAATAACAATCGCGAGATATTTTTATTAATTCAACTGCAAGAGAATTTAAAGATTTAGATTAACGGTAAAGTACAGATAAAAATTGTATCTGTACAATGGAATCGGAGAATTTTAGTTTGACAAATGTTCATAGACCCGTCACCGATTCTGACAATAGTGACGTAATTGATGACGTGATTAGTTTTTCAGTACAACATAATGTAGATGTAAATACAATTCAGTTCACTCCACAGGGATTAACAATAACGAACCACTTGCAATGAAACCTTGTACACAGTCGATGAAGCATCGATTACCGGATCAGATGAAAATACAAACACACAAGCTTCGTCAGTTACGCTTGAGGTATTATATAGTCTGATGTCAAACGTGAGCGAACAATTATCTGATTTAAAAATCATTCACAACACAGCGAACACAAAACTGTCGAATCCAGAAATCAGCCGCAACACAACGAACACAAACTGTCGAATCTAGAAATCAGCCACAGCGTTACAAACGCAAAATTGTCAAACATGGAAACTGGGTTCCAACAGCAGTTTTCAAGTGGAAACACGCAATTTGAAAATATGCACAAAATAATTTCGATGAACGCTTAAATAAACCCACCAATGACATCGATCATAGATCGAAGACAAAGTCATCAAAACAGTCAATAGTGTATACAATGTATTGGCAAATGATTTAGAATAGAAATTGTCAGATCTTACAAACAAACAGGAACAGGAACTGTCAGAAATCGTAGAAACACACAATCAAACACAGAATGTACAAAAAGAAATACATGAAAACGTACAGGCTATTCAATTAAATTTAACCAGAGTACAGTCAGCATGTGAAGAAATACCTGACCAAGTTAATAAAGTTGACGAAGGAGTCAGTCTTCTGAAACAGGAGACTCAACGTATCAACGCAGACATTATCAAAATAAATGAAAATGTAGAAACCGGTAATGTAAATGAATCAATAACTGACCGGGAAACAAATCTTTTTGAAAAATTAGGTATTGAAATCAAAGTAGCCGAGGACGGAATACGTAAGGCAACTGCGGGTAGACTGAATGTTTCAAATGATTTGCCTACGTCAAGCAACAGGCAGCGTGACACTTATTCGCCCGTGCAAGATTACGTCAATAACGCAGAACATCACGCGCCCAGGCCGGAGTGGCCGAGCGGTTAAAGGCGCTACAGTCTGGAACCGCACGACCGCTACGGTCGGAGGTTCGAATCCTGCCTCGGGCATGGATGTGTATGATGTCCTTAGGTTAGTTAGGTTTAAGTAGTTCTAAGTTCTAGGGGACTTATGACCACAGCAGTTGAGTCCCATAGTGCTCAGAGCCATTTGAACCATCACGCGCCCAGTCCGGCGTATGTGCACGGACCGGCGCAGGCAAATAATGGCTATTCGCCAAACGCGGTGTTGCAACAGGCAGTAGGCGTGCCGCCTTGCATTTCGACGATTCTAGTCGATGAGAGCCTGTTAAAACATAGACAGTTTCCAGTTTTCTCCACAGAATCCAGAAAAAACCCATCCAGTCGTATTCGCAAGAGCATTCAAAAGTGTCTTACCAAGAAACTGGACTGAGGCACAGAAGATTAGATATGTAGTAGGCTTCACACAAGGCGACTCACTTTTGCGGGCCACAGACATGGCTGAACAGTACGTCGCCTACGAACAATTTCAACGGGCTTTCTTGGAGAAATATTGGTCTATTGGGGTCCAAGAAAGACTGCGACGTGAGGTATTCAACCCACAACCGTTCAACCTAAAAAACAGCGGGTTGAGAAAGTATTTCGAAAAGTATTTGAATAAGACGCGCTATTGGAACAACCTTGAATACTTTCTTTCCGTGCTTGACTCAATTGATCTAAAATATGAAGAAGAGCCGAGCACAAGTAACAGGAATGAATACTCCCGAACCTATCAAAACAACGGTAACGGGAATAATTTTAATGGCAGTGGACAAAATCAACACAGTTGGCATCCATATGCGACAAGGTCAAATAATGGAAACTGGAATTACGGTAATCAGAGAAATTCGGCGCCACAGAGACGTGAAGACCGAAAATATATTACTGATTACGGTCCACGCAGGTATGAAAATGATGGAAATCACGTGAATGATTGGTCAGGCCCGCGTTATGGAAGGCGGCACACACATGACAATTAACAATAGTTACAGTAATAGGAATGACAGACCGAGGAGAAATAGCGACGGCCGGCTGCAAGAAAATGTTGCACGCAGCGGTCCGGAAACTAACTGGCGACAGAATAATCACTCAGTACACTTTGTAGAGGTAACGGACAGTTATCAAGCACCGCCGTTGTCCCCCCCACCCCACCCCCGGTAAACAACAATCGGTCGCAATGAGCCCCCAACGGCCGACCGATTTGACAACAGGGGTTACAAACAAGCACACATTACATCTTAAACAATTATTTTTAAGATATGATCAGGATGCTACCATAGAAGAAGATCTATGTGAAGAAGAGATGAAAGCTCTGAACAAGGTAAGTGACTTCGTGCTGGCTGTAATAACAGCAAAGACAGAAACTATAATTACCAACGTAATTTTAGATACAGGAGCATCTACGAATATTATTTCTAACAGTTTATTTAAAGAAGTTTCGAAAGCATTAAAAGTACCAATGCTGCCAACGTAAAATTGTACAATCTAAACAGCTGTAGGTAACAAGTCAAAAAGTACTAAGTGGTGGATGCAAATACCTGTTACCATTAACGATGTCACGATAAACTGTACATTCTTAATCGTTGACAAATTAATCGTCAATTGTTTTTTAGGTATGGAAGTTCTCCGGCAGTATAATGTAAACATCTACATCTACATAGGCAGTGGACTTCGCTATTTCCGAGTGGGCAGTCGTAGTGTGAAGGTCAATTTTGTAAAGTCAACAATAGAGCGTAATGGCCAAAAACAGAAACAAGCTGAAGTATAATTAGTTTACCCACAAGTGTTATAGATAGATATTCCTTTCCCCGAACAATTAGACACGGAAATAATTAACGAACAGGCCGCCTACGAGGAGGTAGGAAAATCCACTTGTCTTTCAGCACCTCAACAAAATGAACTAGCAGATCTTATTTATGAATACTGAGACATTTTTCGAAAACAGCCGACAATAGTCAAAAATTATGAATACAAAATGGAAGTCTACCCACATAAAACGTACTGCCATAAATCATATACGATATCATGGGCAAAGAAGGAAGCGGTTCGCAAAGAAATAGATAGAATGGTTCTGTGGAAGGGGATAGAACCTTCGCATTCACCGTACTGCAGTCCCATTCTAGCTGTCAGCAAACCTGACGTGACGTGTCAGTCAGATTAGTACTTAATAAGATCATCGTACCAATACGCACTAGGTCGGAAAACGTAGATGAGCAATTGCTTAAATTTCATGGAGTGAGGTATTTAGCATCCGTTGACATGAAGTCTTCGTGTTGGCTAATAGCCCTACATAGTGATAGCAGAAAATATACTGCGTTCATTCATGCTGGCAGAAGATATCAGCTCCAAGTACTGCCATTTAGACTCAACGTGAGTGCTGGGGTGTTTATAGAGGCTTTAGACAGAGTATTGGGTCCAGAACTGATTAGCAAAGTTACGTTGTATGTAGACTACCTCTTCATAGCCACGGAGACCTGGCAAGAGCACGTAGAATTGGTACACAAGGTGTTCCTAAAGTTCCGGGAATATGACGTCACAGAAAATTTTCAGAAGTCCGAATTTGGAAGGGATCGATTATAATTTTTAGGCCACATTATTTCACCAGGCGGAATTTTACCAGATCCAAAAATGCTTGATGCCATAAAATATTTCCCCTCACCACAAACACGTAAACAATTGAAAGCCTTTCTGGGGGTCACGTCATTTTTTCGAAAATTCGTGCCCGAACAGTTACTGAATAGTGATTCCCTACCCAACATTTTAAGGAAAAACCACACATGGTCGTGAACAGAAAAATGTGAGGAAGGTTTCGTAAAAATCAAACAGGCACTCATAAACGCACCCATTTTGAAGCATCCTAACATGAACTACAACTTTTGTTTGAGCACGGACGCGTCAGGGATTAGGCTCTTGTCTGTTCCAATTAGTAAATGATAATGGAGAACAGAAAGTAAACATAATTAGTTTTGCCAGTAGAACGTTAACGGAATGTGAAAGAACCTATTCGGCAACTGAACTTGAAGCGTTAGCTGTAGTATGGGCTTTCCGCAAGTTCCAATACTATCTCTGGGGAAGGCAAACACGAGTGTTTTGTGACCATCAAGCATTATCGTTTTTACTCACATGTAAAATGTTGCACAAACGGATTGCACTTTGGTGGTTATTCCTCCAGGAATTTGGTTTAGAGATAGTTTATATCAAGGGTGAACAGAATGTAATTCCTGACGCATTATCGCGCTTGCCACAAGGCTTGAGCGAGTTCAATGAACTGATCGAACATACTTCCGATTTTAGAGTTTTTCTGATGCATGATGGCACATTTCAACCATATTACAGAAAGATGTGTAAAGACATGAGCAAACTACAAAATGAAGACAATAGATGAAGACACGTTATACAAAAACTGCAGGCAGATGACAATAGTACATTGAAACAATATTACACACTGTCAAACGATGTCCTTTTCTACAGGCGCAATCCACAATCCAACACCTGGTGTGTATGCATCCCGGAATAATACATAGACAATTTGATAAGACACACACATAGAGTATGGGGACACTATGGTGTATCAAAATGTACAGCGAAAATATCAACGTATTATTATTTCCCGAATCCCAGACGCAGGAACAAATAATAAAAAAGTGTACAATATGTCAGAAGGTTAAACATCTTAATAGATCTTGTTTCGACGTATTATACCCTATCAGTACAACTAGACCAAGAGAATTAGTTTCCGTGGACGCAGCAGGACCATATCCATTAGCTAGGGGAGGAGTTACATATGTGATCGCATTTTATGTCTTCACAAAGTACTTAAGAATGTATGCTATAAAAGCAGTACTGTCGGGATCAATAATGAAACGCATGGTGGAAGAGTACATACCACTAGTGGGAAAACCGAAAATTATATTAACTGATAATGCAACAAACTTCACTAGTAATAAATGGAAAACATTTATCGAATCTCAAAACATAAAACATATATTGGTATCCAAATTTCACCCAGAACCGAGCCAGATTGAGAGAAATTCCAAAGAATTTAATCGCTTTATAAGAACATATATACCAAATAAACAGACGAAATGGGCAGAATACATAGCCCCATTGTAAATAGTTTAATTCATACTTCAACAGGCTTTACACCTACAAAGTTAATGTTTCAAGGCAGAGAACTTGAATGGGCTAAACCTGTACCTAAATTAGCCGAAAGGAAATAACACTAGATGAAAAGGTACGTCAAGCATTACTACAGATGGAAGAACAAGCAGAAATAAGGAGAAAACAGTTCAGCAAAAAGATAAGACAGGTTACGGAATTTAACATTGGACAGGAAGTACTATTACATACCCACCCAAAGTCCTCTAAATTTAAGGCATTAGACAAAAAGCGGCAGTTATTGTATGATGGCCCTTTCATTATAATAGACAAACCTCACCCAGGATGTTATCCGTTAGGTAACACACGAACGGGGAAGGTGAAAGGGTTATACCCCCACAAGAATATCAAGGAATTTTTTCATTAAAGGTTATATGTTATTTTAGCAAAATTGAAATTATACAACCTTCGATCACGTAGTAACATTGCTGTCATTAACATAAGAAACTTGCGAACACGAAAAAAAAAAGAACCTCTAAGTCCAGTGTTCGTAGTTTAAGAAGTACATTTAAAAAGACAGCTACTAAAAACTAGAAAACATAACTGAAGTTTCAATTAAACATCGAAACTAGTAACCAACTGGGGGCATATGGCAGCTTAGAAAACGCATAGTTAACCTCACCTAATGAAACATGGGTTACTGTGAGTCTTAACACTATAAAATAAACCATACGGTACTTTTGTAGTCTAACTCAGTTATTTAAGAGCGAGGAACAAAGACAAATTAGCGAGAAGGTCAGAGTTGGTTCGCTTGAGACGAGCAACAATCCAACGCTCAGCTGATGAGCACGCGATAGCTGCATGGCAAGACGAGGGCATTGGCCGTGCTGCAGGCAGCGAGCCGGGTGGAAATCTTCCCCCCTTCTCTGTCCTATCAGCTGAGTGTATACAAAGGGCGAAGGCGCATGCGCGGCCGTGTCCAGACAACGCGTGACTCATATTACACGATGGCGGCTATCACTAATAATGTTCACCAACAATGCAGAGTTTTCCCCGCGCCAACAGTCCAGTCGTGGTACATAAGCGCGCATGCGCGGAACGTTTAAAAGTTTTGAGACCATGCTTGCTATGAGACACAGTGACGAAAGTCATTCAAAAACAAGAAAGAAAAGGGTACCCTAGTCTTGTAAATAGTAGATTAGAAAATTTAATTATAAGCTGGTACTACGCAATAAAAGTGAACATACAAGTACATACTGATTATGGACGGTGTTGTAATATTATATTATATTGAGTAAAATCTTAGCTTGTACGGAAGGAGAAAGAAAATAGCACAACAGAAAAAAAATAAATAATACAGATATATAACCGGAAGAAAAGCTATGTACACGAGAACACACAACTACATATAGGGAAAAGCTAGCAGCAAAGAGGAAAGCAAAGAGATAACGCATACATTTACATTACACAGTAGCGAGCGATTTTCAGAGTGAACAATAAGTTAAAAGCATGAATTTTTGTGAGTAAGGAAGCGAATGACACAAGCTTTAAAATAGGAAAATAATAAACAGATCTATGCAACGTGTGTAATGAACTGAATCACCCTCAAAGCAAATACCTAGGCCTTGTAGAGAGAGAAACACATTAACGTTAGGAAACACCTAAAGCACTCAGCAAACAACTTTGTAGAATATATGAGCTGTACACGAGGGTACATGTACGAAAGCTAAAGTGTAAAGGAGGAAAATATGGAATGATTGGGCATTAATGGACCGTAACGCAGTTATGTATGTAAGAAGAAATATTTAGTTCTAAGTATTATTAGTATGCACACCCTGAATTAATTTGTAATATTGAGGGAATGGTGCAGGGTACCGGAAAAGGGCCCCACCAGCAAAGTGTATATTGTAGATGTTTTTTGATTGTATAAACGTATGTATGAATATGTGAAAGGCGAAAGAAGCTCTGTACATCTACGGAACCTAAACAACATAGCCGGTCGTTGATGGCCGAGCGGTTCTCGGCGCTACAGTCTGGAGCCGAGCGACCGCTACGGTCGCAGGTTCGAATCCTGCCTCGGGCATGGATGTGTGTGATTTCCTTAGGTTAGTTAGGTTTAACTAGTTCTAGGAGACTGATGACCTAAGATGTTAAGTCCCATAGTGCTCAGAGCCATTTGAACCATTTTTTTAAACAACATAGAAGTGTATAAGGAAAATTAAACTCTAAGACAACCTCGCATAAACACGTATACCTAACGTCAAGAAACTACTTAATTAAAACCGTAAGACTCTACGAGTTTACGAGAAAATAAGAAAAACCTGATACACAGTGCAACATTAGCGATGCTTCACTCATGTATGTAGAAGGAAGGTATGAATTACTGTACACAGTTGAAACATGAAATGATAAATCATGTCAAAATTATATCTTTCATACATATATCACGATTTACAGTCACAAAGAATGAAAATGATATCGCCGCTATACGTGAAACAGGTAAGTAGTGTGATCGACGACCTGTAAGCAAAGGACTCGTCTATAAAATGAAAAGGTTTGACATGGTACGCTACTTACCTGGAGCTGCATCGACGGGATCGTCCTCCGCCTCGCACATAGTATGGTGTGTTCTTCAGGGCACATATTTCAATGTACCTCGTCTTATCCAGTCAAAGTACTGGAAGGAACTACAAAAAGCACACTATGCTGAAATCATGAAGCAATGGAGTGGTTAGAAGAAAAATCTCTCTAAATGACGGTAAAATAATCTTTCTGAAACCGAATTGAAATCTAGATAGAAAAAAAATACAGAATACAATTGTAATGATTAGTATTGTGGCGAAATAAATAAAAAAATTAAATTTATTGATTTTTTGAAAAGAGAAAAAATTATGGATATGGAATTGTCAATTTAGAATTTTTGGAAGGCTTTTTACGGACTGTATTGACCGGCTTGAATGCGGACAAACTCAGTGCTGTGTGAAATTTGCCTGTAATATAATTTATCATTCCGATTAATTAGATTTTAGTGAGGTTCGGAAATCTAGACGGTACCCGCACGTCGGTGTATATTCACTGCACTGGCGCGCGCATTCAACCAACGTCGGCCGCTAACGGACGACCAAACAATCAGACGCGCGTATCGCCCGCCCATATTCAACACTGGGGCTAGCGAATAAAGCTCGTCACCCCCGAATAAATACAGAAAGCAATACAAGGACTTAATTTTCACCTCTGATGAGGAAGGAAACATTTGTAAATGACGTTGCATTCATTGTATATTTTAGTGTACAAACTTTACTACATGATGTCGTTCTCTCAGTATTAATCAAAAGTTTGTATATTAGGATTAAGGTATGTAAATATTAGCAAAAGTATGCAAAAAAACTGACACACACTTAGTAATACGAGAGAATTTACAGTGCCATGAAAATGAGACAGTAAAAATGAAGTTTATAAATAAAAGACCCCCAAACCTATCAATTGCAAGGTCGACTACTGTATCCTGTCAACCAAATACAATTTTCTAGTGACAGTATACAGAAGGGGGGGGGGGGGCAGTTGTAATGACACATTCCGACGCAGAGACATACAGTATCTTAAGGGCTGCCCTAAAGATTAAATTGAGAGGGATGTAGAATATAATCTCTGTAATGTTCATATTGGGTTCTCTTTTGTTTCATTCTCCAAGAAGGAGTTAAGAGACACTTTCGATTGTTACCTTGTAGGGGATGGACGTAATTTTTGGTGTGTGCGGAATGGCAGCCATCTTGTTAGTATTTATGGTTTCTGCGACGAGCAGAGCAAGTCTTGTGAATAAGAAATAGTGAGAAGTATCTAAGTTTTGCGAGAATTATTTAAAGCGACGTAGCATTGTATTCCTTGGTTTCCACCGTCTTCGTGAAGTGAACCGATGCCCACTCAGGAAGATACACACGGTCAAAAAAGAGAAGAACATCGATGGCGACTAGTGAATTAACATTGTGGCAGAAGGACGAATTCTACGTCTAAGATGAGAACTCTGAATGAATCAACAATGACGTAGAATTCAAAAATCTAATTAATCGAAATGGTAAATTATATTACAGGCAAATTTCCCACAGCACTGAATTTGTCCGCATTAAAGCCGGTCGATACAGTCCGTAAAAAGCCTTTCAAAAATTGTAAATTGACAATTCCATATCCATAATTTTTTCTCTTTTCACAAAATCAATAAATTTAATTTTTTTATTTATTTCGCCACAATACTAATCATTAAAATTGTATTCTGTATTTTTTCTTTCTATCTAGATTTCAATTCGGTTTCAGAAATATTATTTTACCATCATTTAGAGAGATTTTTCTTCTAACCACTCCATTGCTTCATGACTTCTAAAACCCAGCTGACCTCGATCACACCACCTTGCTTCTCTCTGCAGTTAGCTGGTCCGCTTCCACGTGTCATGACGTCTCGGATCTCCTAGTGCCCTCCATGTGCTTTACCCCTGTGCCGGCTCTCACCCTGGGCCGGATATTGGATATAGGATTGAACAAACTACAACTCACCATGTTGCCCGATGCAAATGTTGAATATCAGCCAGCCTTATACTTGGAGACATATGTAACAGAGACCTGCCCAATGCCAAGAATTACTACGAGGTACGTAGTTATAGATGGCTATGTTATTCTAACATGTGGTAGACGGGACCGATGACCGTCGCAGTCTGGTCCCTTTAATCCCACAAACCAACCAACCATGTGGTAGACGTAAAAATGTAGGGGTGGAGTAGGACGGTACATCTTGCCACGTGTAGTTTTTCCAAAACCGTCACGTAACCTGATAACTATGCATGAAAACTGAGGGGAATAGTAGCGTTTGCCAATGATTCCAATGTTGATTATTCCTAGGTCTTTTCGTTCTGGCACGGTGACAGGTTTTTGTTTTCTGTGATAGTGAGTCTGGTAAGGGGGACTGAACAGATTTTAAAAAACGTTTGTGTTGAAGAATATGAGGTATGGTCAGGTGCATGTTGAGAAGTGCATTCTACTGGCCGAATGCAGTGCGGGTGACGAGCATTGGCAACGCAACCATTGTGTGTCAAGTACAGATAATGCCTGTTGTATTGGCAGAAGAGCCAACACCGTGTTACTAGTCGAGGCCGAAATGCACACGTTTTAGCTCGCGCAGGCTGGTGTGAGGAGGGAAGGACTATACTGAAGGACTATACTGACAAGGAATGAGAATTCAGAAAACTGACGTAATTAGTTTGATACCTAACTTTAATCCATTTAATGATGAACGTCGCTCTTGACGGTACATGATTCACAATATTATCTGTTCAGAATACATTCATAGTAACTGAATATGGCGCCTTGCTAGGTCGTAGCAAATGACGTAGCTGAAGGCTATGCTAAACTGTCGTCTCTGCAAATGAGAGCGTAGTAGACAGTGAACCATCGCTAGCAAATTCGGCTGTACACTGGGGCGAGTGCTAGGAAGTCTCTCTAGACTAGACCTGCCGTGTGGTGGGGCTCGGTCTGCAATCACTGATAGTGGCGACACGCGGGTCCGACGTATACTAACGGACCGCGGCCGATTTAAAGGCTACCACCTAGCAAGTGTGGTGTCTGGTGGTGACACCACATTCCTCCCCCGCAAATCGGCGTACGGTTGTGGTATAAGGCCTCCGCCCGCCGTGAGGAGGACCCCCTGTTGACGTATCCGACGAGGTGGGGAGCCTAACAACAGGCGAGGCTGTGCCTCCCGCACCCTGCCATTCGGACCGCCGAGAGCTAGGGAACGCCTGAAAATCTACTCAAAGTTGCATGCCAACAAGCGGTGTATGCGCCCGTAGAAAGACAGGAGGGGCTGAAGGGTCGACCTCCATCGGGCCGAGGCACCCGACGGGCGAAGACGACATATGGTCCGGAGCAGGCAGGAGTTCCATGTCGGAGGACAACTGGTCCCGGGGAGCGATCGGCGGCGCGTGACCCAGGGGGGCGCCCGGCGGCTGCAGCGACGCGTCCACTGCTGGCGTCGCCGGCGGGAGAACAGGCGGCTGCGGCAGCGCGTCGCCATGGGGCAAAATGGAAGGCAGCGTCGGTAACACCTGGGGATGACGCGAGCCAGTAGATGGGTTCCCGGGGCGCTGACCGGATGGCACCGTCGCTGAAAGCAGACGGGGAGCGGCAGATCCCATGCGACGACAGAGGCGCAGCCGATTGAGATGCCGGTGAACCTCACCAGAGGCCCCCAAAACCGATACATAGCGCGTCCGAGGCAGTGAAGAATGCGCCCTTTCAGCCAACGACTTGAACCTTGATGGTGGCGGTAGTAGACAACGTCGCCTGGGGCAAAAGCAGGTGTCTGCCGCTGCACAGGATCCGGATGCGGCGGATGTAGCAAAGACATCAAGGTTCGATGAGGGCGACCGTGGAGCAACTCAGCCGGCGAGCGACCATCTGGGGGCTGAGAACGATACGAGGACGAAAAGAGTAATAACGCTTCCTTCCGAGAATGCGACTCTATTAACGTCAACATCTGTGACTTGAAATTCCTGACCAATCGTTCAGCGGGACCGTTTGACTGTGGCGAAAACGGCGCGGACGTCAGATGTTGAATACCATTGGCCTTGCAGAATGACTGAAATTCTGCGGACATGAATTGTGGGCCATTGTCGGAAACAATTGTCTGTGGAAAACCTTCAATGCAAAAGATAGCAGGTAACGCTTGGATGGTGGCAGATGATGTCGTGGAAGACATCTGGACAACAAAAGGAAATTTACTGAATGAATCTGTCACAACCAACCATCGAGCATTCCAGAATGGACCAGCAAAATCGATGTGTAAGCGTTGCCAAGGGAAAGTGGCTTTTGGCCATGCAAAGAATTTCCGCGGTGCTGCTGATTGTTGTTCGGCACACACCATGCAAGAAGATTACATATTCGTAATCGCGGCATCGATTCCGAACCAAGTACAGTGCTGACAAGCAAGTTGTTTCGTTCTCACTATACCCCAATATCCTTGGTGGAGAAGCTTTAAGACAGAGGAATATAACGAACGTGGAACAACGACCCTGGACTGATCATTATTAGAACGCAACAGCAAAACACCGTATCGAACAAAAAGTCTCTCCTTGTGAGCAAAAATCGGCGAACCAACGGGTCCCCGTGTCCACTAAAAACCTCCAAATGTATGCGGCTGGACCTGTCTTCAAACAGCCCTCTTAATTTTCGAATAGACGCAAAAGTGTATAATTATTAGCTTTTAGGCACAACAGTTCCTGCACTAGGAAATTCAAGCGTATGCTTTCTTGTTCAAATATGACGCTACTACAACTTGCGCGTAACCATCTTTCGACTAGCAGTCAGTCATATAAATATATTCGCGAAAAAAAAACACACAAAACGAAATATTTTGTATCTTTCAAACCACTACACCAGGAGTATCTGCTCCGCATATAATACTCATGACGTACGTATTGAAATTTGAAAAAGAGGATCTATAACTGGCTGAATACAGAGGCATTAAACGCATCACTGTATCTGTGCATGCAGCTGAGGCGCTATAAGTATTTTGTGACACGACTTCCATTCCTTTACTGGACACAAAAGACAATCTTCATGAATTTAGTAACAAATTCACTCGACTGTATCAGACGTACGCTGACCTACACACCGAAAAGCGAGTTGCGAGCCTGAACCCTAGCTAAAGACGAGGTAAAACAGCTGATGAATCTCAGAGACACTGTACATTAGCATTCCAATCCGCTCCCTGCCCCTGAAACTCATGTCACCTGTTAGCAGATGCGGAATAAGTCACTTGTTCTGTGATAAATGATAATCTCCGACAGGTTCACACATTAACGGACAACACAGACCAATTATCCTGTGCAGAAACCTGCCTTGTCCTGGCATAGGCAAAGTAAACGTTACAGCTGATCCCATCAACGCAACAGAGGAAGTAAGTTAAACGATATTTCACATTACCTACGGCGACAGTTCAACTGGAAACGACACAAAGGCCTCATAATAACTTCGTGGGGATAAACGACGATAGTCACTAAAAATTCTGAAGAATATTACTGGCAGCACCATAAAGAAGTCCCTCATGCATATCTGATCGGCGTTTTCTGGACACGTTGGCATCACAGTCAAAACAATGAACTTCATTATTTAATAACTAGTGCTCACAACCACATCTTATCCACAACTCTCTTTCCAGATACCTGAAGACAGGACCTTCTCAACCCACTACCGAAAACTGACGTTATTAGAGCACCCTACGATAATCATACCTTACGGTGTGTTGTCCATGGCCAGCTATTTAATTGCAGACATACTACTACACAAACATCACTCAAGTTTCCACAAACATCGCAGCACAACATTGACACTAACTGAAGTGACATACGACCCGAGTCTGCCATGGATAAAAAAACACGCTCCTGTCATGTGCTCCATAGATTTTAGCAAATCTTATAACACAGTCAACTTCGTTACTCGATTTAGCCTAAATTTCTCGTCAAATACGGTACAATCGTATTGCCAGTAGCCGGCGTGACTCCAACATTGTGCCAGACCAGCACCATGGCAGGTAGTGTCAGGTGTCCACCAGGGATCGATATTAAGTCCTGTACTCCTTTCATTGCATATCTGTGATGTATCATCAGTTCAGTGTACTCTAAATGATATGTGTGCTGATGACCTTGAGTACAAAAGCAATAAACTTCAAGTTAGCTATCAAGAATTTCAGTGCTAACCTGCATTGTCAGATTGGACAATATTGAGTTAAAGCTGAGTCCATCCAAAACCGACGTGTTTGTGATTAGTCATTCTATTCATATTAGCCAAAATATTGGAAAAGTATCAGTATCTCTACTTCGAAAAAAAGTGTTGGAGTAATAATGGGAGAAAAACAAAATTGGTCTGAGCACGTAGCAGCAATGCGTATGGAGGCATCAGCATCTCTTCATGTTCCACAAACTTAGGAATGAAAAAAAAAATTGTACACATGTTTATCCCTCCAATGGTTAATTAAAGCAATGTAATGGTTCCTGAGACTGGTGATGAACGTCTGCGGCTGCTGTATTTGTATATCTGACGTTCGACTCCATCAAATTTCAACAGCTTATGCTCAGCTAACCTAGCTAGAACACTATCCTTTCTGTACTACTCCTCACACAGCTGCTTTCTCCAACTCAGGTTTCGTATCAGAACTTTGGAATGACATTCCTCTACACATCACGGCACTGAATGAAGGCTCCACATTCAAACGATTATTAATGAATTATCTACTAAAGCAACAAAGATGCCGAACTTAGTTCCTGTAGGCACTCCTTGAACCACTCTACCTAAGTATCTTTCTTCTAACTAGACATTCTTCATTTCCCAAAGCATTTAGCTGGTCCAGTCTATATAAATTTTCTTGCCCTGAACTGGCTCTCTAAGAAATTCTCACGTTTGGACACCTATAAATACAGTTAGTATATTTCCCTATTATTATTGTACCCGGCGAACAGTCTACCCGACTGGAGGCCATAGTCACACGATATTTACATTTATTTTACTATGTTATTACTATTAGCACCCGCGGCAACAGTAATAGCAGTACTGTTAGAACTAACATTTTCAGTTCTTATTCACTACAAAGATGCAGTGCAAAGTAGAAGTTTTTATGGCTTTTACATACATAACAAATCACTTTTAATTATATTAATATCATTTTATTTCTATTTAATATATTAAAATTACTTTCTTTTATCAAGTAACTATGACAAAAAAAAAAACCCTCATTGAGTGAAGCCCGTATTTGACGGAAGAGAGCGACGAAGATGGTAATCCGCTGTTTATTGTCTTTGTGCGCGGGCACGCATACATATTCACTGTTCTGCGTTACGTTTCAAATGGCCCTGAGCACTATGGGACTTAAATTCTGACGTCATCAGTCCCCTAGAACTCAGAACAGCTTAAACCTACCTAACCTAAGGACGTCACACACATCCATGGCCGAGACAGGATTCGAATCTGCGACCGTAGTGGTCGCTCAGTTCCAGACTGTAACGCCTAGAACCGCTCGGCCACTCCGGCCGGCTATGCGTTAGGGCATAATTCCTGGAAGAAGTTACAAGCTCTCTACAGATTGAAGAATTCGCTAGGTAATGTGCAGGATCGAAGTATCTAGGAAACCTAGTAGCCATATGGTAAGGCTAGGAACTTTAGTCATAGGGACTTTAGAAACTCAGAAAATAACAAGTACTGCAGATGAGTGTAATTCCGGCGATATACAGTATGCCACACATTTCTTCGATGTATGCGAATTAAATGTGTATTACAAAAGAGCCCACAGCAGCCGTTAAAATAGGTCCGCCGCCTTTTCGACACTTTCACAGAATTGATATTACGCGTCCAGTTAACTTTGTAGTTATCTACACAACGGACGTGAACAGCATAACCTGCACAGTTAGCTGACTCCACAAAGCCATTCTTGACTTGCAGTTTATAATGTCCCCTTTGACACCTACGTGTAAATTTCTGGTAGCGACTGCAGATGTTTAGTTTCATGGTGTTAATGCCTCACCTGTTCATTTTCCATACCGGTACTTCGATCTAAGGAAGTGAAGTAGATCAGTGTTACATGTTTGCTGATCCAAGAAAGACCGTCAGTGACAACGAGGCATAACTGGAATCGTATGATAAATGACTGAAGTCGCTTTGTGTTTGTTTTTGGTTTCAATGCTTGGCTACGATTTCACACCTTGATGTACGCATCGTGATATTATACTTGCAGAACCGATTTCTGTTTATGGTATGGTCTGCACTTTGCTTTCCAGAGGTTCTGTAACGACAGAATAGCTACCGGAAATTGATAGTAAAAAAACACCAGGTGGGGACAGATTCAGAGAATGACATTCGTTCAAAAATGTTTCAAATGGCTCTAAGCACTATGGGACTTAACATCTGAGGTCATTAGTCCCCTACAACTTAGAACTACTCTAAACCTAACTAACCTAAGGACATCACACACATCCATGTCCGAGGCAGGATTCGAACCTGCGACCGTAGCAGTCGCGTTGTTCCGGATTGAAGTGCCTAGAACCGCTCGGTCACCGCGGCCGGCTGACATTCGTGAAGGGCTATTTAAGGAGCAGCTGAAATAGAGCTACGAGATCTTGCTGAAGAATCTAGCAAGTGTCGTATTCAGTAAATACCCCTACAAGCGAACGTAGCTCGTCCACTCAAAATATTTGCAATCGTAATCATCCTTTCGAAATGCCTATGAACAGACTTTAATTCGTGTTATCGATTAATAACCATAAGTAATATAACGGTAGGAATGTGTATAGAGGGTTGAAACGATGCGTTCGCAGAAGGGGAGAGATATATGTTTCAAAAAAGCCCTGCTGTCCGTTGATGTCACCATAGAGAACTCTACAATTACTACTTTACGTTGTGTAGAGATTCGCTTCTTGTGAACGACTGAGTCCGTACTACTTCTATACAGGGTGTTACAAAAAGGTACGGCCAAACTTTCAGGAAACATTCCTCACACACAAAGAAAGAAAATATGTTATGTGAACATGTGTCCGGAAACGCTTACTTTCCATGTTAGAGCTCATTTTATTACTTCTCTTCAAATCACGTTAATCGTGGAATAGAAACACACAGCAACAGAACGTACCAGCGTGACTTCAAACACTTTGTTACAGGAAATGTTAAAATTGTCCTCCGTTAGCGAGGATACATACATCCACCCTCCGTCGCATGGAATCCCTGATGGGCAGATGCAGCCCTGGAGAATGGCGTATTTTATCACAGCCGTCCACAATACGAGCACGAAGAGTCTCTACATTTGGTACCGGGGTTGCGTAGACAAGAGCTTTCAAATGCCCCCATAAATGAAAGTCTAGAGGATTGAAGTCAGGAGAGCGTGGAGGCCATGGAATTGGTCCGCCTCTACCAATCCATCGGTCACAGAATCTGTTGTTGAGAAGCGTACGAACACTTCGACTGAAATGTACAGGAGCTCCATCGTGCATGAACCACATGTTGTGACGTACTTGTAAAGACACATGTTCTAGCAGCAGAGGTAGAGTATCCCGTATGAAATCATGGCGGTGAATCGAGGATGTACAGTACATACTGACGAAACTAAACTGAGCTCTAACATGGAAATTAAACGTTTCCGGACACATGTCAACATAACATCTTTTCTCTGTGTGTGAGGAATGTTTCCTGAACGTTTGGCCGTACCTTTTTGTAACACCCTGTATAGTTTTCAGTGTGTCTGACTGATGGATATCGAACCACTCACGGATTCGATCACATTTTCAATTACAGGAGATATTTGTACCTCGCCGGAGCCTTCTATAAATACCTTGTTGCCACTGGCAACGTTGACCCTAATCCTTCATCCTCTCACGACACCGGAACCTACAGCAAATCTCTTCATTCCAAAAGCTTTTAATAATCAACGGCGCTTACACACATTTCTTGTTCAACTTTGATGTTCATTACACAGACTCGAATGGAAATGGAAATGAGCTTTTTGCGTCATTGGCCGGGAGGCCCCTAGCGGGGCAAGTCTGGCCGCCTTGGTGCAGTCTTATTACACTCGACGCCACATTGGGCGACCTGCACGCCGGATGGGGATGAAATGATGATAAAAACAGCACAACACCCAGTCCCTGAGCGGAGAAAATCCCCGACCCAGCCGGTAATCGAGCCCGTTCCCGTAGGACAGCAATCCGTCACGCTGACCACTCAGCTATCGGGGCGGGTACATACTCGAATGAGTCCATATAATTTCACAGTACGTTGATGAAAGCGATTCACCTGCGTTTACAGCACGGAAATGCAAATTATATTTCTTGGCATATATGTTGAAGATGGAAAGGCTAAACTGGGTAATTGCTTGTTTCTAGTAGTTGAATGCTACTATATGCAAAATGGAGGTGATGTTTAAAAATATCATCTACACTGTAAAAGTTTTTCTTGGTTACGATTTTCTACACAAAAAATACTGTAGAACACTGATGTCATATCTGTTGAAGTCAGTAACTGATTTACATCTACAAACCACGAAAGCCACCGTACGATGCGTGTTGGCGGGTACGTTGTAACACAAGTAGCCAATTCCCTTTGTGTTCCACCCACCAATACAGCGAAGATAAAACGACCCTCTATATGCCTCCGTACGGGCAATAACTTCTCTCATCTTCTGTTCGTGGCTTGCATGCGAAATGTTCCTTGGAGGCAGTAGTATCGTTCCACAGTCAGCTTCAAATTCCGTTTACCTAAATCTTCTGAATAGCATGCCTCGTAAAGAACGTCGCCTTTCCTCCATTGATTCGCATTTGAGTTCCCCAAGTACCTCCATATTACTTGCATGTTGACTGGAAGAACCGCTAACAGACCGCAGACCGCCTCTGTCTTGATTCCGGCTTTGTGGGGAACCCAGAGAACCAAGCACTACTCAAGAACAGGTCGGTCTAGTGTTCCATATGCTGTTTCCTTTATGGATGACTAAATATAAGTCGGCCATTGGCCTCCCCATCTGCACTGGTACCATTTCATATCGCTTTGCTGTGTTACTCCTAGATATTCAGCCGACATAACTACACTCCTGGAAATTGAAATAAGAACACCGTGAATTCATTGTCCCAGGAAGGGGAAACTTTATTGACACATTCCTGGGGTCAGATACATCACATGATCACACTGACAGAACCACAGGCACATAGACACAGGCAACAGGGCATGCACAATGTCGGCACTAGTACAGTGTATATCCACCTTTCGCAGCAATGCAGGCTGCTATTCTCCCATGGAGACGATCGCAGAGATGCTGGATGTAGTCCTGTGGAACGGCTTGCCATGCCATTTCCACCTGGTGCCTCAGTTGGACCAGCGTTCGTGCTGGACGTGCAGACCGCGTGAGACGACGCTTCATCCAGTCCCAAACATGCTCAATGGGGGACAGATCCGGAGATCTTGCTGGCCAGGGTAGTTGACTTACACCTTCTAGAGCACGTTGGGTGGCACGGGATACATGCGGACGTGCATTGTCCTGTTGGAGCAGCAAGTTCCCTTGTCGGTCTAGGAATGGTAGAACGATGGGTTCGATGACGGTTTGGATGTACCGTGCACTATTCAGTGTCCCCTCGACGATCACCAGTGGTGTACGGCCAGTGTAGGAGATCGCTCCCCACACCATGATGCCGGGTGTTGGCCCTGTGTGCCTCGGTCGTATGCAGTCCTGATTGTGGCGCTCACCTGCACGGCGCCAAACACGCATACGACCATCATTGGCACCAAGGCAGAAGCGACTCTCATCGCTGAAGACGACACGTCTCCATTCGTCCCTCCATTCACGCCTGTCGCGACACCACTGGAGGCGGGCTGCACGATGTTGGGGCGTGAGCGGAAGACGGCCTAACGGTGTGCGGGACCGTAGCCCAGCTTCATGGAGACGGTTGCGAATGGTCCTCGCCGATACCCCAGGAGCAACAGTGTCCCTAATTTGCTGGGAAGTGGCGGTGCGGTCCCCTACGGCACTGCGTAGGATCCTACGGTCTTGGCGTGCATCCGTGCGTCGCTGCGGTCCGGTCCCAGGTCGACGGGCACGTGCACCTTCCGCCGACCACTGGCGACAACATCGATGTACTGTGGAGACCTCACGCCCCACGTGTTGAGCAATTCGGCGGTACGTCCACCCGGCCTCCCGCATGCCCAATATACGACCTCGCTCAAAGTCCGTCAACTGCACATACGGTTCACGTCCACGCTGTCGCGGCATGCTACCAGTGTTAAAGACTGCGATGGAGCTCCGTATGCCACGGCAAACTGGCTGACACTGACGGCGGCGGTGCACAAATGCTGCGCAGCTAGCGCCATTCGACGGCCAACACCGCGGTTCCCGGTGTGTCCGCTGTGCCGTGCGTGTGATCATTGCTTGTACAGCCCTCTCGCAGTGTCCGGAGCAAGTATGGTGGGTCTGACACACTGGTGTCAATGTGTTCTTTTTTCCATTTCCAGGAGTGTATATCAAGTAGCATACCACTGACGCTGCCTGCTGTATTCGAGTATTAAGAAATTGTTTTTCTTAGTCATTTGTTTAACTTTCTGCGTGTAGAACAAGCTGCCACTCGTCACACCAACTAGAAACTTTGTCTGTCAGATCTTCTATATTCTTACAGTCACTCACCAACGACACCCTCCTATACAACACACCATCATCAGCAAACATCCGCAGATTACTGCTTACCCTGTCACACTCGCTTGGGGCACTCCTGACAATACCCTTGTCCCTGGTCATTCTACTAGCATACCATACGAAAACCACAAAACTTAACAACTCGTACGTTTCGAGGGAGTGCTGCGCAGATCTTCCATGATGTATGCTCACATATATGCGTATCTGCGCCCACTGTTATGGGGGCTGATACAAGTGACTAAGTTATTCGAATTATCGTGTTGAAACCACTTTCACAGCCACCTCTGTGCCGCGATTTATCCACTGCAGCGAATATATTAGCACTGTAAACTGCCATTCTTCAGAAAGAAATACCTACACAGAACACGGAGGCAAAGTTGCTAAAAATGTCAGAAGATAATAAAGCACGTATCAGAAATAAACCAAAACATGTAGCGTAAAAGGAAAGACATAACAAAGTAATAAAAGGTTGACTCAACATGTAAAAAGAATGGACCCAGAAAGATTTCCTGTAAAATGAAATAATTATAAGTTTTCTATGAAAACATGATGGGAAATTTAATTTCTTTTGAAACAGTTTGATTATTCGTCCACTTCATAGTAGTCACCATTAGATAGTACATATTAATGTCAAAGGTTTTTCGAATCCGAACTCCTGACCGTAGCCTTTTGAAATAGCATAAATCGTTCTCAGCAATGCTCACTAAATCACAATTATTCACGTAAGAGGCGACTTTCTTAAGTTTTCTTGGCACTGGGAGTGGGAAAATGTCACTTGTGGATATTTTTGAGGAATGGGTAAGATTTTGCTTCGTTACAGCATTGTTTTTGGCCAAAAGTTCACAGGAGGCAGCTAAGTAATAAGAGGTGGATTACCGTTTCGCCATCAGTACAGGTGTCGTTTCGGATTATGTAAGAGGTCCGTGATCCCACGAACATATATATTAGTATCCGACACCCAGGTTAATAGCAGACAGGAGTCGATTGTCGAGCGCTGCAGGAGGCAGTGAAATTAGTGTCGACTGAAAGCAGTACTGGGAAGACTAGAAAAAAAAAAAATAATAAAAATGGCGGTCGAGCTGAGTAGGGTGTCAATGGTGGATGCGCTCTGTTAGGAGTAAATTGTAAATTCACCGGAATGCGACAAATGAGCGTGTCCCCTTATTGCCGTGGGGTTGACCCTCATCAATACCGATTCGCGAGTGATATAAAACCAAAAGTGACAAGTGCCAAAAAATGGTTCAAATGGCTCTGAGCACTATGGGACTTAACAGGTATGGTCATCAGTCCCCTAGAACTTAGAACTACTTAAACCTAACTAAGCTAAGGACATCACACAACACCCAGTCATCACGAGGCAGAGAAAATCCCTGACCCCGCCGGGAATCGAACCCGGGCGCGGGAAGCGAGAACGCTACCGCACGACCACGAGCTGCGGACGACAAGTGCCAAATTACGTGTTTCGCGTCAACCACGTCGGCCAGCAACAACCATGGGTTGCAGTGAGGCTTGTTGTGAACGTTAACCATCATCATTGCATGTGAAGAAGTACTTAAAACCAGCAACCAATAAACGTGTAAGGCGAAGGTTGGGACTGCCTCAGAATTTTTGTGTTAATAGAAAATACATATCAGTTTGTATATCAAAACCTTTGTGGTCTTTAATAATAGAAAACTTTCAATCATTAACTATTCCGCCTCAGAACAGCCGCACTCTGTTGAAATACCCCAGAAACCACAGCAGAAAAACCGATGGCCTTTCATCCATTAATCACACGGTCATACATTCATAATAATTAACTGTTTGTCGGCTTCGCTAAATCACACAAAACCCAATAAAGCATATAACGGGGGTGTGTCAATTACTTCACGAAAGCAGCCTAGAAATTGTAAGTAGTACTTTTTACCGATCGTCGACCTTGTGGTGAAACCTCAAAGTGGACAATGCCGTTAAAAGTGAAGGACAATATGAGGTTTACCTTTACATTTGTCCGCACTAGACTTTTTTTCGGTCTTGGCTGTACAGAACGCTTCCACTGGGATGACTGAGCTTTAGTGTCAACATCACATCCGTAAATGCGTGTTTCATCAACTGTTATGACACGTTTAACTAGTTGTATACTATCTGATGACAAGTATCCGGACACCCCTATGTACTGTTAAATTGACCACTGTGTCACGAAAGGCGGTTGTGGCTAGAGAAGCAGTAACAGCAGACAGCGATCAGCAGAGCTCAGTGACTTTTACCATGGGCTAGTCGTTCGTATGTCACCTTACAAGTCCATCAGAGACATTAAAATCCTCTGCCCAAGACGACTGTTGGTTATGTGACTGTGAAGTGGAAACGCGAAGGAACAACAACAAAACTTAACCAAGACCATCCTTATATGCCTTGACGGACAGGAATCGACGTGCACTGCCGAGGGTGCTTGTAACACCTCGCGAGAAATCAGCGGAAGGAAGCACTCCTGAGTCCCAGAGTGCTAACAGCAGTACGGCAGGCACAATGATTGAAGGGGTTGAAAAAGAATTGAGTCCCATGTTCGAGTCGACTATCGTAAGCCATACATTTCATTATTCAGAGCTGAGTGACTGCTGAGGTAGTCTAAAAACTGACACCACTGAACAAGGGGTGTCCGGAAATGTGAATCACGCTATACCCTGTGGCAGTCCCACAGAAGTGGTGGGATTTAGCGAACGTCCAGAAAAATTCTTCTGCTCTAATATATGTTGTGTTAAGAGTTAAGTGTGGAGGAGATAGTGTTAGGGTTTTTGGGGTATTTTTCGTGGTTAGAATATGGTTGTTATTTTGTTTAAGAACACTCTAAACACTGTAGGGTTTCTTTCTTTCTTTCCGTGGGCCTTCGTCGCGCTTCAACGCAGGGTCGGCAGTGTTATTACGGATGTGGCAGTGTTAGTTGCAGAGGGTAACCGGATCCCCATCCTGCCACCACCCTGAACCCCCGCAAGATGTAAATAGTGTTCCCCAGCTGTCTGTGTCTAATGTAAGCCAAGAAATAGTGCATAGATGTCTGTGAGTCGTGTAACTGAGAACTGAGGCGGAACGTGGGGCCGAGCCCGGTATTCACCTAGCGGGATGTGGAAAACCGCCTAAAAACCACATCTAGGCTGGCCGGAATACTGGCCCTCGCCGTTAATATGCCGGGCGGATTCGATCCAGGGCCGGCGCGCCTACCCAAGGCCAGGAAGCAGCGCATTAGCGCTCCCGGCTACCCTAGCGGGTACGCTAAATAGTGAGGGGTAAGAACACAATTTACAACATTGTGTACAACATACATAAGAGGAACAGTACGAATACAATGATCACATCACCAAGATTGTGGTGTCACCGCCAGACACCACACTTGCTAGGTGGTAGCTTAAATCGGCCGCGGTCCATTAGTACATGTCGGACCCGCGTGTCGCCACTGTCAGGATCGCAGACCGAGCGCCACCACAAGGCAGGTCTCGAGAGACTGACTAGCACTTGCCCCAGTTGTACGGACGACATTGCTAGCGACTACACGTACGAAGCCTTTCTCTCAATTGCCGAGAGACAGTTAGAATAGCCTTCAGCTAAGTCCATGGCTACGACCTAGCAAGGGACCATTTGTACCATTGCATGTATCTCAAGAGAGTCTCACTTGTATCATCCAGAATGCTGTATACCAAAGGACAATATAAAAGTTAAGTGTTCTAGTACCTACGTTCTTTTCTTTATCACATTCATTACGAATCCTGTTCCAGACTTAACGCCAGACGGCGTGAGTTGACGCGTGCCCTTTCGGCTACTTCACTGTGGACTGGCTGCGTTAACAGTCCACTAATAAGATAACAACCATTTCGAAAAGCAGCAAAGTCAATGGTATGTGGGCAGTAAAATTTCTGAAACGGACTGGCCAGCAGAGTCCCAACTTGTACCCAGTGGGACACCTCTGAGATGATTTAGAACGCCGCTTTCCCGATCACAGCGTCCTTCATCAGCACCTTGGCTGGATCCAGCTCACAATAACGATTGGGCTGTCATTCCTCCACACTCATTCAGTAACCTCGCCGAAAGTATCAACAGAATTCGATAAGTTATAATTGCGGAATGTGGACATATGCCATATTAATGTCAACTACTAGGTATCCGGATACTTTTGAGCAGATATTACGTATCGTATTTGACTTCATCACTATCCCAACTCACATCCGCCACTCTTTTGTTTGAAACGAATCATTTTTGGAAAAGCTTTTGCTCTCATATGCTTCACACCCACAACATCTGAAAAAATTTCATAACGAGAGCCAAACGATACTTCGAGATCATCAGCGACGTGTCCAGCCGCGAGTCTGTGTTCGTTCATAATAATTACTAGCACCTGTTCCACAGTTTCATTCGTTGATCTGATGGTGTGCTGTGGCGTCGGGGACACTGTTCACCTTCACGGTCCTCGCGACCTTCTTCTAAACGCTTATTATAACCCGTTAAACGTTATTTTAGCCGTAGCAGACTTGCCAAAAGCAATTTTTAATAATGGCAAAAAGTTGGTGTACTTTATTCCATCCTTACAGAAAAATGTAATACAAATTCTACGACCCATTTTGGTAAAAAAAAAAATCGCAGATATTCCTGAACCACATGTTACCATTGTGACAGCTGAAACCAGACTCAATATATAATATAGCTCACACTCTCCATCAATGTTATAAACGTGAGAATCTTACACGAGTATTATAAATAAAGGAAAATAACCTTGGAACACCTAGAGATATATGGAAAACTTTCCTTTTCTTTCTTTTTTTTTTTTTTTTATCAGCCATGTAACTGGTCTGATGTGGCCCGCCACGATCACCTCTCCTCCAACAACCACTTCACTTTGCATGCTTCGTCTTCAGTTATCTCTGGGATGTGTTCCAGTATCTGTTTAACCTTTATAAGTTTTACCTTCAACAGTTCCGTCTAGTACCATGAAGGTCTTAAGATATATCCTATCATCATGTCCCCTCTTGTTGTCAATGTTTTTTGCCTTTTCCTTTCTTCAGCGATTCTGTGGAGAACCTTGTCATTCTTTATACTGCCAGTCCTAATTTTGCAGGTTCTTCTGTACCACAACATCGCAAAGACTTCGATTCTCTTGTTTTCCGGTCTTCTCACTGTCAATGATTCCACGACCATACGGTGCTATCCTCCAGATGTACAATCTCAGAAATTTTTCCCCTATTCATACCTATCCTTGGTATCAGTAGACTTTCGATGGCTAGGAATGCCCTCTATGCCTGCGGTTGACTGCTTTGTTTGTCCTTGTTTCGTGTGTCATGTGTTTTTTTAATGTTGTCTACTTTATGATCACCAATACTGATATCAAGTTCCATCTCTGCTGCTACTCATTACTTTGGTGGTTTTCCGGTTTACTTTCAAGCCATGTTCTGTACTTATAGCAACACTAATAGGTTGTGAATAGCGTTACATGAGAAATGAAGGAGAAGAGTTAATAAAATGTCCGCGTATGTTTCCAAGTTGTTGCGGAGTTCTGACTTAGCGGTCAGTGGTATATCAGCGCCACGAATTACTTCGCTTCTGAAAACGACACATAAAACACACCACCCTAGCAGGGCGTAAATTCACTGCCCTGCGAAGTGCCGAGTTGGCTAGTAGGAAGACATAATTGCGGCGAAGTAGAGGTACACCTCTCTCCGATCTCGTCGTGAACTGCGGGTCGTGCCGCCCCTCATCGATAAATCGGTAGGTAGATAGCAGTAGCGGGCCACGGACGTTGGTCGTTGTCCGTGCAAGGAGCTTTGACCGGAACGAAGTCTGACAGAATTTGCGGGCCGAATTGGAAGGAGCACTTGCGGGGCATGAGGCTGGATTACCTTCGCTGTCCGAGGAGAAGATAGGAAAGGGCTTTTACAGAGCACAGACCTAATCTTGCGAAGGTAGCGTTTTGGGTTGGCTGTGGTGCAGATGGGACTCTGGAACTGTGCCTGCGCAGAGCATGTGGTGATTTTGAGCGTCACTTCGCTACCGATTCATCAAGTATCTTTGGTAAGACACTTTCTCTGGGTTAGGAGCACTTGCGGGGCGTGAGGCCGGGTTACCTCCGCTGTTCGAGGAGAAGATAGAAAAGGGCTTTTACAGAGCACAGACCTCATCTTGCGAAGGTAGCGTTTTGGGTTGGCTGTGGTGCAGATGTATCTCTCGAACTGTGCCTGCGCAGAGCATGTGGTGATTTCGAGCGTCACTTCGCTACCTATTCATCAAGTATCTTTGGTAAGACACTTTCTCTGGTTTGTGAGCTTTGTGTCGTTAATGATGTCGTGGTGAGAGGATATTCAGCTGTCAAATAACTGTTAAAATTCATGTTGAACCTTCTGTTTTTCTTTATTTTGCACAACTCGCTACCAGTTTCGGTCAAATGACCATTGTCGAGCCATGCTGGCATAAACGGCAAGAAAGCTACACAATGATTTGGACGACAGTAATTTGCTTTTTAGAGTCCACCAATAGCAGTAAAAACTTTTTACAATAAGGACGGTGTACGGTAGTTTTCGCGGAGAACCAATGCTCATAGACACATTCAAGATATATTGGAAAACTATGTAAATGTTAAGGATTTGGTTGTTAATATGAAGCTTGGCTGACCTCAGTCACCTGTTAATATTTGAAAAATTACTTAGTTCCTTAATTGTTTTAAAGATATCGCCGAATCTAAAAATCAGTCAAGTTGTTCTGCAGAAATTCGGAGAGAAGGAGACAGAATGAGTATTTATTCACGGCCGGCCATTACGACTGTTGGCGATGCAACTTAAAATAGCGATGGATCCAAAAATAAAATCGATGTTAAAGCTTCGGATTCCTGGGCATATCGCTTCAAGAAGCGAAATAACCTTGTTGACAGTGCGATAACCCAAACAGTCGACAGGACCTGGCAGGATAATAAATTTCTCACAGGCGAGCAATGATTGTGTTGCGAAGAACCGCAACCTCAACGTTACAAAAAGCTTTCCACCGACTCATGTCTTCAGTGCTGACAACAGTAAATTTGACCAAAGTTACAGGGCTATAGAACGCTGTGAACAACAGCTTTTCGCGCAATTGTAGGATTAGTCTCTGTAACACAGCACACTTTAATGATTATGCCTGCGATTTAAAATGGAAGCCGAAATATTGCGGCCAATTTAAGTGCTTTTATCCTCCTTTTAGCCTCTGGAAAATTCCCGCCATCACAGCTGGCAGATCCTCCGAATCGTGCATTATATGCTTCCGAAGTATGTAATGGTAAAGTCCTTCAAAAGGAACAGGTACCTGAAGGATGTACGGGAAAGATCCAGCCTCTGGATAATCGTTTTTTCAGTCACTAAAATTCTTCATACCTTACATAAGAGACAAAATCTTTATCGAGACGCAGGAGCACATTTGGCATCGCGATATTTTTCTGGCCCAGCAGTCCTTTTCCCTATATCAGATCAGCGCTCCTCTTTTTAAGAACTTAATTAAGTCTGCTTTTTATATGCACAGGGCCCTAAGATTTCACAGTTGTTTTGGTTGTGACACAAGCTTTCAGGAAATATATGGGTGTCCGGCAAACCGGTGTCAAAGGAGAGAAGGTTTTCTTGTAAGACTTTACACAATTTATGACAATCCGTATTTACATCTAAATAAACTTAACGTGTGGCCTATGATGAAACGCTTTAGTCTATAACAGATTTAAATCATATAAAAAATAAACAGATTCTACATTCTGATGTGTTTGCCAACTGTGTCACAGCCTTTTGCAATGTAGCTGCACCACACGTTGATTTATACTGTCGCAGCAATAAGAGTTACTCATGATGCCACAGCGCGGCCAGAGACCGATGGCAGAGTCGTTATGCCTACACACCACCTAATTGTTACGAGAGGGCAGATAAAAAAAGGAGAAATAACAGGGTGCCGTAATGAGCCATTTGTGCGTCGGCCATGTCTCTGGCGTCCGTTGTTATGATCGCTGTGACAGTATTTATGCCTGCCATTTTGGCAAGAACGACTGTGGGTTTTTAACATTGTGGACGATGGGCACTGCTTTCACGTAATGTCGCCGTTTCTGTATGTGATATGTCTGACCACATTAAGAAGATACAATGGTGAGCACTTCCATGTAACGGTCTTTAGATGTAATTCGTCGCCCGCGCAGTGACTAGAAACAGGCCAACTTTGTGTCGTCTGAGATCCAAAAACGCCAAATGTGTTTGAATGTTCCACAAAACTAACAAGCTGTTAATCATTCACAGATTTTAAAATTATATTTCCGCAGCTCGTGGTCGTGCGGTAGCGTTCTCGCTTCCCGCGCCCGGGTTCCCGGGTTCGATTCCCGGCGGGGTCAGGGATTTTCTCTGCCTCGTGATGACTGGGTGTTGTGTGATGTTCTTAGGTTAGTTAGGTTTAAGTAGTTCTAAGTTCTAGGGGACTGCTGACCGTAGATGTTAAGTCCCATAGTACTCAGAGCCATTTGAACCATTTTTTTTTAAATTATGTACATGAACTGTTAGAATAGTACATAATTAAAAACTGAAGCAGGATTCTGAGTAGTCTCCCATTATTTGCTGATTTTTGTGTGTATCAGATGGATTGCACCTAAATAGTTAATCTGTCTACAGCTTATAATCTACATTTATGTAACATTTCAACTGAATTTAGGTTGTTTAGTGTGCAGGCTAAATCAAACGTAGGTTTATTGGAGTACTATACTACACGTTCTTCATAGTGACACAATAGATTTACTGGAGAACTGCTTTAGTAAAGTAATCGATCACACTTACTTTGTGATGATTTAATTCACTGTCAATGACATCACATATTACGTGATTATGCTATTGTACATGAGGCAGAGTGCAAGTAATCGAATCATGATAATAGCCTATAAATTGATTATTAATTAATTAACGAATACGGGAAGATTTAGACGCCATATACTACCGTCACATACAAATTTCATGTGAATGACAAATACCCGACAATTATTTTGACAATTTTAACCTTGGAGAACACGTAGTAATATCTATTTTAGAACGTCAGCTACATTGGCTATTTCTCGCAAACAAAGTACTTTAAAGTACTTGTTTGATTCGGTGGAGGGGACCAAACAGCGATGTCATCGGTCTCATCGGATTAGGAAAGGATTGAGAAGGAAGTCGGCCGTTCTCCTTTCAGAGGAACCGTGCCAGCATTTGCCTGAAGCGATCCAGGGAAATTACGGGAGAGGCGAGGAAAGAAATATACGGAAAACACTGACAAGAAGGAGGGACAGGATGCGAGGACATCAGTAAATACATCTGGGAATAACTTTCATGGTATTAGAGTGAGCTGTAGGTGGTAAAACAGTAGAGGAAGACAGATATCAGAACACATTCAGCAAATAATTTAGGATGTAAATTGCAAGTGGTACTCTGAGATGGAAAGTTTGGCACAAGAGAGGAATTCGTGGCTGACCGCATCAAACCGGTCAGAAGGCTGAGGACCCCCCCCCCCGCTCCAAAAAAAAGGCAGTCTACCATAGTTTTACAACAGCAGAGGACGTGGTCATTGCTGATGCTTTTACAGTCATCACAGAGGATGTGGGAGCAAGATGCAGGGCGCCTTGATTCACGGAGTGACACTGTATAAATGCCAATGCTCACATTTTGAACATGTGATGTAAACGCTCTGTTTCTTTATTTAGTGGTAATACCACAGAAAAAGTACCTACAAAGGGCCATACTACTTCTGAATTGTCATAACAACTTTCATACGGAACTGTACGATAACAAGGTCCAATTACTCTAGAGTGCAGTACTGCTGCATTCAGTGTTTCACCCATTATGGGGCTCGGACCCACGATCCTGAGATGAAGAGTCTCGTGCTCATTGGTAATTTGTAAAATTTTCAAACTTTCCGCGAAGTGGTTAAATGATTTAGTTAATGAAATGCACTGAAGTGATATTTAAATTGGAGGAGTTAAATATGACAGCATCCACAGGAACACAGGAATAGCCTAGACAATGCAATTCATGACTTCAGAATCCCTGAGAAGCTAGTGAGAATGCTGCAATCTTCTATGAAAGGTTCAAAGGCAGCAGTTCAAATGGCTCTGAGCACTATGCGACTTAACTTCTGAGGTCATCAGTCGCCTAGAACTTAGAACTACTTAAACCTAACTAACCTAAGAACATCACACACATCCATGCCCGAGGCAGGATTCGAACCTGCGACCGTAGCGGTCACGCGGTTCCAGACTGAAGCGCCTTTAACCGCACGGCCACACCGGCCGGCTTAAGGCAGCAGTACTTTTCCGAGGAGCCACATCAGAAACATTCGAGATTGAGACAGGCGTCAGACACGGGGATGCTCTCTCTCATGTGTTTTGTTCAATGTCATCTTAGAGAATGTAATAAAAGAGTCTAGGCCACAGGAGTGGGCTGGAATATAGATGGACAGTAACTTCAGTTGTCTCGCGTATGCAGATGACATAGTACTATTAAGTGAATCAAAGCATGAGTTGAAAGAAATGTACCAGGAAATGGATAATTATGCACAGAATTTAGGTCTCAAAGTGAATCGAGACAAAACGGAGTTCATGCAATCAGGTAGAAGACAAGAGCAGGAAGAATTTCTTGAGATAGATGGCAAGAGGTTCAAGAGAGTAGACCAGTACAAATAATTGGGATCTAAGTTTACCACGGACAACAACAGAAAAATGGACATCAAGGAAAGAATAGTAGTGGGATTGAAATGCACACATTCCCTCGGAGAGACGCTTGGCTCTAAATCGATCTCAGTGAACACTAAAATGAAAATCTACAACACAGTGATATGCCCAGCAGTAATGTACAGTTCAGAAACACGGAGCATGACTAAGCAAGAAAAGGTAAAAGTATTAATATTTGAATGAAGAGTAATGGGGAAGATATGGGGACCAGTTTTAAATAACGGAGAATGGAGGAGGAGGAAAAACGAGGAAATCTACCTTCTGATGCGACAACCAACTATCCTACAGAAGATAAGGAGCAAAATAATACATTGGGTGGGCCATGTAGCCCGTATGCCAAATGGAAGACTGGCGAAGATGGCACTAGAGAGGAAACCAAATACCAAACACCGCATTGAACGACCAAGGCAGCGCTGGATGGATGACCTGGCGAAGGACCTAGCACCCCTGGGAACTGAAGACACCTGGAGGAACCGGGCACGAGACAGGAAGGAATGGATGCGGTTTGTGGAAGCAGCGCGTGGTCTGCAGGGCCTGTGATCACCGAATATCATCTATTATATCTATTTATATATTATGTATCAATTCCGTAGCTTCTAGTTACCATCTAAAATGGTAGAGTGTGATACTTCTTTGAATAGCTATTGGAAAGGGTAAGTGTGTTCTTGAATAATATGAACATGGTTGCATTAAAAAAATTTAACCTCTAAACTAGGTCTACATCTGCAAGAACTACCCAGTGCCGTTAAGGAACATTGGTTGAAACAACTTGTCATTTCACTCTTTAGAAAAAGGTTATTTTGGGTGAGCAAAATAGGTGCAACACTCTATATATTATTTTGGTGACCTCACGTATGTCTACAGTAATAATATTTTATAATATTGCTGTTCAGACTCTGTCTTTTGAGTTACAAATGTAGTTACCTGTTGTACTTTCCGGTTTGATAATTTCGCCTGTGAACCACTGATACCAAAATGTTAGATAGGGAAATGTAGCCACTCTACTCGTCAGGAAATGTGGCCAATCTGTTTACCGCAACAAATTAGTTCTGTAAATCACACGTACTAATACCGATCACAGTGAATTCTCAATCTTTTTATATACAAAGACGTTACCTGTCATTCTATTCCTATGTTATAATTTTGAATTTATTGGTATCAATTAATACTCTCTATGTTCTGTTATATTTCGCTACATAGAAAAAAAAACCTCATCGAAAACGAACGGCCGGGCGGGATGGCCGAGCGGTTCTAGGCGCTACAGTCTGGAACCGCGCGACCGCTACGGTCGCAGGTTAGAATCCTGCCTCGGGCATGGATGTGTGTGACGTCCTTAGGTTAGTTAGGTTTAAGTAGTTCTAAGTTCTAGGGTTGATGACCTCAGAAGTTAAGTCCCATAGTGATCAGAGCTATTTGAACCATTTTTTGAAAACGAACGAGGTGATGGGTGTTGCTTCAGAAATTAGGGCATAAATATATCTAGAAAATGTGTTCTAAAATGAAAACAACACACGTGGAATTATGTTGCGATGGCAATAACCACTTCGGCAACACTACTACCTCGGTAGGGAAATGTGGCCAGTATGTAAGCCTTCAGCAAAAGGCATACAGGTCCTAAACATTATTTCTTTTTCACTTAAAAATATGTGGTTTGATACCTTACTATATGTAGATTCGGAATGGTTAAGTTGTAATCTAGTACAACTAATCATTGTTTGGTGAAAATTAAATTTCCCATAGAGTGGCCAATATGTCAAAAATCCGCCTCAGTTGCGAAATGTCACTGGCCTTTACCCAGGTATGCCTTATTCTGGCATGTTTTAGTTTATTTTATGCTTTTGGAGAAGGCTAAATTACCCCAACAGCAACCTGCGTAAAGTTCAGTAAATTTCGCAGCTGAGGTGGATTTTTGACCTATTAATTTATCACAGTTGCTGACAGGGCTGCAACATGTAAAAAATTCATAGAGTGGCCACCTTAACCCCCCCTTCCCCTACGAATTTCGGAAACGATCCCTATTTTAGAAAGTGAAAAACTGTTGGCAGTGATCAGTCTGTCAAATTTATTCTTAAGTTACATCCCATCCCTTTGTCCATACAAAGAAATGTAAGATATATAGATGGCTAGAAAGTATAGTACTACGAGCAGGAAGATCGCATCTATTAGCCGGTTACTGAAATATCCTGTGCACCACGCTCTTTCATGTACTTACATGAACAACTTTTTTTGGGAGTTTGCTGAAAAGCTTGCACCTGAATGGACAATATTCTGGGTGACAAGAAGCCATGATCTAAGTGAGTGTTTTTCTTTTCAAGGTGAAAACGGAGGTGATGCCACTATGTAAAAGCTTCAAATCTCCTTACTCCAAATTAGCTGTGCCGTTACATTCCGGTTTTCAGATTGCCACATTGACGTGACTGCATTCAGTGCGCACAATCGTAAAACTATTTAGAGGACTTATTGCTGCTGAAACACTGGCATGTTGAGGCGGCCTTTAGTGTCATAGGATGAAATGATCGATTTCGTCGTATTTACAACCGTTACTCAAGGCCGAGAATTAGGAATTTGGGTACAATGCTGAGCCCCCAATGTGAGACTGAAATCTGTTGCAATTTCAGTAAAAGTATAGGTTATTGAAAACTCACCTAACTAAGTACATAGTACCTGATGCTTTAATATTACTGCTTGTTTCTGGTAAAGATATTCAATAAGTTTTCTATGCTAATGTTAACGATGATGTTGACGAAAGTTTTCATAGCTTTTTATGGTAAGATTGTATTCATATTTTATGATGAGAGAAAAGCAAACCTTCCATTGGTACCTTCCCCAGTCTAGTGAATGCAAAACATCTGTTAGGTAAGTATTTTTGCGTGTACTAAATGATCGTGTTGGTACAGGACTGTTTCCGTCTCTTAATTATCTGACTCGCTTGTCATGGAATAGAGTACGCAAATACATTCTGTTTTAGGTTATCTATAAGAAGTCATACTATTTTCAGATTTAAATTACGTAAAGGCAATCAAATGCTGAATAATCTTAATTTTCATTTTCAACTGTGTTAGTTTAATGAAAATTTTACTTTCTTGAAATCTACAAGTTTGTTATATCGACTTGTTCTACTTCCTAACATCGTTCTTCTGAAGAGATCTGTATGAAATGTATGTTCTACTACTAAATGCTCAATCCTAATATTTCTACGGCAACATCTGTAATACTCCATTATCTTTTGGAAGTGTGTGCGAGCCGGCCGCGGTGGCCGTGCGGTTGTAGGCGCTTCAGTCCGGAACCGCGAGACTGCTACGATCGCAGATTCGAATCCTGCCTCGGGCTTGGATGTGTGTGATGTCCTTACGTTAGTTAGGTTTAAGTAGTTCTAAGTTCTACGGGACTGATGACCTCAGATGTTAAGTCCCATAGTGCTCAGAGCCATTTGAACAATTTGTGAAGTGTGTGCGAAATATTATTATTTGTTCTTCCGATATTTCCGGTCATAACCTTGCAGCCATGTTTAAGGCGAGTTGTGGGCAGAATTTAAACCACTTGGTAAAGTACACTTGAGTAAATGCGCGTACGTCAGAGAAATACTTTGAGCCATATTACTGAAAAAAAAAATACTATCCCAGACGACAACGCGGAAGAGATGACGTTTTCAGTCAGATTGTTAATGACCTAGCAGACTACTTTCTGAAGTACCTACCGTATTACATTTTAGTTTCTCTTTTGTTTTATAGTCCCTACAAACAATCCTCATATTTCTTATGAAACCTTAGTTCTCCAGAGTTCCTCTTTAAAAAGGTCCATATTGAATCATGTATCAATGATCATGAGGTAGCTGTAGCAACAATGATTGCCAAAGTACAAAGGGCAACTAAAGGAAGTACAAAGAACTACATCTTTAGCAATGTACATAAAGAATCAGTAGTACCAAACTGCAATGAGAAACTTGAAACCATTATCGGTGATAGGAGCATGTACAACAGTACGCATCTCAAGTTTAAGAGAGACTGTGTTCTGCATAAATATGTATCCCGTACAACAGTTCACGATGGGTGCCACTCTACATCGTGTCTATTTACAATAAACCAGCTTCTAATGTCTGCTGAATAGTAGGTGTAAATCAACGCATAGTGCTGTGCACAGAGATGCTGAATGGCAGGCCTTTGGCTGTCTAAAGGGCAGTGTGCGATGTTCCGAACGACTGATCTAACAGAGCGTTATCTAAAGCTGTCTCACAATACCCAAATAAATTTTGATTGTACGTATATTTTGTAAGTGGCACCAAAATTACTGTACAGAAACTAACTGATGACACGGTAATTAAAATCGATGGTAGGAAGACAAAAGCAAAAATGCCTAATTGCATTTCCAAACATTCCTTTACAAAGGAATTCCCAGAAGCATTGTCCCAGTTTAATTCTAGAATCACTTCCAGGAATGGTGATATACACTGATAAGGAAAAACGATATGGCCGGTGCCCATAGCAGCGCAGAATGGCAGCGTGGTTTGAGGAGCCATGTCACGGACAGCCCGGCCACTCCTGCCGGAGGTTCGAGTCCTCCCTCGGACATGGGTATGTATGTTGTTCTTATCATAAATTAGTTTAAGTAGTGTGTAAGACTAGGGACCGTTGATATCAGCAGTTTTGTCCCATGGGGATCCACACACACTTAAACATTTGAACCACTGCCCACCGTGACGTAGGATGCCGCCAGGTGGCGTTGCGGTCACGTGATGCGGTAACAAAAGTATGTAAGTGCAGCGGACACGGACGGGGGATCATCCTAGCAAAGATATAGGCTTCAAGCCACTGAGGTAAGGGACTTTGACAAAGGGGCAGATTATTATTACGTAATGCCTCTGAATGAATGCCTCGAAAACGGCAAAGCTGGTCGAATGTTCATTTGCTACTGTCGTGAGCATCTACGGAAAGAGGTAGGACAGAAAAAACTACCACTAGGCGCTAAATGATTGGACGACCACGACTCGTCACGGAACGTGGGGTTCTGGGCTTATCTGCTCTGTAAAGTAGGACAGATGTTTGCTAGTGGCCTCCCTGCCTAAAGTGGACAATGCTGGTACACACACAAGTGTTTCAGAGCACACTAATCATCGGACGTTGTTGATCCTGGAGCTGTGCAGCAGATTACTCCTACGTGTTTACATACTGACCCAACAATTTCGGCAGTTACTATTGCAGTGGGCGCGGGACCATCAGGATCCGACCGACGATTAACCAGTCGGTACTTCGGGTTAAACACGGTTTTGATACACTAGGTCGATGGTCCACTTTACAATCACCATCCTCCAAGTGAATAGCGGTTCGAAACGTACAGCGCGCCACGGATGCTGGCCGTTGGGAGCAGTATTATGCTGTGGGAGACACTCACCTGCTCTTGGATAGGACCGGCAGTAATCGAAGACACACCGGCAGCTGCGAAGCACATGCATCCCTTCATGCTTTATGTCTCCCCAGGTGACGATGTCATCTTTCAGCAGAGTAATTATCAGTGCCTCGGAGCCAGAACCGATCTGTAGTGGTTTGACGAGTATTATTGTGAACGCAGTTTGATGTCTCGACGACCAAATTCAGCTGATGCAAATGCTGTGCAACCAAACCAGGTCGCTATCGGGCGCTATCATCGCGTACGCAGATTGACGCAAGTTACATGACTGGGGCGTAGACATCTAATGCGACATACCTCCACAAACCTGTCAACAAGCTGTAGGACACCTGGTGCACATAATCCGTGAAGCATTTCGTTCCAAAGACAATTACGCAAGCTAATAAGCACGTGGTCATAATGTTTCAGCTCATTAGTGTAGATATTAGGCAGTAAAAACAGCTGAAATCGCTGAAACCGAACAAAGCTCCGTGGCATCATGGAATAAAATACCTTAGATACTTGAGGAAAATGCCTGTGATCACCAGTTAGAAGCCTACAAAAAGGATAGGAAAATGGTCCATATCTTTTATATCCATCTGTCTCTAGGACCTTGATGTGTTCTAAGCTCAAACTAAATCATTTTCCTCGAAAAGAATGATGCCTTCCATACTACATTACGAAAACACCGGTGATGAGAAACAAAACGCCCGTTTTTTCCATATGACGTCCTAAAAGTTTCGGATCACGTTAGGCAGGCGGATGCGAAAAGCATTTGATTCAATGGTACATGTACGCTTATTATCAAAAGCTTGATAGTACGGGATATCAAACGAAATTTGTGAGTGGGTTCTCTATAGGGAAGACACAATATGTTTTAGTTCGGATCATCGTTAGTTGAAGACATAATTTTAGGTACGTCCTAGGGAAGAAAGTTAGGAGTCCTGCTGTTCATAATGTATAATAATAATATTTCAGAATATACTGGTAGGAAGCTCAGACTTTTCGCACATGAAGCACATATCTGTAACGAAGTACTGTCTGATAAAGATTGTACAAATACGTAGTTACATATGGAAAGCGTTTCTAAGTGTTTGTAAGATTGCCATGTTGCTTTTAAAGTTCAGAAATGTAACGTTACGCACATTTACAATGATTACAACATCAATGAGTCATCACTGGAATCAGTCATAACATGAAATCAAACTGTCACACACATTCAGTTTTAGGTTAAGGAGAAGACATACATCCGTTATCTTGCAGGGTAAGGAAGTCCAAGCCCTCTACATATAAAATCGCTTACAAACCATTCCCTGATGCATCTTTGAATATTGCTAAAGTGAACGAACCTGTACCAAATAGGAATAACAGGTGATGCTGAACGTACAGGAAGATGAGCTTCACGAATGTTCTCGGGTTTTTTTGACCTATGAGGAATGCCGAAAACACGGAATCTGCAGAAGCTTGAAGATACACGCAGACTATCACTTGAAAGTCTACATTCAAGTTTGATGAAACAGCGAAAAGTGAGGAATCTTTGAATTTACTACACCCCTCTAACTTTTGCTTCGGTTGGGATCGCGGAAAGAAATATTATTTACACATCAGTGAGATGTGTTTACCAACATTTAGGCTGACAACAGGGACGGCGCAATAAAAATTAGCAAGTTATAAATCTGGCTTGCGAGACTGAATTGGGAACGTGACATGCCATGCTTCTCTGATGTCAACCGGTTGTGTGTAATGGAAATCAGTCATTACGGTAACAGCGCTATTAACAGTGCATGAACTTGGAACGTGAGATTTCTTACAAGCGTATGATTAGGGGAATGGATAACGTTCAATCATGAAGTACCAGTACGATATTTATCTTATGATCTGCAGACCTTCGTCACGTAAGATGTGGGAAATGTTTAAAGTATCAGGCCATTCGGAACTCAAGTCCATCACGAATCAGCGTAAGGTTTGAATCCTGTGGGCGTGAACACACTGTTGTATTCGATATCGCATTGAAGCAAACAGCCTACGAACGTCAGTTTGAGGAACTTGTTGCCATGTCAGTTCATGTCCCCAAATCACATACATGCTCTATGGGTGATAAATCGCCGGTAACCCAAAATCTGCAAGTTCCTCGAAGCACTTTAAAACTAAATCACCCCACTTCAATTTACCGTTTGGTACCCTGATTATGAAAGGTATGAAGCCCGTGTTTATAATGTTTGCCTTATATCGTCCATTAAAAAGATACTAACAAGGGAACCTCCCCATCGCACCCCCCTCAGATTTAGTTATAAGTTGGCACAGGGATAGGCCTTGAAAAACTGAACACAGATCAATCGAGAAAACAGGAAGAAGTTGTGTGGAACTATGAAAAAATAAGCAAAATATACAAACTGAGTAGTCCATGTGCAAGATAAACAACATAAAGGACAATAATAGCTGATGAGCGCCGTGGTCTCGTGGTTAGAGTCAGCAACTGCGGATCGAAAGGTCCTTGGTTCAAATCTTCTCTCGGGTGAAAGTTTTAATTTTTCATTTTCAGATAATTATCAAAGTTCAGGCACTCACACATAATCAACTTCGCTCTCCAAAATTCCAGGACATGTTCAGATTTGCTTGGACATATACAGAATTTGACGGTTTACGCACGGAAACATTTGAAAGCGTAAAAAACATATGTTTTGACAGAGCACAGGGAAAACTGTGCGACTCTGAATCTGTTGCATTCATTTGATGCAGTTTATGTGACAGACTCTTATGTTTTCATCACTTTTTTTGGAGTGATTATCACATCCACAAGAAAACCTAAATCGGGCAAGGTAGGAGAATCTTTTTACCCATTCGCCAAGTGTGCAAGTTAGGTGGGTCGACAACACATTCCTGTCATGTGACGCACATGCCGTCACCAGTGTCGTAAAGAATATATCAGACGTGTTTTCCTGTGGAGGAATCGGTTGACCTATGACCTTGCGATCAAAACTTCTCGGTTCCTATTGGAGAGGTACGTCCTTTCGTCTACTAATCGCACGGTTTTGCGGTGCGGTCGCAAAAACAGACACTAAACTTATTACAGTGAACAGAGACGTCAATGAATGAACGGACAGATCGTAACTTTGCGAAAATAAATAAAGTAAAATTTTCACTCGAGGGAGGATTCGAACGAAGGACCTTTCGCTCCGCAGTTGCCGACTCTAACCACGAGACCACGGCGCTCGTCAGCTAATATTGTCCTTTATGTTGCCTATCTTGCACATGGACTACTCAGTTTGTATATTTTGCTTATTTTTTCATAGTTCCACACAACTTCTTCCTGTTTTCTCGATTGATCTGTGTTCAGTTTTTCAAGACCTATCCACTGTGTCAATTTATAACCAAATCTGAGGGGGGTGCGATGGGGAGGTTCCCTTGTAAGTAGTCTGGTTCACCGATTCCAGAAGTAGGAAACGTAGGGGTCTGTTGCTTCCTGTGAGTGTTTGTCAGCTCGTTTTCGGTCACAAAGGCATCGATATCATCGCAACGCACAAAAGGGAGACTGGTCACTGAATGCCGCAGAATGCCACTCAATGACCCAGTTCATTCTTGCTCCATACCTTATACGTCTTAATAGTCTGTGGAGCTGTTGTAGTTCGCCTATTCCTTACAGCCATCCAAACAATCCAATGATCCTCTCTTGACATAATTCTTCACGAAGAACCCTTGCCCACTATTCTTATGAGACTGCATCCCCTCACCACACGCTCTGCTGTTATTGCACTAAATCGAGTTGTACTTGTCATCTCTCCGTATGATGCTTCAGGGTCCATCATATCACTGATGCGACCTCTCTCTATGTCCGAAATATGGCGGTAAGTTGCACTTCCACGTTACTGGACATGCAGTGCTGCGATAACAACCTGAAGTGTTCAAATTATGGTAAACCTACCCAGTAGTCCTGATTTTATTAGTCTTATATACAAATTTTTCTCTCAATAGCGAAAGTACGGAACCATGCATAAAGATATTTTAACGAACCTATCCCAGAGTATGAAAATACTGAACTGCTGGTTTACTAATACTGTGTCGTTAAGATCATGGTATAACATGTTCCATTACCTTCAGTGCACGTCCAAAATTTGGCAATTTATAATAGTTGAAACTAAGGTTTCTGTGGCGCTGCGATTATTTTACCATACATCTCCAAACGGCCTACCTTTTAAACTCCCACCAATCGTGTTCGCCCTACTCGTCCTCAGAACCAGAGCTTCGTAGACAAAGGCCCATATGTTATTGCCGTTTCTTGACTTTAAGTAGGTTAAAACCGTGTTGTTTGACTTCAGGTAGGCGTTTTCACTGTCGTTTATTGAAAATAGTGCGGGCTTTGCGAGTATCGGACCAGATTTGTGACCCCTTACAGGATTTCCTAGGTGTCATATTCCGACATGTCGCTCTTAACGGAACAAATGTAACAGTCGTATAGATAATTTCCGGAGTACCCCGAGATAGTGTGATAGGAAATTTAGTATTTAATATACATGTATACATTTAATATACTTGTTAGTATTTAATATACATGTGGATAACATTGGAAGTGATATGAGGCTGTTCGCAGATGAAAAAGTTGTCTGTAAGAAGGTAGAAACGCCGGAAGACTGCTGGGAATTACAGGAAGAGCCACTGAAAATAATTGGAGCAGGAACTGGCAGGTGACGCTGAACGTACACGAACGCAAAGTAGTGGGCATAAGTAGACAATTTAATATCCTAGTGTACCGTTGCACTATCAGCACCAGATCACTGAAAACAGTACCTACAGTACAATACCTGGCGCTAAGAATTCGGAGCGACCCCCAGAGGTGGAATGGTCAGTTAAAACTAAGTGCAGAAGAAACAGGATTCATGACAAAATTCATAGGTGAACCAAACTGAATTGAAATTGAACGTAAACGATGGCTTGCAAAGAATTCTACTGATCCTTGAATTCTGTTCATCTGTTTCATATCAGGTTATGTTAATAGACCAGATAGAGAAGTTTCAACGAGGCGGGCGCGCTTCCTCACAGGAATGTTTACCTAGCGCGAGGGCATTATGGAGATGCTCAACAAACTCACGTGGCAGACGTTGGACAAGGGATGTCGTGCGTCACAGAGATCTTTAAAATTCAAATTCAGATAGTACTTTCTGGGAAGAGTTGCCTACATAAAATGAGCTGACATAAGTCATGGGATAACTACATGCTCATATACAGATGGTAGTAGCGTCACGCACACAAGACATAAGGGCGCTGTGCATCTGCGGAACTGTCATGTGTATTTAGCTGATTAGAGTGAAGAGGTTATGGCCACGCGACGGGAGTTAACGGACTCTAGTTGGAGCAGGACGCATGGGACATTCCACTTTGGAAATCTTTTGGAAACTCAATATTCCGAGATCCACAATGTGAAGAGTGTACCGAGAATATCAAATTTCCGGCCTCCACTTATTGATCGACAGCGGCAGCATTTGCGTAGAGGTCAGTGCTAACAGACAAGCATCACTTGGTGAAATAACCGCAGAAAACAATGTGGGACGCACGAGGAATGTATTCGTTAAGTCAGTGTGGCGAAATATGGCGTTAACCCTGTGGAGCATTGTGCCCACTACAGTGGACAGCTGTTATTGGTCGCTTCTTTGGCACTTTCAATCAGTCATGAGGCTGCAAAAGCACACAGGTCATTGTAGTGGGCACTCCCTTCTGGTGTTGTGACCTGCATGCATTTTCAGTCGCATGACTGACTGAAAACGCCAGAGAATTGACCATTAAAAGTGGTCCACTGCAGTGAAATTCATGCACCAGAGGGTTAATGGGTTACAGAAACAGGTGACCAAGGCGAGTGCCTTTGCTAACAGCACGATACGCTCCTGACCGTATCGGTTGGATCCTAAACAACTGGAAAACAATGCCCTGATTAGATCAGAATCAATTAAGAGCTCATAGTAGGGTTCGAGAGTGCGCATCCAACAAAGCCATGGACCCAGGTTGTCAACAAGGCACTGTGCAGGCAGGTGATGGGCTTTGTTTACATGGAATGGACTGGGTTCTAAGTCCAACTGAACCAGTCATTGATTGGAAATGGTTGTGTTCAGTTACTTGAAGACCACTTGTAGCCATCCATGTAATTCACATTCCCAGACGACGATGGAATTTTTATGCATGATAATTCACCATGTCAAGGGGCCCCAACTGTTTGCTGCTGGTTTCAATATCATTATGGACAATCGGAGTACCCAACATGAATCCCATCAAATGTTTGTGGGATATGATAGAAAGTCAGTTCGTGCGCGAAGTCCTGCACCCACAACACTTCCACAATTAAGGACTGCTGTAGAGGAAGCATGTCTCGGTACTTCTCCAGGTGTCTTCTAAAGGTTTTCTGAGTCCATGTCATGTCGAGCTGCTGCTCTGGTGCAGGAAAAAGAAGGTCTGACCCGATGTTAGGAGGTATCTAATGACTTAATGAGAATGAGAATGTTCGAAAAATTTAAGTAAATGCGGAGGTTTAATGCCAGTCATTCTCGCCATGTGTATTCGTGAACTGAACACCGAAGGAGGCAGAACATTGTGGTACTAGAATTAACCCTTCGCCACACAGGTAGACATAAATGTACTACCTTTCATATTTAATGTTCGTACTTTGCGGAGACGCTATCTCCGTCAGTTCAGAGCTGATATGAACGGTTTGTGCCCTGCAGACCCCGTTATCGATGGCACTGAGAGGATCGCCGTTTTGATGTGCGTGCTCCCACACTTCCCTCCACCTGCCGGCACTGCTGCGCGCCACCAGGCAGTTCTAACGAAACTGGACGGCAGCAGTGCCGACAGCAGAAGCGGGCAGGGATAATTAACTGCTCCGCAAATGGCGGACAGCAGCCGGCTGTTTGCGACGCGGCTTCCATTGTGTTCGCGTGCCCTCCCCCCCCCCCCCCCCCCCCCCCCCGCCTGCGACGGTCAGTCACTCATCGCGCACGCCCTTCTGCCTGCGGGTGATTCGTATCTCACAGGAAGGCGTCAGGAGTTACTGAGGTACCGCTGCTCTGCGTCGATGCTGTCCGTGTCGTCTACTCTAGGGTCAGGTAGGAAATTTTCGGGATTGTTAGCAAATGCATACATATTTCGGCAGCTGCCTGGTACGCAATACCCGCATCAGCCTGTCTGTTGCAGGAAGGACGGGGACAAAGGGAGATTGATCATCATTTCTCCTTATTTTAATGGAACCCACTATGTTCGACCTATTCAACACCTCCAGTCGTATTGACTACTACGAAACAGAACAATTTACAGTTACAAAAGGGTGCTGAACGTTAATTTTACTTTCAAAATCTTTTCTTAAAGAATTTACTTTATTTACTAGCGATTCACCAAGAACATTAACACATTTAATCACACTAGGAAACATGGAAGTAGGTCATGGAAAATAAAATTACCTTTAACAAATGTGAATTTTATTCCTGATAGCCTTTTCAAAAGAGATTTAAAATTACAATCAGAAAGCACCCTTTTTTATTTTTGTTACAGTAGGAGCCTTCGGTCTGAGAAGCTTTCGCTCCCTTTCAACACGGCCGTAGTCACGACCCCTCACAACAACCTCTGAAAACTACACTGGTGCAAATCTGTAACACACCAGATTACTTTAAATTAAAAATTTTAACAACTCATACAAACACATTAACTGTGCGTCCCGTAAGAGGGATGGAAATGGGACAAACACTCACACTAAGAAATTATTTGCCTCCAAAAGTGCAATTTTGTTTTTAAAAGGACTCTTACGGTGGAAGAGTGGTAACTTTTTAAAGACGACAATTTAAATAAAACCCATGAAATTCAGACTTACATAAAATGTGCAACATGCTCTACATTACACATATACCGCCTCGCAAGATGAAAGGCAAGATAAAAACTTATTTCAGGAATTCGGTCTTCACCTTAATTCTATAAATTCGTTAACACCGAATCCGACAAACATGACAGAGGCAGCTATTGACGTACGGCAGATTGACTGGGGGGGGGGGGGGGGGTACTAAACAACCCGTACCGCAGATTGCTCTAAGCCCCCCCAATTCCACAAGGGAAAAACGAACCACCCAATTCAGAAATAACCACCTTCCCGCGGGTGGGCAAACGGAGAAGAATGGTGGGACCACCCAAAAACAAAGCTGCTGGTGACCTCACCAAGAAAACAAGTAGAATTTAACCAGTAAATGGAACAACATATCTCCAACCACTTAACTTCTAATAAACTGGGATTTCTGGCGAAGACCTGGCGCAACACCCCCAACGCTCTCCCGAACCATCCGCTGCCAGCCGCTTCAACAGACGCAGGAAGGCGCGCCGATCTCCCGTCTCACGGCGTCGCAGCTCGCCCAGGCCAGCTCGATGTCATGGTTTCGCTCCTGTTGCTCTCGTGTGAACCGCGAAGCCACTACCCCTTTCGATACGGCGCTGCCCACTGGACACGTCATCTCGTGTCTCAGTGCGCGCCCGAACTGCAGGAACTCAGGAACTCAGACCCGACGGGGCGGCCACCAGCTGAGTTCTGTTACTGGCGGAGTGGCAAGACTCTCATTTTCTGTCTTTACAGTTGACCCAGAGGACAGACATACTAGCACTCCGACGACAGACCTACACTAACTGCCGACAAATGCAAACGAGAGACAGACCAGCAACTGGTGGCGCGAGACTGACCTAGCCTCACTCCGACTGACCACCCTGCAGTACGGCAGACCGAAAGACAGACAGACAGACAGACACTGACTGGGCAACTCTGAGCCGGCTGACCAACTGACTACACTCGGACTGACAGACTGCCTTGGCTGACCAACTACCTCCGACTGAGTGACTGACTCACTGAAGAGCTCATAGCGCCCCTTAAATGAACGTGAACAAGCAACCTTTCCCCTTTCACACCAGAGGGAGGCATCAAAGTTGCGATTGCCACAGCGGCGCCACCGCCAGAAAAGGAAAGCGACTGCTTTACACTACGCGCCGCGGCGCGATCTTCAAAACAGCAAATATTACCACGGCTCAGGTGCCAGATTGATTAATGGGGTATTAAATACAATAATAAATATTGTAGCAGTACAATAAAGGAACTAAAAATTATTCCTAGAAAGAAACTCTAAGATTTACAATGCAAAATAGAAGCGCAATTATATGAAAATTACAAAGCTGCAGGATAGCCGATGTGCACAAGGCACGCCAGAGGAATATACCGACCAAATTGATGTTAAATATAGCATCCTGAGTGGTACACGTAGTCAGCAATAACATTCATCAAATTAACAGATCATATATGAACACATTTAAGTAAATAAATCTAGTAATTGCTCAATTGCCAAGTTAGGCAGTTAACACGTCAACAGCCTACATGAGCTGGTTACAGTACAAAAATAAATAAATAAATAAATAAAGGACTTATTGACGACTGTGCGCCCAGTACAACAAGAGTTAGTGACGGAGGACATACGTTGCCATATGTAATTTTATGTTCGAAACAGGCTTATGTCAGTTGAAGTTACTTTATTGGTCTTGACGCAGCCGCTGTGCTAAGACATTTTTCATTTATTAGTGTGTATGACTTCTGAAGAAGGCTATATTGTTATAGCAGAAACCATGGTCAAGGTTTAAAATTAGACATACTATAGTGCAACTGTGGGCTACTTTTCAGTCGAGACAATTTTGTAAAGTTTTCTGTTGTCACTGCCATGATGAAAAGAAAATGAAAGGAAGACTGCAGTAGGCGCAGAACGATTGACACATACAAATACAACAGCCTGGGCTAAGCGCAGAGGGCTCAGAAAGATTAAGAAATGCACGACCACCTGCACCCTGCAGACTGTTCGGTCGATGCCGAACTTGGTGCTTGCTCTATCTGCCAAACAGATTCCACCAGGGAAACACAAATGGTAGCCTAATTAACAGAGGAATACAGAACTTAGTACAGGAAATGAGCCAGGCGTCTACTATAGACATAACGCCCCCGCCCCATGACAGTCAAAATCACTGTATCGTGAAAAACAAGTATTTTTTGTTCGGTGAGTTAGAGGAGTCATATCAGGCGTCACGCCGAGTGGAACGCCAAACCCAATCAAATCAGCTTACCGGAGAACAAAGGCAGCAGCTTCATTATTTGTTAGAGGCATATTAAGAGATTTTTGATGAGAAACTTGGAGTTATTAAAGGGTATATTTTTCACCTACAAGTGAAGACACATCAGCCTTACTGTTACACGCACTATGCGATCCCCTGGCGTTTAAAACAATCTGTTCAAAGGGAAATAAATAGAATGTTAGAATGTATCTTGATTGAAACATCAACTAGTCCATATTGTTCTCCGCTCTTAGTCGTTCCAAAACCTGGAGGCAACGTAAGATTAATTCTGGATGCGAGAGAGATTAATAAAATAATAGTACCTGTAAGAACTCATCCGGAAAATATAGATGAATTAATTCAAAATTTCCAGTGTGTTTCGTACTTAACTAGTGTTGATTTGAGAAGTTCGTACTGGCAGGTCCAAATGGATGAAGAATCTAGGAAATATACTGCATTTATCTATGTTGGGAGAAGTTACCAATTTAGAGTTGTCCCTTTCGGATTTAATATTAGTGCCGGAATATTTATTTCAGCGTTGGATTATGTCCTTGGACCAGAATTGCGTAGTCGTATAACTGAATAGCCACGAATACATGGGAAGAGCATTTGCATATTTTGGAAAGGATTTTTGCTGTTTTCATGAAAACCGGAATTACAGTAAACTTACAGCAGTCTCATTTTGCCTTACCAGAAATTAAGTTCTTAGGACATATGATAGATGCGAAAGGTATCCTGCCTACTGAGCAGAAGATAAGTGCAATTCGAAATTTTCCGTCATCACGGAATAAAAGACAGCTGAAGGGATTTATAGGTATGGCATCGTTCTTCCGTCGTTCCATAAAGAATCAAGCCATGAATTCTGAGGCATTAAACCGGCTTCTACGGAAGGATGTGCCTTGGCAATGGACTGAAGAATTCGAACTAGCTTTTCGAGACATTACAGACCAACACGTTAACGCATCCTTATTGTATCACCCTGATATTAACTGTGAGTTCTGTCTGTCCACGGATTCATCGGATGTTGGATTAGGTGATTGTCTCTTCCAAATAAGGAAAATAAAAGGGGTACCAACATTCTGCCCGATAGCATTTGCTTGTCGAGTGTTATCGCCCTGTGAAAGAGCCTATACGACCACAGAACTTGAAGCACTTGCAGTTATCTGGGCATTCAAGAAGTTTAACTACTATTTATATGGTTCGAAAACGATTGTGGATTGTGACCATCAATCACTAACCTTTTTGCAAGCATGTAAATTATTACATCCCAGACTGTCACGTTGGACAATGACACTACAACAGTACCAATTTAAAATTATTCATGTGATAGGTTAAGAGACAGTGAGATTACTCCTGTGGTAGGTTAAGAGACAGTGAGATTACTCCTGTGATAGTTTAGCACAAAATTTTAAGATAGGTAGAAGAATTTGTTCAAATGGTTCAAATGGCTCTGAGCACTATGGGACTTAACATCTTATGTCATCAGTCCCCTAGAACTTAGAACTACTTAAACCTAACTAACCTAAGGACATCACACACATCCATGCCCGAGGCAGGATTCGAACCTGCGACTGTAGCAGTCCCGGGGAAGAATTTGTTAATTACTAGTGTTTGTAAGTGTGGACTATGAGCAGAAGCCATAGTGATATACAATGAAAGTGCATCTACACATCCTCAAGACACTGCACTTATGTGAGAATTGCGTGCGAAACTTGAACAGTGCGGGACATGTAGGTAAATACGCTGTGTGTATGATGTGCGCTGTTCTCGCGAGAAAACAAATGAACTGTGAAATGGAGCAACAGTCGATAATGTCACTGCTGCAAACAATTGAAGAAACTCTCTGATTGCGCGAGAGAAAATTATTCTAATTTTTAGATTTTTCATAATGCTTTCTCTACCAGCAGAATTAATTTAAGAATATTAATTAACATTTTAAGAATAGCCGTTTGTGTGTTTCATATTATGGACATAATTTTGAAATATATTTCCATAAATGTTCATGAGAGAATGAAGAAGATTCTGCGAGTGGCTGATTTGTTAAATGAACATACGTCATCATTAATGATATTTATTTGCAGGTGGATCTATAAATCAATTAATTATAGGAATAATGAAAATTTTTCAGATAATTTTTTCTAGAAATTATTCCTTTTGTGGAGTCAGTGTCATATGCCTATGTTTAAAATTTTTCATCAGGTGTAAACTTAAATTTTATCCATAATTTCGTAATTGAAAGCAAACCTGGGACAGATTCAATGCTCTACTTCCACCCGCACTGTAACAAAACGAAGATTAGATTTTAAAAAATGGAGAGGAATACATTCGATATGAGCTTCAACAAAATTTAAATTCCCACAGTCTATTTGGCAAGGTTTTGGAAAATCAGCAGTTGTAATGCAAAACAACTTTGGCATTGAGGACTACAAAAAATTTGCGATTGTTAGGACTGATGGATGTTCGAGTCTAGTACAGATGGAAGAATATAAGAATCCACTCCAATTTTGAGTTCAACGATGAAATATGGATTTAGTTGCCTTAATCCACTCTCTTCCAGGGATTTATTCAGTCAGAACCTTTTCTTATTCCACTTTAAACCTGGTCCATGTTCACGTCCGTGACCATCTGTTCCTGAGATCATCTTGCTGTTTCTACAGCACATTACCAGATTCTGTCCTGTACCATAAGCCATCGCCTGTCCTCCGTACCGCCTCAACCAAACGCTGTACGTCGCCCACCCGCTGTCCGTACCCAGTGCTCCTGTTCCATCGACTTCACAACGAGATCGCCGGCTACATCGTCGAAAGAAGAATTTTGAAATTTTTTTTTGAGCAATATTATAAAATTTTTTTTTGGCTATGAGGCACTTTTCCTTCGATCTAGTCTATGGAGCTTCAATATATTTCAAAATTACTGGATTTAGTATTTCATATCTTCTTTAATACCTGAGCTGGGGTCTATTCTTCAGGGTTTTCCAGGGTTTCCCTGTGAAGGCCAGTTCCCAAATGGGTAGACCTTTTTCGTAATTACACCAATCTACATCTTCCCTGGTTATGTACTCGGGATGCGGGTATACCCCGGTACATGTAAGAGCTACAGCTTCGGTATTCTCGTAACTTACTGTCTTGTTACCCATACTCTCTATAGTAAAATTCTATTAATTCAAAATATGCCTCTTTTGAATAAACAACCCAACAAATTTTTTCTGTTAGCTCGCAAAGTGTATTATCATTAACTTTGCTCGCTGCGAGGGGCAGTTGTAATATCTGTTTATATTCGATGAATTATTCTGATACAATTCTACCCTTGTATGACGTTTACTAATTTTCTATCTTCACACTCGCAGAATCCATGCGCAAAGTAGTTTCATACAATAGCTATGGCATGAGCGCAAAATTATTCTTTGTAGTACTCTCTCTGGTGGTTGTTAGAAAAAAGCTTCCGAGATTGTCTTCGTGCCGATTAGACTGAGCTTTGTTTGAAGAATTGTTATCTGAATATTGAGATTTATGACAAAAGATAACTGATACGAAATTGAACGATTAAAAGGGATATATATACATATATATATATATATATATATATATATATATATATATATATAGCTCCTTCATAGAAAAGGTCTGTAATAATTTACATTATTTGACAGTTGAGAATTAATGATATTCATCGATATAGTGCGTAGCTGTTAATCAGAAGGGAACTTCCGAAAGACTGGATACGAACCTGCATTTAATAATCCAAGAGCTCCATTACTTCTTCGGAAGGTTAAACTTCATCAAAGCCAAATATCCGCTTGATCCGAGGTTTCCCGACTGATTATACAACGCTCCCAAAAATACGAGGCATTTTATTTGTACAGATTAGCAGACTGCCGCAAAGAACGAGCCTGCAGAGAAGAAGAATAATCGCCTGATTTCATTCTAACAAGGAAAATTTCTGAATCATTATGAGTGACTGAGCTATGACTGTGTTTCCTATTATGAGTGATTGATTGCTCGAACGAATTCAGAACTACATAATTACTTAATTACATAGATAGGAGGAAAAATTACAACCCCAAGCAAATGGGTTCGGTATGCAAAGGAGCCCCTGAATAACAGAAGACGGAACATAACATTTTGAATACCGTAACAGCCACGTATATGACTGTAGTAACAAATGCAACATAAAATCCTCTCTGAGAAAAACTTTAAAATAAGGGGCACCCCTTACAACCAATACTAAATGCAGTCAAACTCGGTAATATAAACATCCAATACGACAGTAAATGAAATTGTGCGCTTCAATAGTAGTACATGCAGGGCGTGGCACATAAATGAACCCACTTAATATGTAAATGATTAGTGGCACAAATCCGATGCCTTACGACAGCCAACTTGATAACTGAGACCGAAATTCGAAAGTAACACTCACACTCGAACATTAAACAAGAAAACAAATTCAGTATTTTTACGGAAGTGCACACGCAACTTTCCTGCCTAGAGACGAAGTGGGATCAGTAAACGGCAGTCTGACAAGGAGCCGGGCTTGAACCTCGAACAAAAAACCAGAAAACTACCGAATAAACAGTCACAGTACTGGTATAGTAATTGACAATTATGGCTATTATTCCAGAATAAGATGTTCACTCTGCAGCGGAGTGTGCGCTGGTATGAAACTTCCTGACAGATTAAAACTGTGTGCCGGACCGAGACTCGAACTCGGGACCTTTGCCTTTCGCGGGCAAGAGCTCTACCAATTGAGCTACCCAAGCACGACTGACGACCCGTCCTCACAGCTTCAATTCTGCCAGTACGTCGCCTCCCGAGTCTCTGTCTGGCATACAGAGTAAATCTGTCAGGAAGTTTCATGGCTACTGTTTCTGCCGATAGAACTCACTCGCAAACGATAAATTAAATCGAAAGGTCATCAGATATACCCCGATAACAGTGCAGGAATTACAGCGTGGATCTTACACATGACTTCAACACAGCGACGGTCCACCTCCCGCTTCGAGCTCCGGTAGCTCGCTGAAGCACACCTTCCCACGGTATCCGCCCTAAACGTCCAACGGTTTGCAGCCGGTGGCAGCAGAAGTAATAATGGTCGCGATCCAGGAGCCCACCTGAGCGTTTCCTCCTGCTATCGCTGCTAGCTCAAAGTCAGCGACTAGTAACTGGAGAACTTGTAATAGCCACGAGATGCCGGCAGACTACTTGCATCGCGACAAGTTTCACCTTTCCTGTCTCAATGCCACTGTTCTCGCGCCTTCGATATTCGCGTGGACCAAGCCCACCTGAGGCAAAGATGATCAAATCAAGACTGCGGTGCGACCTATCCATCACACCACAGTTCTTTCTCCCCCCTCCCTTCCGCATCCACAACTGGTGGGGGCGGGGGAGGACAGAAGAGACAGCAGGGAGTTAATCGACACTACCCTGTGTAACGTAACTTAGAATTTTATTTTCCACATCCCTAAGGCTGTGACCGTGGTGGGAACCTCCACTTGCCAGTAGGGACCCACAAAATGGGGTACCAGTTTATCAGAAGTCTTAACTTTAGGGCCCCTATACCTAGAAATCTAAATGGACACCGCTTCTGCATCCTGCACATTCCGTTGACGCCAGCTCTGGTTATAATGCAAAGCGTCCCTGCTATTAGTATCACGGCTTTCACGACCGGATGACATATCTTCTGGTAAACCTTCCGGGATGTAAAGTCGTGGTCCATGAAACTCTTCAGCTCCTAACGTTTCGTCCAGAGCTGCGCTGGACATCTTCAGAGGGGTGTTTTTCCTCCGGTGAGTCTTGCCGACTGACGGGTCGGACGTCTGAGAGCGACTTACATATCGTAGAAAGTGGGCGTGACCAGAGTTACACGTGATATGCAGAGATAATCTTTGTCAGAGATAAAACTTAGCTATCGATCGTAATCTCGTCACGGATAAAACTGTCTAGCAATTCTGTAGCGCTACTGTCCAAATATCACTAAGTTTCATGGTCTCTTCTTTCCGATTAAAATTATCCCTATGTTTATATATTTCAATTGCTTCTCTACAAAGCCGTGGGTAATAGTTCGTCGTCGTAGATAAAATTTCTGTTTCGGAAAACTTCAGTTGATGATTTCCTGACTGAAAAGCGTGTTCTGCTACAGCCGATTTATCTGTTTTTCCTAATCGGCAAAGACTTTTGTGTTCTTTTAACCGTGTATTTATGCTTCTTTTTGTTGTTCCAATATAAGATTTATCTCTGACAAAGATTATCTCTGCATATCACGTGTAACTCTGGTCACGCCCACTTTCTACGATATGTAAGTCGCTCTCAGACATCCGACCCGTCAGTCGGCAAGACTCACCGGAGGAGAAACACCCCTCTGAAGATGTCCAGCGCAGCTCTGGACGAAATGTTAGGAGCTGAAGAGTTTCATGGACCACGACCTTACATCCTGGAAGGTTTACCAGAAGATATGTCATCCGGTCGTGAAAGCCTTCATACTATGATCAGAAGACTCTACGGGGAGCAATTCTCAAAATCAGTCAGGCGCCTGGGAATTTTACGTAATAAGAGAGCGCATTTTATTTGTACTTTAACTTTCTTGTTGCGTTGTAGGGATACCGAATTTTCTACAGTTGAAGAGGATGTTCCAGACAGCCCGTGTTCATCGGATATTTGATTATACAGAAGCAGCACTACTTCGAGAGAGGATACATTATACAAGACGAGAGATGGATTCTGTTGAACGGAAGTTACTGCAGCTACATTTATTCCTTGCTAGTAAGATACAGATAGATCTATGGAATAAAATAGATTGCCTTACATTTCGATCTATGGAAACCATGATGGAAACGACTACAAGAAGGCATAAGAAGAGGTTCGAAAAGTTACAAACTTATGCAGAATCTACAAATAATACAGTGATGTCCGAAACTGTTATTACCAAGTCAGACAGAGTTTTATCTCAAGACGAAATTTCAGTTCTTGCAAAAGGAGGAAACTACGCTATAACACCCCCGAAAGTTCCCGTTGAGGATATTATTGCAAATGTAGAAGCAGGTGTACGTACTCTCCCCAAAGAAACTGCAAATGCAATCCGGATCGAAACCACCAGAGTATTATGCCGCAGTAAACCTCTGGAAAGTAATTTAACCAATGGCGAAAGAAAGGCTCTGAGAGATTTAAATGCAGATGAAGACATAGTGATTGTTCCTACTGATAAAGGGAATGCTACTGTCGTTTTAAATACAGAAGATTATCAAAGCAAAATTTTGAATCTTTTAACGTCAGGACAATACATAAAACTTAAGAAAGATCTTACAGCCAGCGTACTACGGAAAACAAATAATCTGATAAAATCGGCCACTTCTATTCAAAAAGAAGAAAAAAGACCTTTATTGAAGACTGAAGCTATGTGTCCTAGACTCTACGGCCTACCCAAGGTACATAAGAGGGACCTTCCTCTGAGACCGATTGTTAGTGCTATCAATTCTCCTACGTATGAAATAGCAAGATATCTAGCAACTCGTTATAACCATATATTGGAAAAACTGACTCATATATAAAGGACTCACGTCATTTTATAGAGAAAATTGAAGGTTTAATTCTGACTCCTGAAGATATTTTAGTAAGTTTTGATGTAGTATCTTTATTTAATATGATTCCAGTTAACGAAGTTATGGATTTTATAACGGATATTTTTCCAGAAGATCTGACTGCTCTTTTCAGACATTGTCTTACTTCCAGTCAGTTCCAGTGGAATAATGAATTTTATGAGCAACTTAATGGCGTAGCAATGGGTAACCCATTGGGTCCTGCAGTAGCTAATTTCTACATGGAGAAATTCGAACAGTCAGCCTTGGAAAAAGCAGATAAGAAACCATCTCGCTGGTATCGGTATGTAAACATTTGTGGTCTGGCCACACGGTAGAGAAGCCTTAGACGAATTTTTTGATTATCTTAATAATATAAATCCAAGAATCTCTTTACCATGGAGAGAGAAAATGATAACAAAATACCGTTTTTGGAAGTTTTAATTATGAGACAGACAGATGGAAGATTGAAACAAAAGTTTTTAGAAAAATAACGCACACAGACAGATACTTACATAACAACTCTAACCACCATTCACAACAAAAGAGAGGTGTGATTAAAAGTCTCGTTGACAGAGCCGGACGAATTTGCACGCCGGAGTATCTAGACGTCGAATTAAAACATCTGAAGCACGCTTTTGAGAAAAATTGCTACTCAAAGAAAGAAGTAAGCAGAATGCTGCACCCTAACAACAAAAAGCCTAAGGAAAAGCCCGGAAAACGATGGAAGAATACAGTCTCTCTCCATTTTATAAAGAAAGTAACGGATCAGATTGGAAAGATTTTAAGTAAACATGATATTAGACCTGTTTTTAGACCAACGAAGAAAATTTGTCATGTTCTCCGGTCTGTAAAAGATAAACGCGCTCCTCTATCAGCCAGTGGCGTATATAAAGTTCCATGTACATGTGGTAAAGTTTATATTGGAACAACAAAAAGAAGCATAAATACACGGTTAAAAGGACACAGAAGTCTTTGCCGATTAGGGAAAACAGATAAATCGGCTGTAGCAGAACACGCTTTTCAGTCAGGAAATCATCAACTGAAGTTTTCCGAAGCAAAAATTTTATCTACGACGACGAACTATTACCCACGGCTTTGTAGAGAAGCAATTGGAATATATAAACATAGGGAAAATTTTAATCGGAAAGAAGAGACCATGAAACTTAGTGATATTTGGACAGTAGCACTACAGAATTGCTAGACAGTTTTATCCGTGACGAGATTACGATCGATAGTTAAGTTTTATCTCTGACAAAGATTATTTCTGCATATCACGTGTAACTCTGTTCACACCCACTTTCTGCGATATATAAGTCGCTCTCAGACGTCCGACCCGTCAGTCGGCAAGACTCATCGGAGGAGAAATACCCCTCTGAAGATGTCCAGCGCAGCTCTGGACGAAACGTTAGGAGCTGAAGAGTTTCATGGACCACGACCTTACATCCCGGGAGGTTTACCAGAAGAAATCCCTGCTATTGGCGCTTTGGATGTTGGCCATGTTCCTGCGCCAGTTACCTTTGATAAAGTGATGAGTAATCTCTTTGGCCACTGAGGGACTCAGCATTTGTTCGCTGAGTACATGCTTGGCGACCCTGCAGTTCATGTTGTGGACACTGGTAAGTGCCACAAATCATCTATGACCTTAAGTTCTGGACATGCTTCAGCGTTCACAGTGCAGTGTGACTGTGAAAGTTGTGTACCACAGACAATGGAGATCTTGGCTTGACAGCACATATCGCGACAGGGGCAAAAACCTTTATAAAAAAAAAAAACCTAAGTCTCAAGATGTGCTCTGCGCTGATGAGATGCATTGCCGTTGAGGTGGAATATTCGTTATCGGAAAACTTTTGGGGAACCTGTTGCACCTTGTAAGGTGTATGCTTCGCCGGCGATGGGCGAGGCATGACAGAATCTTTGACCAGAGAGTAGTTTATTGTTAGTTGTTGCTTGTCGCGTGTCTTCGCTAGTCTGCGCGAGTCGACAGTAGCGAGTGGACAGTAGTAGTCTGGTGTAGTAGCGAGTCGGATTCTGTAGTAGTCAGTCGTCAGTAGTAGTCGGTCGGATTTAGTAGCGAGTGGAGGGTCGCAGTCTGCGGGAGTCGGCATGCGTCGGCTGTGTGCTCTGCTCGCGACTCTGGTCAGGATTCTGGAAGATGAATATTGTTGTAGAAGGTAAAGAAGCAGCATTGCGCATATCTAATAATGTATGTTAATTGTAATTAATTTGTTCAAAAAAATGCTCCAATAATAATTTTTTTTATAAAGTAACTCTTTTAAAGAAAAACATTCATTTCAATTTAAAGAACATTTTCAATGGATCATCACTCCTTTCAATAATAATAAAAAAAAAAATATACGCCAGCATTGCACGAAGCTGTGTCGAAGAATGTATATTTAAGAGCAGATATATTTGCAGTTTTATTGAGGTAAGAATATTTGCTTGTTTTATTCAGAATACAGGGTCGAAGTCCAGCGCTGCTGTCCTTATAAAATTTACCAGATATTATAATTTCTGTTAGGAAGTTGCATTTCCTACATGGTTCATTATTTAATCAATATTATTGTGTGGGTTTAATGGTCAATTTTCATTTATTATTTAACATATAATTTTGTTGGGAGGTTACACTTGGCGACATCCGGCCAGGATCGTATTTCTTTGGGAATCTTCTGGTAGGTAGTCATATATCTGCTCTTAATTACTTAAATGTAACTAGCATTTGGCGCAACGCATTTATTAATTTGTCACTCTTTCTTCCACAGATCATCGGCAATTTGTTGCTCTTTGTTGTAATAGTGTTAGTTGCATTTATGCATTGTGTTTGTTTCATTAGTGAATAATTTTGATTTGTGTAAAAATGCCGCGAAAAACTGTTAACAGTATATCGCGATATACAATGAGTCAAATAGCCGAGTCAAATAATTTGACCGATAGTACTTGCGACACGCAGTGTAATGATTACAATCCTCCATTTACAGACAATCAGTGCATATTGATCACCCGTAATGATTTTATTGCTAATGATGAGCAAACAAATTCAATTGTGTCCCCTGTTAATTTAACGACAATTGATGACGCGGGACGTTCTGTTACAATGAACGCTGCCCAGATTGACACACCCGGTTTGCAATATTTAAGTAATGAACAGACAAATTTTTCTAATGAAAATGAACAGTGTAGTCAGAGTACGACAAATTTAATTCCGGTGTAGTGACTAACAGTGCACATCCGATTGGCAAAAATTTTCAAGAATCACAGAGTAACCAAATGGTTACTCAAAACGTGACAATTGCAGGTACACCATCAAACAGCACAGAGAATAGAGTAGGTAATGTTAGTTTGGATCAAGTTATGGCATTATTACTACAACTCAATGAAAAATATGACAGGTCGATGGAACTAAGTAAAGAAAATTTCAAACTAACGAAACAGATTACAGCCGTTACCGTGCAACGTGATGATACTAAAGAACAATTACGTGAGGATACTAAGATTTGTGCTACGAACAATAGTGAAGAAACTAGATCTGTTGCACAAGAATTAGGTAAGGCACAACACAATCATTTAGAGATGAAATTAATGCAGTCACTGAACAATGTTCAGAAAATGCAACACAGATACGCGACGAGTTTAATTTAAAGTCACCAGAACTTTCGCACACTGTGGATACGGAAGACGATAAGAAATTTGAACAACAGATCAACCAAATTGACGAACGTATTAAAGTGACAGAAATGAAAAATGTTTCGGTCACTAACACGTCACAGCGTACGGCACATTCTGATCATTTGTCACACTCACACAGCCAGTGTAACTTAGGTAATTTACAGAGACTACGCAACTTAAAATCCGAAAAGCTACGCGACTTAAAATCCGAAAAGACACAGACAAACAGATTCTTATGTAATCGTGAACGTGTTCTCAAATTCAGAGACGATAATTTTGATTATAAGCATTTTCTATCTGTGAGAAAATTTAAAGTATTTAAAAATGACAGAGCACAGGTACACGCATTGAACTGGATACGACAATTTTTTTTTTTTTTTGTGTTTTCAATAGCATTGCCTGTAATGCAGAAACTAGCATTGGACTGGATACAGCAATTTGCTTCCGAATTTTCACCGGCATTGCCTGTAACGCAGAAGCTGAAATTTATTTGCAGCGCGTAATTGACCTCAGGAGATTCATTACGCTTTAATGAATATGTGTCGTAGGGTGCACAGGGCCCCGAGCCGTAGTAGTGCTGTTTCATCTTTAGTTTTCTGCACTGCTGCCTTCTCTTCTACTATCATTTATATCTATTAAAACAGCTCTTCAACTATTGCTCTACCTAGGATTAAGAATGGCTAATGAAAACCTAATATGACAAATTTTACCGAAAGTGACAGTTATCATTAGACGCTCCAGAAATGACAACCACGATAATCTTAATAACAGATAAAATTGTGATCATCAGTATGTGTAAAATTATTAGCAACAGCGAACGCATTTTTGTAACAATAGAGGTTTTTCTCCGCAATAGCAACAAAACCAGCCGGTTAGCATACCTAACCAACAATGTAATGTACAAGGTCAACCAAGCTTTAATGTTTTGCCGCGTACGCGTATAGCGTCAGCTCCAACAAATAGTAACACACAGCAACAAGGAAATCAGTACGTACAGAAAACCCACTATTTAAATTCCTATCGCAATGCACCGTATAGAAATGACTATCACGACAGACGTAAAAATAATGGGCACAATTTTCAGCGTACATTTAATAACAGTCGATCTTATGAGCAGCAAGAACATCAGCAACAACATATTATCATGAATGAACCAGACAGTAGGTATCATCCAGAGCGTAGTACGTCTGGAAGAAATAACAGAACAGTTCAAATAGTCGAAATGCCACGTCAGATAGAATTCGACTAGATACAGTACAGGTTGCATCTTCCAGCAACGTAAGCAATACTTCAGATACACAGAATCTTGTTCACGAAAATGTTATTACTTTTGACGACATCCGAAACACTCTTTTCCAGGAAAGACCAGTTGTTCAAAAAACCATTTCACACCCTGTCATCGAAGTTAAAATTGGATCATCGAAATTTTCAGCAGTAATCGATTCTGGATCACCTGTGTCAGTTATAAATGAAGAAACTTTCAACGAGTGTAACAAAGAGAATACCTATCCTACGTTACCGTTAGGCAAAACAAAAGTAAAAGAAGCAGTATCTAGTAAAGGAGTAGATGTAAAGTTACACACACATTTATCATTTTGTATTGCAGGTCATACGTTTCACTCAACTTTTTGGATTATTCCGTTATTGACGACAGACATTATTTTAGGTACGAATTTTCTGGTGCAACACGATACCATTTTTGACTTTCAAAATTCCTATTTGATGTTGAAGGATGAAAATGTACAACTGGCTTTAGAATTTCAGCACTCTTTATCTGCAGAAGAACAAACAATTTATCGGACAGAGGTCATTTCTGCATCACGAAACATAGACTGTAATTCCACATTGTTCACAGATACGTACGTACACAACTATAATACTCCAGACGAAGCCGAGTATGACGTTATACAGACGATTTCTGATAAAGTTAAACAAAGCAGTGCAAATACAGACGACGAACACACGCAACTACACAAAATTCTTTTACAGCAAGCTCCAGTTTTTGACAACGTTCCTGGTACTATGTCCGGTTTTATGTATGAATTTCAAGTTAAACAGCACGACACATTTAAAGCCAAGCATTATCCCATTCCGTATATTCATAGAGAACAGGTTAAGAAAGAATTGCAAGCTATGCTTGACCAAGGAATTATTGAACCGGCAGTTAGTCCGTACATAAACCCGCTCCATATTGTTAAGAAAAAGGATGGCTCACTTCGCCTCGTACTTGATTCGCGTCACATCAATGACATTATTATTAATGAAACAGATCGCCCACAGACACTAGAAGAACTTCTACAGAAATTTCATGGTACTGCTATTTATTTCACATTAGATTTGAAATCGGGATTTTGGCAAATTCAGCTCCATCCGAACTGCTGAAAGTACACAGCATTTCTCTGTTTTTGTGACTGTTATCAATTTTGTACATTACCGTTCGGTTTAACTATTTCTTCAGCAGCTTTTATTCGTGGTTTGAACACAATACTTCCGACAGAACTTAAAGACAGAATCACAACGTATGTAGACGACATTCTTAATGCAGAAGCTAACTGGTCTGAACACAATCTAATTCTTGAACGACTGTTGCAAACTTTTCGTGCACAAGGACTCACAGTTAATCTCAGTAAATCGCACTTTGGTAAAACTTCTATTAAATTTCTTGGACATGTAATTTCAGTAGAGGGCATTACGCCTGACCCGGAAAAACTTACGTGACATTACCGTTCCTACGACGAAGAAACAACTACGCAGTTTTTGGGTTTAATTTACTTTTTTCGTAAATTTATTCATTACTCTGCTTTAGACACCCCTAGATTATGTCAGTTGACAGGTAAAAACACTATTTGGTCCTGGCATAGGCAAGCACATTCTGAATTTGTCAACCTGAAGGAAGCTTTGTTGAATGCACCACTTTTATCGAACCAAGATCTTACCAGAAATTTTTCTATTGCCACCGACAGTTCCAACACCGCTTTAGGCGTACATATTTTTCAGGAAATTGAAAAAGATGGTTCTACAGTAATTAAAAACATCGCTTTTGCAAGTCGCATTCTGTCACCTGCTGAACGAAATTAATCTGTTACAGAACTTGAAACAATATGTGTTGTGTGGGCTTTTACCAGATTTCGGCATTTTCCTTATGGAAGACATACCACCGTTTACACAGATCATAGAGCTATACAGTTTTTACTTTCCGCTAAATTTATACACGATAGATTAAGCAGATGGAAACTTTATCTACAGGAACTTAATTTTTCAATTGTTCACATTCCCGGCACACAAAACATTGTAGCAGACGCACTATCCCGTTCTCTCAGCAACAATCAGCAAGACATCGCAATCAACTTCTGCAAAGCAAATTTCAGCGTCATGTACATTCAACAAGTTGCATTTGAAAATTTCATTTCGTCGTCATTACAAGACATAGCACAAGAGCAGAGTAAAGACAACGTATGGAAAGAAATTAAACACCTTTGGCAAGATAGGAATAATGGTACCATTAGAAACCATTACACTGTACGCAATGACATTCTGTTTCGCCGCTTTCATCCTGACAGCAACAATAGGTTATTATGCATTCCTGACGAACTTGTTAACAAATTAATCTGGTATACTCATTTAAGTTACGCACATTACGGAGCCAGAAAATGTTTTCTTATACTGAGACAGAACTGTTATTTTACCAACATGGAGAAACGTATTCGACGAGTTTTAGCGTCATGTAAAATCTGCCAGAAAGCCAAATCAGACACGACTTCACATATTCCTCCATTACATCCCATTGTACCTGTTAAATTAAGACACATGGCCGCTGTAGACATTTTTGGTCCGATTCCCAGAACTAATAGAGGTTTTTGCTACATCTTTGTCGCTGTTGAACTCACTTCAAAATTTGTTACCTTCACTCCGTTACGCAAAGCTACTGCTAAAAATGTTTCGAAAGCATTTGTAAAACATTTTCTATTTCATGTAGGGCATGTGTTGAAAGTAATTTCCGACAATGGACCACAGTTTCGATCTGCTATATCGACGCGTATGTTACGAGTAAGAAACATTTCTCCGATATATATATCCAGGTACCATGCTTCATGGAACCCTTGTGAACGATTAATGAAAGAAATTGGTAAACTGTGTAGAATTTACTGCCATAAAAGATATATTGATTGGGACACATACATACTCTCATTCCAAGATGTAATTAATTCCATACCAAATGAATCTACACTCCTGGAAATTGAAATAAGAACACCGTGAATTCATTGTCCCAGGAAGGGGAAACTTTATTGACACATTCCTGGGGTCAGATACATCACATGATCACACTGACAGAACCACAGGCACATAGACACAGGCAACAGAGCACGCACAATGTCGGCACTAGTACAGTGTATATCCACCTTTCGCAGCAATGCAGGCTGCTATTCTCCCATGGAGACGATCGTAGAGATGCTGGATGTAGTCCTGTGGAACGGCTTGCCATGCCATTTCCACCTGGCGCCTCAGTTGGACCAGCGTTCGTGCTGGACGTGCAGACCGCGTGAGACGACGCTTCATCCAGTCCCAAACATGCTCAATGGGGGACAGATCCGGAGATCTTGCTGGCCAGGGTAGTTGACTTACACCTTCTAGAGCACGTTGGGTGGCACGGGATACATGCGGACGTGCATTGTCCTGTTGGAACAGCAAGTTCCCTTGCCGGTCTAGGAATGGTAGAACGATGGGTTCGATGACGGTTTGGATGTACCGTGCACTATTCAGTGTCCCCTCGACGATCACCAGTGGTGTACGGCCAGTGTAGGAGATCGCTCCCCACACCATGATGCCGGGTGTTGGCCCTGTGTGCCTCGGTCGTATGCAGTCCTGATTGTGGCGCTCACCTGCACGGCGCCAAACACGCATACGACCATCATTGGCACCAAGGCAGAAGCGACTCTCATCGCTGAAGACGACACGCCTCCATTCGTCCCTCCATTCACGCCTGTCGCGACACCACTGGAGGCGGGCTGCACGATGTTGGGGCGTGAGCGGAAGACGGCCTAACGGTGTGCGGGACCGTAGCCCAGCTTCATGGAGACGGTTGCGAATGGTCCTCGCCGATACCCCAGGAGCAACAGTGTCCCTAATTTGCTGGGAAGTGGCGGTGCGGTCCGCTACGGCACTGCGTAGGATCCTACGGTCTTGGCGTGCATCCGTGCGTCGCTGCGGTCCGGTCCCAGGTCGACGGGCACGTGCACCTTCCGCCGACCACTGGCGACAACATCGATGTACTGTGGAGACCTCACGCCCCACGTGTTGAGCAATTCGGCGGTACGTCCACCCGGCCTCCCGCATGCCCACTATACGCCCTCGCTCAAAGTCCGTCAACTGCACATACGGTTCACATCCACGCTGTCGCGGCATGCTACCAGTGTTAAAGACTGCGATTGAGCTCCGTATGCCACGGCAAACTGGCTGACACTGACGGCGGCGGTGCACAAATGCTGCGCAGCTAGCGCCATTCGACGGCCAACACCGCGGTTCCTGGTGTGTCCGCTGTGCCGTGCGTGTGATCATTGCTTGTGCAGCCCTCTCGCAGTGTCCGGAGCAAGTATGGTGGGTCTGACACACCGGTGTCAATGTGTTCTTTTTTCCATTTCCAGGAGTGTACTATGCTATCTCCGTCTGTTATACTGAAAAATGTTGAACCACCTAACAAAATTAAAGAATTAGTAACCTTTCCTACGTCTCGTCGACTTCGACACCATGAAATAATTGACATTGTGCTGAACAAGATCAAACGTGCCGCAGAGCGCCGGAGAAGACATCAAAAACAGGTTTGTACACGCCGTGACTTTGACATTGGACAGAAGATATTAGTACGTACACACTATTTATCGAATAGAGGAAAAGGAGGTGCAGTAAATTTGAACTTCTATACACAGGTCCATATCGGATTCGCAGCATTCCTCACCCCAATGTAGTACACGTCGAAACTTTGAGAACCAGAAAAACCAAAGGGAACCACCACACATCGAACATCAAACCTTTTATTGAATGAAGATACTTTATGATTTATCACACTGTAATGCCATTTATTAATTTTTTTGTGACCACTTACGCAATTACATTCACATGAACACTTACTGATGATTATCGTATTTTTTTCTTGGCAAGTGCCCGGCAAGGTAAGGTTAGCAAGTCGCTTTTCTTGTCATTACACCTCAGACCGTGCATGTTTCCCATTTTTCATGTATGTATGATTGTTTTCCTGTTTTTTTTGTATGCACTATGAATTATTTAAGATATAACAAACACCATTTGACCTTAACATTTTTACCATATGATATCTCAACATCGTGACTACTTTACTTTTTTTTTGCTGCTCCATTGTGATACACTGTGTACATTTTTGCTTCTGAACACTGTCGATGTTTTTGACATATTACGTTTTCTGTCATGCTATGCTGTATGCTCAATTATGTTGCTATAAACCAGTTTTTATCTAATAGGTATATGAATTAAATGCAAAACATTAATCTTTGTTCATCATTTTCAGAAAGAAATAACGTGTAAACGAAATAAATTAAACAGAAATGGGAATTTCACCTTCGGAATGAACGAAAGAGGATGCAATACCTCGTGATGAAGAGTAAATGGATCAGAATTAACAAGCATTAACAAGGATATACTATACACATCGTAGAATAACAGCCTTAACTAATTTTTTCTTTCAGAATACGAGGCGATTGATGCAGGCTGTCAGACAAAACTACACATCTTAGTTTTAGTGATGAAATATGCTAGAAATAAGGAATAGTTGTATAATGAATAATGAAGTGACTTTTTCGCAGATGATAATGAATGGTGATGAATAATGATGAAGAATATGCTACTATGGATAATGAAGTTTTTCTTTGCAGATAAATATAATGATGAAGTTTATATATTTACTGTTAGTTAAGAGATGCTATGTAGTTATTTAAGTATTTGTTGCAGTTCGTTTTGACAGTATGTCTTATATCGCATGGTATGATGACTGAAGGTTTTGGAAAGGACAGCTAGAGAACATATATATTATTATACACATTTCACTACCTGTTAATTCGAAGTTCACTACTTTTCAGCATAATATGCTTTTCCTCTTTCAGTTTAATCATCCATTTTGTATATTTTGCAGGAGAAATTATTCATGAAATTAATGTGCTATAAGCAGTTGTTATTAAACCTATGTCGTTTTTGAATGTGATCACATATACTCTACTTGTTTCATAACCTTGCTACAGCTGACTCATGACGAATGACGTTACACATCTTCATTTGCAGAAATAACTCAAAAGGAAACAAAGGAATTACCAGTCCCAAATAATGCTACTAGTTTAAGAGAGTTCTGAGTAATACTGATCAGCTCTGAATAGTATGTCACTTCAATAATAACTTCTGAATAATGCATAAAAAAATGCTTTGTAACTGGACAATGAATGCCACTGTTTACTGTAATAAGATGACATATGATGCCAATGATTACTAAAATTATTTTAATTATGTATTAATGCTATGCCAATAATTAACTCATTTTGAATAATGACTTCTGAAAAATGCATAAAAAATGCTTTGTAACTGGCCAATGAATGCCACTGATTATTCTAATAAGATGACCTATGATGCCAATGATTACTATAATTAGATTAATTATGTATAAATGCTATGCCAATAATTAACTCATTTTGAATGATGACTTCTGATGGTTTGTAACTGGGGAATGAGTGCCAATAATTACTACCTATGATGCCAATGATTACTATAATTAAGTGAATTATGTTAATACTATGCCATTCATTAGCTTCTGTTTTGAATGATGACTTCTGATGGTTTGTACCTGGGCAATGAGTGCCTATAATTACTGTATTCAGATAATTTTATGAACATTATTCTGTAATACTACATACATGGTACAGAAATGTTCAGTAACTGGGCGATGAGTGCCACCAATTACTCAAATCAGTTGTTAGACTAGTGTAATTCTCAATGAAGACTACTATGTGACTTAATGTCCTTCACCTTCTGACCTAATTACCAGAAATTACTGCAATATCTATTTGTCCTCTCTATCCTCATGATCATGAAGCACTATATTTGATTTTTGCACTAATTTTACGTTGGTCTACTTTACAAGAACATGGTGTTGACACGACATGCTGTCCACCACCTTGAGTGATGGACACGTTATTATGGTCCCACTGTTTGGTGTACCTAGTGTACTACCAGAATGATAGCAAGGAATATTATTACGACATTTCAGTGTCTTGGCTACACTGATTAGTACTTCAAGGAAAAGAATTTCAGATTGTCTCACTTGGTGTTGTGCTTCTGTAGAAAGATATGGACTTTCAGTGCAGCTGCGTGCAAACTAAAGTGCTACAACCATGACGCAATCCTTCCCATTCCTTTCCTAATTGTTGTAAAATGATAAAGACATATACAGTGCGTGTGCACTTCATTTCATTTGTTAACAAGATCAGTTGTCCTAAAAGTACTAAAGACTTCTATAGTGCGTGTGCACTTTATTTCACTCCTTGATATGTTTATTTGTTGTAAAAATATTAGAGAGTTTTACAGTGCATGTGCACTTTATACCATTTGTACTCATTACGTATACATTTTCTTTGTGATTCCCAGATATGTTTTGTACTACAGTGCATGTGCACTTTCGTCATTTGTCAATATGATTTGTACTCATTATGTTTATTTGTTGTAAAAATATTAGAGAGTTTTACAGTGCGTGTGCACTTTAGGCCATTTGTACTCATTACGTATACATTTTTTTTTCTTTTTTTTTGTGATTCCCAGATATGTTCTGTACTACAGTGCGTGTGCACTTTCGTCATTTTGTTAACATGATTTGTATTCATTGCATATACATTTTTGTGATTTGCTGGTATGTTCTGAACTTCAGTGCGTGTACACTTTTGTCATTTGTCAATATGATTTGTACTCATTATGTTTATGTGTTGTACAAAAATGCAAAAGAGTTTTACAGTGCATGTGCATTTTTGCCATTTGTTAATATGTTTTGTACTCATTGTGTATACATTTTGTCTTTGCTTGATATGTTCTGTACTACAGTGCGTGTGCACTTTCGTCATTTTGTTAACATGATTTGTATTCATTGCATATACATTTTTGTGATTTGCTGATATGTTCTGAACTTCAGTGCGTGTGCACTTTTGTCATTTGTCAATATGATTTGTACTAATTACGTTTATTTGTTGTACAAAAATGCTAAAGAGTTTTACAGTGCATGTGCATTTTTGCCATTTGTTAATATGTTTTGTTCTCATTGTGTATACATTTTGTCTTTGCTTGATATGTTCTGTACTACAGTGCGTGTGCACTTTTTGCCATTTGTTAATGTGTTTTGTACTCATTGTGTATACATTTTGTCATTGCCTGATATGTTCTGTACTCAGTGCATGTGCACTATATTTTATTTCATGTTCTGCACCTATATATGTATATATTCTGTGATTGTAAAGTTAGTTAATTAAGAAAAATTTGTTGCTCATGGCAAGTCCAATTCACTCACCATCGCTGCCAAATTTTTGCCCCCCCCCCACCCCCCGGTGGAGGATTATGTAAGGTGTATGCTTCGCCGGCGATGGGCGAGGCATGACAGAATCTTTGACCAGAGAGTAGTTTATTGTTAGTTGTTGCTTGTCGCGTGTCTGCGCTAGTCTGCGCGAGTCGACAGTAGCGAGTGGACAGTAGTAGTCTGGTGTAGTAGCGAGTCGGATTCTGTAGTAGTCAGTCGTCAGTAGTAGTCGGTCGGATTTAGTAGCGAGTGGAGGGTCGCAGTCTGCGGGAGTCGGCATGCGTCGGCGGTGTGCTCTGCTCGCGACTCTGGTCAGGATTCTGGAAGATGAGTAATGTTGTAGAAGGTAAAGAAGCAGCATTGCGCATATCTAATAATGTATGTTAATTGTAATTAATTTGTTCAAAAAATGCCCCAATAATAATTTTTTTTATAAAGTAACTCTTTTAAAGAAAAACATTCATATCAATTTAAAGAACATTTTCAATGGATCATCATTCCTTTCAATAAACCAAAAAAAAAAAAAATTAAAATATACGCCAGCATTGCACGAAGCTGTGTCGAAGAATGTATAACTAAGAGCAGATATATTTGCAGTTTTATTGAGGTAAGAATTTTTGCTTGTTTTATTCAGAATACAGGGCCGAAGTTCAGCGCTGCTGTCCTTATAAAATTTACCAGATATTATAATTTCTGTTAGGAAGTTGCATTTCCTACATGGTTCATTATTTAATCAATATTATTGTGTGGGTTAATGGTCAATTTTCATTTATTATTTAACACATAATTTTGTTGGGAGGTTTCAACCTTAGTTTTATAGGGTTTACCTAGGTACGCAGGGCTCTGTCTGGGCGGACCTTTATTTTCCTAGTTTCCAGTGCGACCAGCGGAAAGGATGGGCTGCTGGCATGTATTAATAAACAATCAAACAACAGGGCTCATGTAGCTGCTTCTCCAGACTTGGGGATTGTACAGAGATTTTCAGTATTGGGTAACAAAACATACGCTGGTAGCCACAGCGAATTTCTTTTAACAAAATAGGAAGGAGGAAGCTTTGAGAAAGTTTCACTTTGAGTATTAAAAAAGTTTTAGAGGTAATCGCTGGAAGTTTAAGATCTGTCAGGCACTTGCGGAATGGGAGTCTGTTGGTAGAAACATCCAACTCCACACAGGTGAAGAACATTCAGGAAGCTCAGTGTGTCATGGAGCATGCAATAGAAAGTGAACTGCACAATACCTTGAACTAAAACAAAATATTTGTGACTTGCACGTATCTGGTCGTCATTCCCCAAGAAGAATTGAAAGCCGAGTAGTTCCTGGATGATATAGTCGATATACAGAATGTAGTGAAATGGGTGAATGGCTACTTTATGTAATCAGGCTCTTTTGTATTGCCTTTAATCAGCACGAAACCTCCCGAGAACATCAAGGCGGGTCTCCTCCGCCTCAGCATGCGGCATTATTTTTTCTAAGCCAGTGTGCTGTTTTACATTTCAGCACTTTGTGCAAACCACCTTAGGTTGTTAGGCCGCAGCCACTGGTGACAGTTGTGGTTAGGTTTTCCGTGAACGTGTTGGTTGTTCATCTCCTCCAAAATGTATAAACTGCTCTGGAGATCACCCTGTCTGGAGTAGAGACTGCAGTATTTCCTTGAAGAAAGGAAGGTGAAACAGACCAAAACAATTAAGAGTCCATAGTATGGTGCGGCCGAAAGATCTATAAGGCCATGCAGCCCCCAAGGTTCGCTACTTCCCTTCTCTTTTACTCTTAAATAAACAGTTCAAAAGACTGATGGTGCTACCGAAACGGAGGTAGCTGATGTCAGCACTAGCAAGTGATTTCGCCAGTGCATTTGTGCAGCCACAGTTCTTCCCAGCCCTCTGCTTCCTACCAATATTTCAGACAAGTCGTTGTCACTAACATTACAGAACTCCCTGCTCCTCCAAAGGTCCAGTCTGGTCTACTGTGCAGAAGTTCCACTACCACTGCCCTAGTTTTGGCTATGAAGCCTATCCAGGGCAAAAGAGGAAAGGCCAAACGTACTCCACCGATGGAGTCGGGATGTAAAAGTCTGACAATGTCATACTGTCAGACGTATCTTTTTGTGGTACAGCTAATGGACCTAGATGTCCATCTTGGGTAATCATCTTGTCCCAAGAAGGAGCCCCCACCCATTATGAACTCCCCTCCCCATCAGAAACACAGGGTGGAAGTGCAACCCCTGTGACGAATGGCTCACATATTACAGAGGAAGATTAATGGACTGAGAACACATGTGGAGGTACTGAAACTGCTAGTGATTGAAGGCCCCTTGTTCCTGTGTTTACAAGAAATACATTTTAAAGCCACTGACATGTCTGTGGTACAGGTCTATACCCTTCACTGACAGTACGACGAGACGGCAGAAGCAAAACGGGTTGGGTTTGGGGTGGGGGGGGGGGGAGGCGACGGGATTGGTGTATTTGTCAGTAACATGCTTCACTCCTATGCTCTTCCCTCGCTACTGACCTGCAAGCAGTTGTTGTCGAAATTCATGAGTGTCCGAGGATCACTGTTTTCTCAAAGTATCTGCCTCCACAACGTACAATCGATTATAATGCCCTCATAGATCTTGTGGAACAACTCCGGTGACCATTTCCTCAACTGGGAGACCTCAGTGCCCATCATGTTTTGGGAACTGACCTCTGTTTCTCCTCGGGGTTTGGTTTTCGAGAGGCTTATGACTTGTCACGCACTGTGTATCCTCAACATAGGCACTCACACTCATTTCTGCCCTGCTACTATGTCATTCTCAGCCATCGATCTCTCTTTCTGCTCTCCAGCATTTGGAGACTGTTCAACGGAAGGTCATTGACGACCTTCATTCCAGTGGCCAAATCCCACTTCGAATTCACATACCAGATAGAGAATTACCTGAAGAGAAGCCACCAAAATGGATGCTCAGCTTGGCATGGACGTTGTTCAGCCAGATGGCTGTGTTTGAACATTGTAATAGCATCTTGAAATGGGTGGACCACCCCACATGAGTGATCCATCAAGCAACTGACACATCCATCGCCATGTCCTCGGGTCGTCTTAGGAGGGTACCAGTACCTTGGTGGACCAATTAGTGCTCTTCACCCTTCTAGGACAAGCGTGCGGCTTTTCAACGATCTAATGCTTCCTTGTAGCAGAAAACCTCTTAGCCTTTAGGGTTCTGAGATCAAGGCTCGACAAATAGTTAACTGTTCTACTTGTCCCATGAAAATATGGGAAGCCATACTCACGATTTACGGTTAACACAGTCGTTTACCAATAGCAGTAGTGTTGAAATAGGGGTGTCTGGAAACAACGCCCAGAGAAATTGCTCAGACGCTGGCTGAGCATTTTGTACAAACCACTGTCACTTACAGCAAGGATCTGCCATTTCGTTATTCCCATGCGACTGTAGAAATGGGCATTGAACTTCGGATCCCACAGTTCTGAGTCCTACAGGACAATTCCCTTCATTTGGGAGTTGTAATAAGCCCCGTCTGAGACTCTTGATACTGCAGCTTGTCACGACCACATCTGGCAGTGTCAAAGGAAATCTTATTCGAATGTTTTAACCTCATATGGCAGGAAGGTCACGCCACCAACTCGTGGAGAGCGGTAATTTTGATACCTTTCCTCAAACCAGCAGAGAACCAAACTTGACCCAGTGGTTATCGGAGTAGCGCCTTAACATGCTGTATACTAAAGGCTATGGAGTGAATGGTTAACCGTCGTCTGGTCTATTACCTAAAGACCAGACAACTCCTTAGCCGCTCTCAGTGTGGATTCTGGAGATTTCGGTCTAGTGTCGACAACCAGATCCTGCTAGAGGCAGCTCTTCAGAAGGATTTCCTACGTAAACATCGCTGCATTAGTATATTCTTCAATATCAATAAGGCGTATGATATCACTAGGAGACAGAGTATCCTTGCACAACTGCATCAGTGGGGCTTCCGTGGCCACCTCTTCATCTTCGTATGGTCTTTCCTGTCTCAGTGGTTTACTAGGTTCCGAGTCAGTAACACGCTGTCACATCGTTTTGAGCACCAGGAGGGTGTCCCTCAGGGCAGTGTTTTAAGTGTTACCGTCTTTGCCACAGACATAACCAGTATCACATCTACTGTGAGGAGTCCTGTACAGTGGACGATTTTGCTGTTTTCTGTTCCTCCTCCAGTGCTGCAGCAGCTAGCATGTCAGCTGCAACTTAGAAAGCGGATATTAGAGGAGTGGGCTCCCAAGACGGTTTTCCAGTTTCCTCTAGACAAGCCCGCGCACGTGTGTGTGTATTCATTTTAATCGCTCTCGTCATATCTTCAATTGACCTGCATTGTAATTTTAGCGATTGGTGAGGTTCAAGGGCGTCTTTTTGATTCCAGATTGTCGTGGTTGCCAAATTTGAGAGAACTGAAATACAGAACCCTGAAGCCACTGAACATCATGAAGTGCCTTAGTCACAGGTATTGTGGAGCAGACAGGGCGGTTCTGCTCCACGTTTCTAGGGCTTTCGTAGTCTGTGAGTGTACAGTGTATGAGACAGTGAGGTCTTTTTATTTGGAGACGCTGTCCACCAGGGGGCTTCGGCTGGTCATGGGTGTTTAAGACCAGACCCATACCGAGTCTCTGGGTGGAGGCCGGCGATCCGTCACTTAAAAGTCCACAGCAGCTCCTCATGATGCGTCAGGCATGTAAGTTCCTCACAGCTCCGTATTCACCCACATAACTTACTTTGCTCGTCCACCTCTGGAACGCCATTTGTTCCATTGTCCATGAGCTACAATGCCATTTGGGATCCGCCTTTGGCATGAGCTGGAGTTACTCTGCAGTAATCAGGGCTGCAGGCAGTTAAAAACCTGGATCTGAGATTGTATGTGCTCCACTTGAAGTGGAGCATGTACAATCTCAGATCCAGGTTTTCAACCATCTGCTTTCCTGATTACTGCAGAGACCTAGAGTCATTTTAGATTAGTGCAGTAAAGGAGATGTACTCCTGCGTCGCGCGAGATTAGCCGAGCGGCCTTAGGCGCTGCAGCCATGGACTGTGCGGCTGGTCCTGGCGGAGGTTCGAGTCCTCCATCGAGCATGGGTGTGTGTGTTTGTCCTTAGTATAATTTAGGTTACGTAGTGTGTAAGCTTAGGGACTGATGACCTTAGCAGTTAAGTTCCATAAGATTTCACACACATTTGAACATTTGTACTCCTGCTTCTGTTTTTAATGTAATATTTTCTGACATTCTTTTATGAGCATCGCAACTATGTAGCTCTCTTTATGGATGGCTATAGACAGGGGGACTCTGTTGTCTTCCCTGTCGTTTTCCCGGATCACATATTCAACGTTGGACTCCCTCAACACTTTATTGTCTTTGATGCAGAATTATATGCAGTTTTACAGGCACTGGAGAGGATGAAATATTCTTCCAGTTTCAAATTTCTTTTCTGTTCCGATTCTCTGAGTGCCCTTCACTCTCAGCAAAGTTTGTACCCAGCAGATACAGTAGTACAGAATATACAGTATTCCCTCCAACTATAACAACTAGGGAATGAGGGCTCATGGGTACTGTGTGGAACAAAGGAGCAGATTTAACAGCCAAGGAGCCATGTGGTGATCCTGAGTTATTTCGCTGTGCTTTGCCCATACATGCTCTACCCGTTCTTGCGTCAGTGCGAGGATGTGAAGACAGTGAGATCCCACAAGGCAACCTTGGCATACTTCCTTCCGGCGACGACGTTCGCATAGGCCACAGCCCTAAAACACATGGCTTCTTGCTATTGCGAGAGCACCAACCCCCCATCCCCCTCCCCAATGAGTGGTGCATGTTGCGCACAGATCACAGTGCATCTCATTTTATTGTACTCTGTTTTAATTTCGGACCAGAGAGCCATGACGGATTTTCCAATGGATCTGACCTCCATTTTAGGCAACGTTCGAACGAATGTGGTTCGAGTTTTAAAGTCTTATGAATTGTCCAATATTTTTCCCAACATTTTAGGGAGATTGTTGTCATGTGTTCATATGGTGGCTGGCTCACCCACGTTTTTACGGTCAGTGCCTTTCTTTCAGCTCCTCTGAAGTTTAACTTGTGTTTTAATCTCCTATGTAGGAGATTTCAGTATTCCTTCGTTATCTTAAAGCTTATGTTAACATTTTCGCTATTTTCCCCTATTTCGTTTCTTTTAATGTGTAAGGGCGTTGGTAAAACCACCGTTCAGTGATGTTGCAAACACACACACATACACACAGACACATACATAATCTCTTTGGATAGGATGCCAAGAATGGGCAAAATTTTTACCAATGCAGAAGTGAAGGGAAAATGTCAGCATACGAAAGGCAGGAGAAGCTAGGTTTGTCTCGTTCCTGGCGGTGTTAAGAGCAAGTTTGAACCAAGATGTCACTTGGTTTGAGCCTGAGAGTGGAAGTCGATTGAGGATGTCTTTAAGTTGCAACTGACGCGCTTCGCAAATGAAGGCTGGGGGTAATGTGGGGTAGGGATGACATGTCTAACTCCAGAACAGAAGCAAAGTCTCCGAAATTATCAAGAAATTAAGCTTGAAGTCTTGGCACAATAGGAACTTCATTTCGAGGTGAAATCCAAAACTAAATGTGCGGCACGCGTAGTATAAAATGTGTCCAGTCAGACTAACAAAATCACATCGCAGTAAAAGGTCAGTACGGAGACACTCTCACCAAAACATCAATAGGCAAAGAAAACTCGCCAATCCGACAAGAAATTCATACACGGACAATGAGGGGAAGAGCTTGACCACTAGCTGTCCTACAAAATATATCTACGGGTTTTAAATTGGAGAGCTTACAAATGTGCTGGCATCTGGAATACCACGGACGACTCATTAGTGAAACACTTCTACCATAGTCTAAAAAAGCACACAAGGGCTCATGATTAACATTAGAGCAAACGAAAGGGAGAGGATTGTTGGTCATCACTCTAAGTTATTACACTGACTCGGCATCACTGAACGGGTACCTCGCCAGGTTCTCTTCCGTCGTTCACTGTTCGGATGTTCCTTGCTGTCGGTCTCGAGCTGCCGACAAAAATGATAACAGTGACCTTTAGCTGCCGGACCTTATTAGCGGAACGAGCTCCTAGAGGGGGCTGGCAATAGTTTGGAATGACACCCTCTCGCAGACACTAGTTCGGTTGGCTTGCTTAACCCCGTCTACAAAAGTAACCAGACTATTCGTGATAGGTCACGGGTCTCACAGGAAATAGAAGCCTGGAACGATCCTCTGGCATAATACCTTGCAAGATACTGTTAAAAACCTCATACTCAGACGGCTGTAGGTCAAAAGCTAAGGCGTCCGTACACACTTCACGAATATAATGAAACAGGTCCCCACCCCCTTCTGAACACAAAAGAAGTAATAAGTAAGTGGCTCTTTACCGTAACGGACAACAGCTCCCACAGGACTAGTACACGCAATTCATATAAGGACCCCCTTCTATCCAAAACAGCATCGAAAACGGTCTCCCACGACATTTTGAAAACCTTGAGTTGTTCCTCTAGTTCAACAGAAAACCACAAAAAACTAGATAATTCCTGCCATGTGTCAGTAGAGAGGCATTCTATGTCACATAACACACTCAGGGTTGGACAATGCGGCAAATAAGGCGGAAGGTTAATGTAAAGCATCATTTCTAGGTGACAGGGAGAACTGCTGATGTTTGGTAACTTTAGTTTCCCTGGAGTCACTAATCACCTGATCGTACTCCTACACTCAGGCGCTCAAAACAATCTACAAATTGACCTCCCTGTTATGAATCCGGTCAGTCTCAGGTTTGAACTGAAGGTCAGTGTCCACCGCCACTAAATCTTGAACCCGCCTTAACCAATACGCGATTTGGCCTGCATTTGATACACTTAGTCAAGGGATGGAAGACTGACTTTTAGGATCTGAATTGTTCGCTGAAGCTCAGAGAGGAGAGCGGTACAATGTGCAGGGGCAACACCACCTATCCCCTCCACTGCCTCCTGCTCTGACCCCCCCCCAACCCGCCCTCCCCCCCCCCCCCCCCCCAAAGCAGTGCTAAGTGGCGTCAACAGGTGGCAACAGTTCGGGACCATCTCCATCTTCCGTTAATCAATGGATGTGACACTCACACTTTAGCTGTTCCTTCCTCAAACAGGCCACTCCAACGAAAACTCTAGACTCGAGGTGTAACGTAAAGCACCTGGAACACAAATTTCAAAAACAAAAGCAATTGTGTCTAAACAGGAAAGCAACAAAACAGAGCATTAAACTGTAATTAAATATATTAACACTAATGACCCTAGAAGATTTCAGTGCTTCATCCCAAAGACAACACTACTCTGCTAGCAGAACGGGATGCAGTAGCCACCTGAAGCTGCGTGTGGTAAGAATTAAAGGGCCCATGGGAGACAGAATATCATTCGTGTTGTGAACTTTCTTTTTACTATAACAGAGCATACTAAGTTAGATTTACTAAAAGTCTATTTGATAAACGCGTCCACTCGTATCGACTACTACGAAACTGAATAATTTACAATCGAAAAACTGTAGCAGACTGATTAATAACAAACAGATTAAATACAATAATAAAACCTGCAGCTGTACAATAAAAAAGCTAAAAATTCTTTCTGAAAGTAAACTTAAACATTTAGAATAAAAAATAGTATTTAGACGGTAAATAACATATAAGAAAATTACTCCTATCCCGCCACATAACGGAGGTGTCAAAGGCATGTAAGAGAAATAATCAGAAAAAGTTGATGTTAAAAATGTGGTCCTGAATGGTACAATAAGAAGTGAATACTTTTATGAAATTAACAGATCTTAAATCTCCTGATGCTTGGCCAGTTCAGAAAACAACAGTTCCTACAAGGAGTAAAATTAATAATTATTGAGTGGGCCGAGCCACATTTCGACACATAATGAAACGCTGGCCGACGTGGCCGTGCGGTTCTAGGCGATGCAGTCTGGAACCGCAAGACCGCTACGGTCGCAGGTTTGAATCCTGCCTCGGGCATGGATGTGTGTGATGTCCTTAGATTAGTTAGGTTTAAGTAGTTCTAAATTCTAGGGGACTAATGACCTCAGAAGGTGAGTCCCATAGTGCTCAGAGCCATTTGAACCAACCATCAATGAAACATGTAAGACGGACAAAATGTAAAAACAGTTCCAAATACAGTTGTAGATAGGAAGTTAGACTGCCAAGCACAAATTGTACCAAACATGTGCTACGTGGCCGAGTGGGTAAACACGTAATCGCCACGTGGAGCGGAGCACTAAACCGCAAGCAAACCGTTGGGTTAGCTAACGAACCTCTGACTAACAGCAGAAGTAACAATGTTTTGAATAACATTACAACCTTGTATAAGATAGTAGTAACAAATGCAGAATAAAGTCCTCACAAAGAGAGAATTAACAATTAAGATAAAGAGGCACCTCTTTATAAGCATATAAAAAAGTCAATCTTGATAGTATAAACATCGAATAAGACAATAAATGAAACTGTACTCTCCAATAATAGTACATGCAAAGCGTGGCATATAAAATATACCCATTTAAAATATAAATGTGCAGCGGCAAAAATGCAATGCCTTACGGAAGCAATCTAGGAAACTGAGACCCAACTTCGCTAATAACACTCAGATTGGAACGTTAAATAAAGGAAAAATTGAAATATAGGAACAAATTCATTATTTTATAGGAGAGCGCATGCAATTTTTCTGCGTAGACGCAGAATCACGATCATGAACCATAAGTCCGATACGGAACGGGACGTGAAACTCGAAGAAAAAAACAACAAGTAAAATTACCGAACTAAATAGTCAGGACATGGCAGTTACAGCTTTGGTGATGTCCGATGCTCGACTCACTCGCATCCGATAAACCAAATTGAAAGCTCACCATCTATATTCATACAACTATTCAGGAGGTACACGATGGATCTGACACTACCCGCCTCCAGGTCTGAAAACTATATTTAAGAAAAAGAACAGTAAAAATGTAATAATGTGTTACAGTGTTTGTATAACTATGCTATTTTCTGCATGTTTTAGATTTAAAGAACCCACTGCTGATAGCGATATTTGTCGCCGCAAATAGTTTGGCGAATAAATAAGTAAACAAATAGAAAAGTGTTTTGCCTCATGGCGGACTCACAATTCCCGTAGTGTTGATTATCGGACTTGTAAAAACAGCAAATTACTATTTCAGTAAATAAACAGCTAACAACAGACCGCTGATGGCACTAGTAAAATGAGATAATGGGTTCATGAGTCCAAAAATATTTGAAAAGGTTGTGTTCGAGCGTCTTCCTAGGCATGTGAATGCAAATAATATATCTTCCAAGTTCCGACATAGAGAAGGCTATTTACACGTATAGTGAGAATATACTTCATTCATTAGATCACAAATGAACCTGATCTGATACAAAGAAAATAGAATAGCTTTTTAATTACACACAAATTTATTATATACAGGATTATATAGTGTTATTGACTTATAATTTGTACTATCCAACGTTCAGAAATGGAAGTAAGGGGAATTTGGAAACAATCTAATTACGAATTTTCGTTACAAATACAGTTATTTGAAAAGACGATTGACAAAATATCGCAGTATTTTGTGTACCTCGCCGTCACTTTATATATAGTCTGCAGCAAGCCATCCCACAGTGGCATAAATAAAATTATGATTGTGTTATGAATATTTTTAATAATGGTTACGACACACTAGCCTCTAGATAAGAATACGTTTAATAGTACTGTTTTGCAATGTATTAGCACTTCACTTGGTGATGATTACTCTGTACTTTTTGATGACTGAAATCGCATTACATAGTGACGTTTGCGTGGTACAAATAACGCACTCGATGAATCACTTGTATTGTCCTCCAGACATTTTTGCTGCAATGAGAAACAACGGATTTTGAAAATAGTCGCTGAGAAACTCGTGTCTCTTAACACAACTGTCGCTTTATCCTACTGGTCTCCCCTGGAAATAGTCTGCTCACCATACTACGACCGTTTATTCTCCAGCCCAACAACCGTCACGTGGTGTACTTAGATTTTGTTTCTTTGCCCAGGTAGGTGGCAGTTGCAGCGAATTTGTTCGTGGGTAATGTCTGTGTGCCGGGTAGCAAGCACTGGGCAGCGGTCGAATGGATTGCTGGCCGGCGGGTGCTCAGTTAAATGCCCGTTTATAACTCGACAAAGGTCAAGCGGTCGCTGTACGCGGCACCGCCGCCTTAACAGAGAGCCCAGTGAAATCTGCACCGCACTCAACGTGTGACCCTTTGGGCAGAATGGAAAATTGCAGTTCTTCTTCAGAACGTAGATCCTCGATTTCCCAACACAGTTATCGCTGACAATAAGTTTTTAACCAATAAATCTTAGATTATCTGCTCCATTGATTTAACAGATATCTTCATTAGTCTCAGTAAAACCGTACCTTGACACATCAGTCGGACCATGATCGCTGACGTTTCTTCTGTTCTAGAGAAATTGCAAATTTATCAGGAAACACTTGTAGTCTTGGGCATTAATGCTAGGAAAAAGTCACAGTTTATGAAAATGGTGAGTGCTCATATTCAAATAAAACAAAAGAGCTCAGCAGTCACTAGATTTAGTTATTTCAAATGAGCACTTAAATATCCTACGATACATTTCACTGTCATAAAATGCAAACTATCATGTGTAAAGTGCTTCATGAATATAAAAATGTGTGCTGAAAGGATCCTGTGATACTGTACATCATCTTTAAATCTCCTGTCTTTCATCCAAATCTGTTTGAATATGTTCTGCAAATGTCGGAGCAAACTTTGGTTATTTTCAATGGAAAAACTAAAAATTTAACGTTCTCAAAAATTGGGTGAAAATTCAGAGACTTTTCTTACTCAGAAATAATTTTCAACATCGTTTAATGTTTAAGACTAATAATCCCGTGCGCTACAGTCTTGAACCGCGCGACCGCTACGGTCGAAGGTTCGAATCTTGCCTCGGGCATGGATGTGTGTGACGTCCTTAGGTTAGTTAGGTTTAAGTAGTTCTAAGTTATATTGGACTGATGACCTTAGAAGTTAAGCCCCATAGTGCTCAGAGCCATTTGAATAATCCGGTACATCAGGCAGACGCGACCGATAGTTAAATTTGCAGCCTCTCAATAAGTAATACGAAATCATGACAGAGCAAAGGTGTGAAAACACATGGAAATCGAAAACAAATGCTACAAAGTTTGAGTCAGTGCCGAATAACTAGATTTCACTAAGAAACAAATTACTAGTTTAGGCAGATTTAATACTTTGAGGCGGCGTACGAGTCCGTAACATAGTTATCACTGCTGGGTTACTGGTAAAATGAAATGCCTGCAACACAAGTGTTTCTTCGTCTGAGGAAAAAGAAATCACTGTGTGCAGTGTTGGAGAAAATAAAACATGCTGTGGCACATTGTAGCAGCTACTTACAGCATTCTAAGCAACAGTCAGCGGGTACCTTGTGCTAAGTGATTGTAAGACATTCTGATCTGCGTTTGTATATTTGTAGTGGCCGTATAGAGATAATTGAAATTGAAGGTGAATATATAAGTCATAACATCGTAAATTTCAGTTTTTAAGAGATTTTTGTGAGTATTATTTTCATACGTATTTTATGAGGATTATTGAAATGATCCCCAAGGAGAGTATGTAGTTGTGATACCAATTGTATTTGATACTGCTGATTGTAATTAGTATACGTAAGTCATAACATCGTAAATTTCAGTTTTAAGAGATTTTTATGAGTATTTTTATTAGTGTTATCGAAATGATCCCCAGGCAGAGCGTGCAGTTGTGATACAAAATTTATTTGATACTGCTGATTGTAATTTCTGTTTGTTGTAGACCTCAACGCCCCTCCTGGAGCAACTTACATGTGTGCGCTTAGCCTAAAGGTACGCATGTGCAGGTCATTTGTGTGTACGTGGTTGTATTTGCACTCTCTCTTATTCCGCATTAAGGAGATCTTCAGGTTGTAGGTGCACAGTTTATGTTGACAGCCTTGCATCGGCAGCGGTTGACGCGTTGCTTTTCTGCTGGTTCGGGTCAGGGACGCGTTTTCCTTCTGCCTTCCCGTAATCGCACGAGGCCTAAGTCTTGGCAGGTCTTCCTCCCGATTTCCCATTCCAGCCTCAAGTTGAGTAGTTTGTTGTTATTCTTTTGGTATCGTGCCACGGAGGGGGTATCGCTGGATTAGGAAATAACTGACTCACTATTCCTGTTATTGTAAGACCCATGTGGGTGTGTGATGAAAGTCTTTGGGCATACAAAGCCCTGAGTATACTGTTTTCTTTAAAAATTAAGAGTTTAATTGCTACTATTATTTTAATGGTGTTTTAGAGGCCCAGCTATTTTAAGTGCTTAAGTGATACATGTTGAACAGACCTGTGGCCAGTCAGTGAATTGCTACTGTTAGATCGATTTTACATGTGGGTAGCCTTTGAGCAGCTTGGCCATATGTTGGCTATATGAGAGCAAAATAACCAGTGGAGATTCATGCATTTTAATTTTTTCCATTAACATTTGTTCGACTTATATACAAGTCCTGTTGTCGGACCAGCCCACAATTGTGATCTATTTGCAGGGACTGAGTGCCGCCGAAGATTTATTTCAATAATTAGCTGCTTGTAGTCTGGCCTCCATTATGTTGCACAGTAGACATTTCTAGAGTAGTATTTCTGATTTTCTGTACAATGCAAATGTCCTTATACATTGTGAATTTAATTTAAATATCTTATCTATTTGTATGTATATCGCAAGAATCTTGGTACCTGACAGTGGCCTCATGACTGAATTGTTACTAAATAAAAGTATTTGTTTGGGGATGATCAATGAAGCATCAAGTTTGGCCACCCTTCCACGTGTTTTCCTCAAATTAGTCCCGATCCTTGTTCTTGGTCTCAACCAGGACCTCGCAGCCAACATACTTACCACAATCTGAATTCACTCTTTGGTTAATACGTCGATGTCAGTCATCTAGTGAGTAATCAGTACGATTTGTCAGTGAGGAGTCCGAGGCAGAATGCTAATAATTCGCGACAATACGATCTTGTTCCCCCTCCCCCCCCTCCCCATGAACCATGGACCTTGCCGTTGGTGGGAAGGCTTGCGTGCCTCAACGATACAGATAGCCGTACCGAAGGTGCAACCACAACGGAGGGGTGTCAGTTCAGTGGCCAGACAAACATGTGGTTCCTGAAGAGGGGCAGCAGCCTTTTCAGTAGTTGCAGGGGCAACAGTCTGAATGATTGACTGATCTGGCCTTGTAGCACTAACCAAAATGGCCTTGCTGTTGTGGTACTGCGAACGGCTGAAAGCACGGGGAAACTACAGCCGTAATTTCTCCCGAGGGCATGCAGCTTTACTGCATGGTTAAATGATGATGGCGTCCTCTTGGGTAAAATATTCCAGAGGTAAAATAGTCCCAAAATCCGATCTCCGGGCGGGGACTACTCAGGAAGACGTCGTTATCAGGAGAAAGAAAACTGGCATTCTACGGATCGGAGCGTGGAATGTCAGATCCCTTAATCGGGCAGGTAGGTTAGAAAATTTGAAAAGGGAAATGGATAGGATAAAGTTAGATATAGTGGGGCCGGCCGCTGGTGGCCGAGCGGTTCTGGCGCTACAGTCTGGAACCGCGCGACCGCTACGGTCGCAGGTTCGAATCCTGCCTCGGGCATGGATGTGTGTGTTGTCCTTAGGTTAGTTAGGTTTAAGTAGTTCTAAGTTCTAGGGGACTTATGACCTCAGCAGTTGAGTCCCATAGTGCTCAGAGCCATTTGAACCATTTTGATATAGTGGGAATTAGTGAAGTTCGGTGGCAGGAGCAACAAGACTTCTGGTCAGGTGAATACAGGGTTGCTGTTGTTGTTGTGGTCTTCAGTCCTGAGACTGGTTTGATGCAGCTCTCCACGCTACTCTATCCTGTGCAAGCTTCATCATATCCCAGTACCTACTGCAGCCAACATCCTTCTGAATCTGTTTAGTGTATTCATCTCTTGGTCTCCCTCTACGATTTTTACCCTCCACGCTGCCCTCCAATACTAAATTGGTGATCCCATGATGCCTCAGAACATGTCCTACCAACGGATCCCTTCTTCTAGTCAAGTAGTGCCACAAACTTCTCTTCTCCCCAATCGTATTCCTCCTCATTAGTTATGTGATCTACCCATATAATCTTCAGCATTCTTCTGTAGCACCACATTTCGAAAGCTTCTATTCTCTTCTTGTCCAAACTAGTTATCGTCCATGTTTCACTTCCACACATGGCTACGCTCCATACAAATACTTTCTGAAAGGACTTCCTGACACTTAAATCTATACTCGATGTTAACAAATCTTTCTTCTTCAGAAACGCTTTCCTTGCCATTGCCAGTCTATATTTTATATCTTCTCTACTTCGACCATCATCAGTTATTTTGCTCCCCAAATAGCAAAACTCCTTTACTACTTTAAGTGTCTCATTCCTAATCTAATTACCTCAGCATCACCTGACTTAATTCCACTACATTACATTATCCTCGTTTTGCTTTTGTTGATGTTCATCTTATATCCTCCTTTCGAGACACTATCCATTCCGTTCAACTGCTCTTCCAAGTCCTTTGCTGTCTCTGACAGAATCACAATGTCATCGGCGAACCTTAAAATTTTTATTTCTTCTCCATGGATTTTAATACCTACTCCGAATTTTTCTTTTGTTTCCTTCACTGCTTGCTCAATATACAGATTGAATAACATCGGGGAGAGGCTACAAACCTGTCTCACTCTCTTCCCAACCACTGTTTCCCTTTCATGTCCCTCGACCCTTATAACTGCCATCTTGTTTCTGTACAAATTGTAAATAGCCTTTCGCTCCCTGTATTTTACCACTGCCACCTTCAGAATTAGAAAGAGAGTACTCGAGGCAACATTGTCAAAAGCTTTCTCTAAGTCTACAAATGCTAGAAACTTAGGTTAGCCTTTCCTTAATCTATCTCCTAAGATAAGTCGGAGGGTCAGTATTGCCTAGGAGTCCAAACTGATCTTCCCCGAGGTCGGGTTCTACCATTTTTCCATTCGTCTGCAAAGAATTCGCGTTAGTATTTTGCAGCCGTGACTTATTAAACTGATAGCTCCGTAATTTTCACATCTGTCAGCACCTGCTTTCTTTGGGATTGGAATTATTATATTCTTCTTGAAGTCTGAAGGTATTTCACCTGTCTCATACATCTTTCTCACCAAATGGTAGAGTTTCGTCAGGACTGGCTCCCCCAAGGCCGTCAGTAGTTCTAATGGAATGTTGTCTACTCCCGGGGCGTTGTTTCGAATCAGGTCCTTCAACGCTCTGTCGAACTCTTCACGCGGTATCTTATCTCCCATTTCATCTTCATCTACATCCACTTCCATTTCCACAATGTTGTCCTCAAGTACGTCGCCCTTGTATAGACCATCTATATACTCCTTCCACCTTTCTGCTTTCCCTTCTTTGCTTAGAATTGGTTTCCATCTGAGCTCTTGATATTCATACAAGTGGCTCTCTTTTCTCCAAAGGCCTCTTTAATTTTCCTGTAGGCAGTATCTATCTTACCCCTAGTGAGATAAGCCTCTACATCTTTACATTTGTCCTCTAGCCATCCCTGTTTAGCGATTTTGCACTTGCTGTCGATCTTATTTTTAGACGTTTGTACTCTTTTTTGCCTGCTTCATTTACTGCATTTTTATATTTTCTCCTTTCATCAATTAAATTCAATATTTCTTCTGTTACCCGAGGATTTCTACTAGCCCTCGTCTTTTTACCTACTTGATCCTCTGCTGCCTTCACTACTTCATCTCTCAAAGCTACACATTTTTCTCCTACTGTATTTCTTTCCCCCATTCCTGTCAATTGTTCCCTTATGCTCTCTCTGAAACTCTGTACAACCTCTGGTTTAGTCAGATTATCCAGGTACCATCTCCTTAAATTCCCAACTTTTTGCAATTTCTTCATTGTTAATCTATAGTTCATAACCAATAGATTGTGGCCAGAGGCCGCATCTGCCGCTGGAAATGTCTTCCAATTTAAAAACTTGTTTCCTAAATCTCTGTCTTACTATTATATAATCTATCTGTTACCTTATAGTATCTCCAGGATTCTTCCATGTATACAACCATCTTTCATGATTCTTGAACGATGTGTTAGCTATGATTAAGTTATGCGCTGTGCAAAATTCTACCAGGCGGCTTCCTCTTTCATTTCTTACCCCCAATCCATATTCACCTACCATGTTTCCTTCTCTCCCTTTTCCTACTATCGAATTCCAATCACCCATGACTATTAAATTTTGTCTCCCTTCTCTATCTGAATAATTTTTTTTTTATTTCATCATACTTTTCTTCAATTTCTTCGTCATCTGCAGAGCTAGTTGGCATATAAACTTGTACTACTGTAGTAGGCGTGGGCTTCGTGTCTACCTTGGCCACAGTAAGGCGTTCACTACGCTGTTTGTAGTAGCTTACCCACACTCCTATTTTTTTATTCATTATAAAAACCGACTCCGGCATTATCCCTATTTGATTTTGTATTTATAACCCTGTATTCACCTGGCCGAAAGTCTTGTTCCTCCTGCCACCTAACTTCACTAATCCCTACTATATCTAACGTTAACCTATCCATTTCACTTTTTAAATTTTCTAACCTACCTGCTCGATTGAGGGATCTGACTTTCCACGCTCCGATCCGTAGAACGCCAGTTTTCTTTCTCCTGATAACGATATCCTCCTGAGTAGTCCCCGCCCGGGGTCCGAATGGGGGACTATTTGACCTCTGGAATATTTTACCCAAGAGGACGTCATCATCATTTAACCATACAGTAAAGCTGCATGCCCTGTGGAAAAATTACGGCTGTAGTTTCCCCTTGCTTTCAGCTGTTCGCAGTACCAGCACAGCAAGGCCGTTTTGGTTAGTGTAACAAGGCCAGATCAGTCAATCATTCAGACTGTTGCCCCTGAAACTACTGAAAAGGCTGCTGCCCCTCTTCAGGAACCACACGTTTGTCTGGCCTCTCAACAGATACCCCTGCGTTGTGGTTGCACCTACGGTACGGCTATTTGTATCGCTGAGGCACATAAGCCTCCCCACCAACGGCAAGTTCCATGGTTCTTGGGGAGAATACGGGATTATAAATACAAATTCAAATGAGGGTAATGCAGAAGTAGATTCAATAATGAATAAAAAAAATAGGAGTGCGTGTAAGCTACTACAAACAGCACAGTGAACATATTATAGTGGCCAAGATAGACATGAAGTCCATGCCTACTAGAGTAGTACAAGTTTATATGCCAACTAGCTTTGCAGATGAAGAAATGGAAGAAATGTATGATGAGATAAAAGAAATTATTCAGGTAGTGAACGGAGACGAAAATTTAATAGTAATGGGTGACTGGAATTCGACAGCAGGAAAAGGGAGAGAAGGAAACATAGTAGGTGGATATAGATTGGGGCTAAGAAATGAAAGACGAAGCCCTCTGGCAGAATTTTGCACAGAGCATAACTTCATCAGAGCTAACACTACGTTCAATAATCATAAAAGAACGTTGTATAGATGGAAGAATCCTGGAGATACTAATAGGTATCAGACAGATTATATAACAGTAAGACAGAGATTTAGGAACCAGGTTTCAAATTGTAGGACATTTCCAGGGGCAGATGTGGAATCTGACCACAATCTATTGGTTATGAACTGTAGATTAACACTGAAGAAATTGCAAAAAGGTGGGAATTTAAGGAGATGGGACCTGAATAAACTGACTCAACCAGAGGTTGTACAGAGTTTCAGGGAGAGCATAAGGGAACAATTGACAGGAATGGGGGAAAGAAATACAGTAAAAGACGAATGGGTAGCTCTAAGGGATGAAGTAGTGAAGGCATCAGAGGATCAAGTAGGTAAAAAGACGAGGGCTAGTAGAAATCCTTGGGTAACAGAAGAAATATTGAATTTAATTGATGGAAGGAGAAAATATAAAAATGCAGTAAATGAAGCAGGCAAAAAGGAGTAAAAACGTCTGAAAAATGAGATCGACAGGAAGTACAAAAGGGATAAGCAGGGATGGCTAGAGGACAAATGTAAGGATGTAGAGGCTTATCTCAATAGGGGCAAGATAGATACTGCCTACAGGAAAATTAAAGAGACCTTTGGAGAAAAGAAAACCACTTTTATGAATATCAAGAGCTCAGATGGAAACCCAGTTCTAAGCAAAGAAGGGAAAGCAGAAAGGTGGGAGGAGTATATAGAGGGTTTATACAAGGGCGATGTACTTGAGGACAGTATTATGGAAATGAAGAGGATGTAGATGGAGATGAAATGGGTCATACGATATTGGGTGAAGAGTTTGACAGAGCACTGAAAGACCTGAGGCGAAACAAGGCCCCAGGAGTAGCCAACATTCCATTAGAACTACTGACTGTCTTCGGAGAGCCAGTGCTGACAAAACTCTACCATCTGGTGAGCAAGATGTATGTCAAAGGCGAAATACCCTTAGACATCAAGAAGAATGTAATACACTCCTGGAAATTGAAATAAGAACACCGTGAATTCATTGTCCCAGGAAGGGGAAACTTTATTGACACATTCCTGGGGTCAGATACATCACATGATCACACTGACAGAACCACAGGCACATAGACACAGGCAAAAGAGCATGCACAATGTCGGCACTAGTACAGTGTATATCCACCTTTCGCAGCAATGCAGGCAGCTATTCTCCCATGGAGACGATCGTAGAGATGCTGGATGTAGTCCTGTGGAACGGCTTGCCATGCCATTTCCACCTGGCGCCTCAGTTGGACCAGCGTTTGTGCTGGACGTGCAGACCGCGTGAGACGACGCTTCATCCAGTCCCAAACATGCTCAATGGAGGACAGATCCGGAGATCTTGCTGGCCAGGGTAGTTGACTTACACCTTCTAGAGCACGTTGGGTGGCACGGGATACATGCGGACGTGCATTGTCCTGTTGGAACAGCAAGTTCCCTTGCCGGTCTAGGAATGGTAGAAAGATGGGTTCGATGACGGTTTGGATGTACCGTGCACTATTCAGTGTCCCCTCGACGATCACCAGTGGTGTACGGCCAGTGTAGGAGATCGCTCCCCACACCATGATGCCGGGTGTTGGCACTGTGTGCCTCGGTCGTATGCAGTCCTGATTGTGGCGCTCACCTGCACGGTGCCAAACACGCATACGACCATCATTGGCACCAAGGCAGAAGCGACTCTCATCGCTGAAGACGACACGTCTCCATTCGTCCCTCCATTCACGCCTGTCGCGACACCACTGGAGGCGGGCTGCACGATGTTGGAGCGTGAGCGGAAGACGGCCTAACGGTGTGCGGGACCGTAGCCCAGCTTCATGGAGACGGTTGCGAATGGTCCTCGCCGATACCCCAGGAGCAACAGTGTCCCTAATTTGCTGGGAAGTGGCGGTGCGGTCCCCTACGGCACTGCGTAGGATCCTACGGTCTTGGCGTGCATCCGTGCGTCGCTGCGGTCCGGTCCCAGGTCGACGGGCACGTGCACCTTCCGCCGACCACTGGCGACAACGTCGATGTACTGTGGAGACCTCACGCCCCACGTGTTGAGCAATTCGGCGGTACGTCCACCCGGCCTCCCGCATGCCCACTATACGCTCTCGCTCAAAGTCCGTCAACTGCACATACGGTTCACGTCCACGCTGTCGCGGCATGCTACCAGTGTTAAAGACTGCGATGGAGCTCCGTATGCCACGGCAAACTGGCTGACACTGACGGCGGCGGTGCACAAATGCTGCGCAGCTAGCGCCATTCGACGGCCAACACCGCGGTTCCTGGTGTGTCCGCTGTGCCGTGCGTGTGATCATTGCTTGTACAGCCCTCTAAAAAATGGTTCAAATGGCTCTTATCACTATGGGACTTAACAGCTGTGGTTATCAGTCCCCTAGAACTTAGAACTTCTTAAACCTAACTAACCTAAGGACATCACACACATCCATGCCCGAGGCAGGATTCGAACCTGCGACCGTAGCAGTCGCGCGGTTCCGGACTGAGCGCCTAGAACCGCTAGACCACCGCGGCCGGCTGTACAGCCCTCTCGCAGTCTCCGGAGCAAGTATGGTGGGTCTGACACACCGGTGTCAATGTGTTCTTTTTTCCATTTCCAGGAGTGTAACTCCAATTCCAAGGAAAGCAGGTGTTGACAGATGTGAAAATCGGTTTAGTAAGTCACAACTGCAAAATACTAACGCGAATTCTTTACAGACGAATGGAAAATCTGGTAGAACCCGACCTCGGGGAAGATCAGTATGGATTTCGTAGAAATGTTGGAACACGTGAGGCTATTTGGACGTTACGACTTATTTTAGAAGAAAGATCAAGGCTAGGCAAAACCACGGTTCTAGCATTTGTAGACTTAGAGAAAGCTTTTGACAATCTGTATATTGAGCAAGCAGTAAAGGAAACAAAAGAAAAATTCGCAGTAGGCATTGAAATCCATGGAGAAGAAATAAAAATTTAAGGTTCGCCGATGACATTGTATTTCTGTCAGAGACAGCAAAGGACTTGGAAGAGCAGTTGAACGGAATTGACAGTGTCTTGAAAGGAGGATATAAGATGAACATCAACAAAAGCAAAACGATGAGAATGGAATGTAGTCGAATCAAGTCGGGTGATGCTGAGGGAATTAGATTAGGATATGAGACACTTAAAGTAGTGAAGGAGTTTTGCTATTTGGGGAGCAAAATAACTGATGTTGGTCGAAGTAGAGAGGATATAAAATGTAGACTGGCAATGGCAAGGACAGGGTTTGTGAAGAAGAGAAATTTGTTAACATCGAGTTTTGATTTAAGTGTCAGGAAGTCGTTTCTGAAAGTATTTGTATGGAGTGTAGCCATGTATGTAATTGAAACATGGACGAAAAATAGTTTGGACAAGAAGAGAATAGAAGCTTTAGAAATGTGGTGCTACAGAAGAATGCTGAAGATTAGATGGGTAGATCACATAACTAATGAGAAGGTATTGAATAGAATTGGGGAGAAGAGGAGTTTGTGGCACTACTTGTCAAGAAGGAGGGACCGGTTGGTAGGACATGTTCTGAGGCATCAGGGGATCACAAATTTAGCATTGGAGGGCAGCGTGGAGGGTAAAAATCGTAGAGGGAGACGAAGAGATGATTTCACTAAGCAGATTCAGAAGGACGTATGTTGCAGTAAGGCCTGGGGGATGAAGAATCTTACACAGGATAGTGTATGATGGGGAGCTGCATCAAACCAGTCTTGTGACTGAAGACCACAACAACAACAACAACGTTAATTTTTTGATATAAATAAATAATTGTAGTTAAGTTATTACAAATAAAGTATTGACTACTGATTTATCTGACTCAGTGTGAAGACCAGTTCCTCTTCTGCTGAAATATACTTGTTTGGTTCTGTGTCGATTTCTGTTATACCATTTTGTATGTAGCGAAACAACTCGCGAACCAACGATTTCGACATTCCATGAAAACCGAAAAATTGGCTGTCCGTCACAATGAGACTGTCAAACATTGTATAATACAATATTCTGGTCAGTCGAGTATCATACATCGAATGGTTTTTCATTTTCCTACAATAAGTACCAAATGCCTACGCGCCAAATGCTGTTTCACACACAACAAAATGTTCCACGATGGTAGGAAAAGAAATCCACTGCATTGGATGTGCAATATTGCGCTGCAGCTATAGTATCTTACTATTATACTATACCAAACTTGAAGTTACTGTTCAGCTGCGTTTTGAATCTACGTACTGCCAACAAAATTGGCGACTTCACCATCTAATAAATTCAAATAAAGAATACACAACCTAACCAGGTACTGTGGAGGATACAGAAATTGGCTTGCGATATTACCAGTAAAACCGAATACCAGCATCAAATATTAGACCGAGAATAACAGGATCGAGGGATCTGATGACGCGACACGATTACCTTCCTGTGGTACAATGCATTTGATCTAGGCGAGGTCACCAACGTATTCATTTGATGTGACGAGGCAGTGGCTGGTCGATATCGCAGAAAAATATTTTGAATACATGTTAATGTATTTCTTGTCTCCTCCTTTTATATTTGTTTATTGTTCAGCCATTTTACCTTTAACATTTGCAGTACCTCGGCACTCTCAAATATATCATCCGTCAGACCCCTCCATTTTCTTGCACTTATTTATTTCTGTTTATGATGTCCGCAGCTCGTGGTCTTGCGGTAGCGTTCTCGCTTCCCACGCGCGGGGTCCCGGGTTCGATTCCCGGCGGGGCAAGGGATTTTCTTTGCCTCGTGATGACTGGGTGTTGTGTGTCTTTCATCATCATTTCATCCCCATCGACACGCAAGTCGCCGAAGTGGCGTCAACTCGGAAGACTTGCACCAGGCGAACGGTCTACCCGACGGGAGGCCCTAGCCACACGGCATTTCTGTTTGTGATATTGATATTTCTTAACTTCCTTACGTATTCTATACTTGTTTTTATATTTCTTTCTTCCTTTAATTGGTTTATATATCACCCTCCATGCTTTATACCTCCTGGAGTAGCCTTGTCAAGCACTCATTTTATTTTATTCTATTATTTTTGTTTATTAATTGAAACCGTTATGTAGGCATGCTGTTCCTATTTTGTGTTAAATTTTTTTCCTGTCTACTCCATTCTTATTTATTTACTGTTCAAATATTTGCTCTTTCAGTGCATTAACACACTGTCAAAGATGCTACTTACTGTACGTCTCTGCTTCAATCTAGACGTGTAGCCGGCATGTGTGGCCGAGCGGCTCTAGGCTCTTCAGTCTGGAACCGCGCTACCGCTACGGTCGCAGGTTCGAATCCTGCCTCGGGCATGGGTGTGTGTGATGTCCTTAGGTTGGTTACGTTTAATTAGTTCTAAGTTCTAGGGGACTGGTGACCTGAGAAGCCCCATAGTGCTCAGAGCCATTTGAACCCTCTGGATGTGTAACTTCTCTTCCAATGTTGTTCACAGACATTGTAACTTCTTTTAGTGATAATACTAAGTAAATAGAACAAAAACAAACTGGTGCTTTTCATTTATTGAAATAGCTTTGGCTCCCTGATATAAATTCTGTGAACAAATAATGTCAGTAATACACTGTTGAACATGGAGTAATTGCGCAATGACAAGCGTGCCATCTATTGAGTAAGTGGCAAAGCTTTTAATTAAATAATGGGAGTACAAAAATCTGTTCCCACTGCGCAACATTCTTACATTTCTTCAATGTAAAAGTATATTACGATTCTTTTAAAACCTTTGGAATAAATGTTGTAGACTTTTGTAAACTTTAACCGAAGATAGTAAACTTTCCTTAACTGGTTACCGTTAGTACACTACCATGCAAAATTTAAGGACGAGATAGATAATCCGGGTATAACAACGTTTAAGCTATTTGGTGGAAACGAATGAAACCGCGGCATCATGTTACCGGAAGACTGCCTGTGCTGTTCAGAAAGTGGGACGCCTTATGCACTATGTGATCGAAAGTATCCGGACACCCCCAAAAACATACGTTTTTCATATTAAGTGCACTGTGCTGCCATCTACTGGCAGGCACTCCATATCAGCGACCTCAATAGTCATTAGACATTGTGAGAGAGTCACTTATTTCACAAGCCTGTACGCGAGGTTTCCACACTCCTAAGCATCCCTAGGTCCACTGTTTTCGATGTGATAGTAAAGTAGAATAGTGAGGGGACACGTACAGCACAAAAGCGTACTGCCCGACCTCGTATGTTAACTGACAGTGACCGCCGAGAATTGAAGACGGTCGCCATGTGTAATAGCCAGACATCCATCCACACTGCATCAGGCTCCGCTTCAAATACTATGGCAGTTACGTAGGTGGTGAGAAAACCTGGATTTCACTGTCGAGCGGCTGCTCATAAGCCATACATCACGCGGGTAAATGCAAAACGACGCCTCGTTTGGTGTAAGGAGCGTAAACATTGGACGATTGAACGAACGAAAAACGTTGTTTGGAGTGACGAATCACGGTACACAATGTGGCGATCCGATAACAGGGTGTCGGTATGGCGAATGCCCGGTGAACCTCATCTGCCAACGTGTGTAGTGCCAACAGTAAAATTCGGAGGCGGTTGTGTTACGGTGTGGTCATGTTTTTCATGGAGGGGTCATGCACCCCTTGTTGTTTTGCGTGGCACTATTATAGCACAGGCATACATTGATGTTCTAAGCCCCTCCTTGCTTCCAACTGCTGATGAGCCATTTGGGGATGACAATTGCCTGTTTCAACATGATCGAGTGGGGGAGGGGTTACACGACAACAACATCCCTATAATGGAGTGGGGTGCACAGATTCCTGACCTGAATCCTATGGAACACCCTTGGGATGTTTTTGAAGGCCGACTTCGTGCCGGGTCTCACCGAACGACATCGATAGCTCCTCAGTGCAGCACTCCGTGAAGAAGGGGCTGCTATTCCCCAAGAAACCTTTGAGCACCTGATTGGACGTATGCCTGTCAAAGTGGAAGCTGTCATCAAGGCTAAGTGTGGGCGAACTCATTATTGAATTCGAGCATTACTGATGGAGGGTGCCGCGAACTTGTAAGTCATTTTAGCCAGGTGTCCGGATACTTTTGGTTACATAGTGTAGCTTGAGACCAGAGGGACTACAGCGCCAAATGGGGCTGGCCCCGCAATACGAGGTGGTTGAAGCAGCGGGAAAAGACGGTGTGTGTAAATCAGCGTGCATTTAAGGTTCTCCGTGATAGTGATTTTCATTACAGCATGACCTGGAGAAACAATTTGGAGATTAACATTGCTCACAGTAGTGTTCCATATACTTGCGGAGCCTTCAGAACCACAGGAACTGCCGCGCGAAGGAGAGGAGGTGGTTGACCACTGTCAAATATGGCAACAGTTTGCTGCTGCATTGTACAACAGGCCAGAAGGGACGCATCTGAAGCAGCGGAGGTAGCTACAACCAAATTTAACAGGACCGCAACGCATGCAGTTTCATGCTCCATAGTGGCACAACGACACCGTGAGGTTTGTCTCTTTGCCCGACGAACAGAGCGCTGTGTTCCGTGGACAACCTCAAATCGGAGGCGCCGCTTGCGACTGTACCAAATGCATGGGGACTGGACGAAATGAGGAGTGGACTGAAGTACTCTTCTCGGATGAGTGTGCTCTTCTCGTATGAGAGCAGATTCAGTCTGCGTAGTGATTCTCAGCCTGCTGAATGTGGCACCCGACCTTCGAGACATTCATATAACTTTTATAGTTCTTGATGGATATGCTACAGCTCTAGAGTTTTCTGTACAAAACTTGGTTAGTTCTGCAGAATTTCTGGAAGAAAACAATAGTACTCAGGATAATTTGTTCTTGTGAAAAAAACTATTTGCTGATTTGCGAAAAAATTATGAGAGCAACTTTAAATAGCTCCGCAAGGGTTCTACAGAAAGCCCTAGTGACAATCTTTTGTACAGATAATAGTTTGAGAAATAAATGCAATAATGAAGAATTAACTTTCACTACGTTAAAATACAGATTTTTACAATAGCTCTCATCACAGTTCAACATAGCATCCAAAGAGTTTTACTGAAAATGGTTACCTAAAACCCCACCCGAACTAGGAAAACTTTATCCTCCGGCTGGATAGCAGGCCGACACCCTACAGGTTAGCCATCTCTGCAAGGTTGAATGATGCTTTGTTGTCTGATTTAAGTAAGACCTATGAATAATATTTTGGTGGAAGCAGACTGCGCAGTGTTTTCAATGATTGTGGTAGTGCGTATTTAATTTGTAATGCGAAGCGTTCTAAATTTTGAAGTACTGTGGAGATGCTGTGGTAATAAGACGCAGTAGTCTTGTAACTGAGTTACTGAAGCCAGTGAAAACGTTACATGTTTCCAAGGTGATCATAAGCACACACCAGTTCCAGAATATTTCATAAGGAGAAGAATATCACGCAATGCTGTTAAAAGGGAAGGCGAAGATTCGAATGACATATGTCTAAAGCTTATTCGTAAGGAACAGACAACAAAGCACACCTTAATTAATACGTTACAAGGGTGTAAGGTGTACACGCAGCATTACTATTCACGGTCATTTGGGCACCATGTTTATGCTCGTTCACTCCGTGTTCTTCTACAGTCGTCACTGTAGTGTAACTGGCATGTATAAAACATAACAGGCATAAAAATGCAAGAACAGTCTTCTCGTGGAAGCATTTAAAGTGTTCGATGAAAGATATATTATACAATATTTTTCGTTAAATTCCGTGAAACTATTGAAATTTAGTACAAATATGGTCTATTTAACAAAAGTCTGAAAATATCTGTTTCCTGAAAGTCGGGTATACTGGGACCAACTTCAACGTAGTTAAAATGGGTCCTCCTTTTAGCAATTATAACGACCAGAATAAAATGTCATCAGGGTTTTGTGTAGAACAGATGGGAACTTATGTAGGATCGTAACAGTATTTTTTTCACAAATTGGCAATAATTATTTTACAAGTTAAAAATTTTCCCTAGATGGATCGTTCTCTTCACGAAGTTCTGCAGAACTATTCAAACTCTCTACGAAGAACTCTATAGCACATCTATCAAAAACTCTGAAAAAAATTTATTTCTCATAATTGGGCTGCCATCGTTACATGGCTGTGATTCTATATGTGCCCTCATGTGGAGAGAGCTATTAAGGTGTAATATACTCAGAAACATTCTGGAATATGATCGTTTTGGTGGTCCATGTGTTATCATGTGGACTTCGCAGTTAGAGGATCTTTTGAATCGAGAGTATATTCGTCGAATGGACTGGCATGTCCATTCCAACGACCCATATTCCATGGAGCACGTGTGCGATGCGTTGGAGATACGTATTGGAACACGTCCACTCGCATCAAAGACCATCGAGCAGTTGCCAGACGCTCTGCTGGAGGAATGAAACGTCCTTACCACATGAACTCCTTATCAAATGTGTGCCAAACATGGGAGCATGTTGTAGAGAATGCACTGTTGTCCGTTGTGATCACGCACCCTATTAGGAAGCATATTCCGCATTTTGTAGTGTCCAAGGGACCATGACAAATCGCGGTGTCTTCAGTGTAATTATCCTCATTGAGTAAGAGTGTAATTTCTGTCCTGTCATTAGTATTTCTTTCAGTTACCTTCTATAGTATACTTCAGTAGTTCTTCAAATATATGATCCAAGTACCTGCTAGCTATGTTATTTGACAGAGATACGTCATACGAAAGCTACTTCCGTCTTCAAGTTTTGAACAACGTTGTAGCTTACCTAACTCCTCTTGAAGACAGGTATTGCCCGTTTTTGAAATGGACTTTGAATCGGGAAAGTATTGTTCTGCAATATCATTGATCGCCGTGCTTTAGATGTAAGTGATTTGACGTACTCTACCGAAAAGATACCTCCGAATATACTGTGCTCTATAGCTATTAAAACTTACGATCACTTACAGACTTTCTTGTTTTCCGTCTAGCCTAATTTAAACTTACTTTGCAAAACAAAGTACCCATTACGGATAAACACTTCATGCATGTCTGTTGCACTACCTGTTCTGTCACTGAATCAAGCTCATAATGTTACCTTATCATCCGTTTAATGTGCTGCGACGGGGCATTTGTAATTTTTCACACACTGAATGTATACTGAACAACGCCCTCAGTCATTAATTATTTTACACTGAATTGAAAATACATTTGCTTTTGGAGAGGGTCTGACTTGAGCAAAACACAATTTTCTCATTACTTCTATTTCACTGACATGTTTCGCTGAAGTTTCAGCATCATCAGTAGACTATTGTTATCATCATGTAAAACCGGAAAAATGATCCTTACTAATTCTACACCTATAAATTTGAGTTTTTAAGACAGTGTTTACGAATACGAAAACCAGAAATATTTTTATTTACGTATCTCCTTACCACATTCTGTGGCTTCCTGGATTTTTATGTTTTTAGTTGCAGTTGTTGTCTTCCACAATTTTTCGTCTGCAGCCATACAGCACTTAATGAAAAAGAGTTATTTAATTCCAAATTTTACGACTAGGAATGCTATAGTTATGCCTAACATTAAGTAACTTAATGTGGAACATTATATATATATATATATATATATATATATATATATATATATATATATATATATATATATGTGTGTGTGTGTGTGTGTGTGTGTGTGTGTGTGTGTGTGTGATTGTGTTGTTTCACATTAAGTTCATATGGTTTTAGGTGACCAAATGCAAGTGGAGACAGGTACAATGTAAAAGATAAGTCTAGGAACGTCACAGCATTTGGTAACAAAGTATACATGGAAAACTTTTCTGTTTTCCAAGTTAGTAAATATCGTCCTAAAATCTCAAATTTATGTATATAAACAGTAAAGAGCATTTTTCCTTTTTAATAGAAAGATAATAAAAGCCGACTGACGATGCTGAAACTTCAGCGGAACATCTGGAAAATTATGTTTCGCTCAAAGCGGACCACTCCGAAAACAAATCTAAGAACAGCTTCAACCTCAAGGTGGTTATTTAATTTAAAAGTTTACCAACAAAAATATGTATTTGTCCAGGACAATGGTACCCCTAGCTTCTAAGCTTAAAGTTAATATACACTCCTGGAAATGGAAAAAAGAACACATTGACACCGGTGTGTCAGACCCACCATACTTGCTCCGGACACTGCGAGAGGGCTGTACAAGCAATGATCACACGCAGGGCACAGCGGACACACCAGGAACCGCGGTGTTGGCCGTCGAATGGCGCTAGCTGCGCAGCATTTGTGCACCGCCGCCGTCAGTGTCAGCCAGTTTGCCATGGCATACGGAGCTCCATCGCAGTCTTTAACACTGGTAGCATGCCGCGACAGCGTGGACGTGAACCGTATGTGCAGTTGACGGACTTTGAGCGAGGGCGTATAGTGGGCATGCGGGAGGCCGGGTGGACGTACCGCCGAATTGCTCAACACGTGGGGCGTGAGGTCTCCACAGTACATCGATGTTGTCGCCAGTGGTCGGCGGAAGGTGCACGTGCCCGTCGACCTGGGACCGGACCGCAGCGACGCACGGATGCACGCCAAGACCGTAGGATCCTACGCAGTGCCGTAGGGGACCGCACCGCCACTTCCTAGCAAATTAGGGACACTGTTGCTCCTGGGGTATCGGCGAGGACCATTCGCAACCGTCTCCATGAAGTTGGGCTACGGTCCCGCACACCGTTAGGCCGTCTTCCGCTCACGCCCCAACATCGTGCAGCCCGCCTCCAGTGGTGTCGCGACAGGCGTGACTGGAGGGACGAATGGAGACGTGTCGTCTTCAGCGATGAGAGTCGCTTCTGCCTTGGTGCCAATGATGGTCGTATGCGTGTTTGGCGCCGTGCAGGTGAGCGCCACAATCAGGACTGCATACGACCGAGGCACACAGGGCCAACACCCGGCATCATGGTGTGGGGAGCGATCTCCTACACTGGCCGTACACCACTGGTGATCGTCGAGGGGACACTGAATAGTGCACGGTACATCCAAACCGTCATCGAACCCATCGTTCTACCATTCCTAGACCGGCAAGGGAACTTGCTGTTCCAACAGGGCAATGCACGTCTGCATGTATCCCGTGCCACCCAACGTGCTCTAGAAGGTGTAAGTCAACTACCCTGGCCAGCAAGATCTCCGGATCTGTCCCCCATTGAGCATGTTTGGGACTGGATGAAGCGTCGTCTCACGCGGTCTGCACGTCCAGCACGAACGCTGGTCCAACTGAAGCGCCAGGTGGAAATGGCATGGCAAGCCGTTCCACAGGACTACATCCAGCATCTCTACGATCGTCTCCATGGGAGAATAGCAGCCTGCATTGCTGCGAAAGGTGGATATACACTGTACTAGTGCCGACATTGTGCATGCTCTGTTGCCTGTGTCTATGTGCCTGTGGTTCTGTCAGTGTGATCATGTGATGTATCTGACCCCAGGAATGTGTCAATAAAGTTTCCCCTTCCTGGGACAATGAATTCACGGTGTTCTTATTTCAATTTCCAGGAGTGTAGTATGTTATTGGATCAATGTGGATGTCACATTCTTACCGTACCATGGTACAAAACAAAAAATTGTAAAACTATTTGCGCTGCTCAACATTTTACACAAAGATATAAAGTTATATCGAACTCGTTGTTTGAACCCATCATCCATACAGTTGCAGCATTTTGGAACATGTTACGCAGAGCATAATATATCTGGAATCTGATTACCTTAGGCACGAACTAAATAAAATAACGACGATATCAATAAATGAGTATACATCTACATCATACTCCGCAAGCCACCTGATCGTATGTGGTGGAGGGTACTTTCAGTACCACTATCAGATCCCTACAAACCTGTTCCACTCACGAATAGTGCTTGGGAAGAATGATTGTCGGTATGCCTCTGTATTGGCTTTAATTCTAAAATTTCCTGCTCGTGGTCAACACGGGGGATGTATGTGTAGCTGTACAGTAGTGGTTTTATTTCTCTGTGCATGCGCGATGTGTTACATTTGCTTATTGTCAGGGTAGACTGCCGGAGCCTCTACCATTCACCAATTCTCTGCAGGTCGTCCTGCAAATTCTAACTATCTTCGGCGTTGCTACTTTGGTACAGACAACTGCATCATCTGCGATTAGCCTTAAAGGGCATCCAATGTTTTCTACTAGATCATTTCTATATAGGCTATTATAAACAGCAACGGTCCTATCACATTTCCCTGTGGTACTCCGAATGTTACGTTTACATCTGCGGAATTTGTTCCGTTAAGAGAGAGGTGTTGAGTTCTACATGCAATAAAGTCTTGAATCCAATCGCAAGTCTGCTCCGATACTCCACAAGCTCGTATTTTTTTATTTTCATTAAACGGAAATGCAGGACGGCGTCAAATGCCTTACTGAAACCAAGAGACAAGGCATCAACCTGAGCGCCGTTGTCCACTGCGCTATGGATCTAATGGAGGTACAGAGCGAGCTGAATTTCGCAGGATGTCTGTTGCTCAATCCATGTTGACTTGTTGACTTTTATAGAGCAGATTTTCCGAATTGTCATAATTCTTGAGAATACGTTCCATGATTCTACAACAGATTGACTTCAACGATATAAGTCTATAATTGTGTGGATCTGTCTTACGGACTTTCTTAAAAACGGGAATGACCTGCGCCTTTTACCAGTCGTTAGGTACCTTACGTTGCTCAAGCGATCTTCGAGTAATTACTACTAGAAGGAGAGATGGTTCTTTCGCACAATCTTGATAGAATCTTATAGGTATCCCATCTAGTCCTGACGCCTTTCCACTTCTCAGCGATTGTAGCTGCTTTTCAGTTTCTCAATATCTGCCATTTCGAGTTTCGTACGACGATTTAAAGGACGGACAGTGTTACGTTCTTCCGTAGTGAAACAACTTCGGAGAACCGAATTCAGTCTTTCGGCCCTCTTTCTGTAATCGTCCGTTTCGGTGCCGGTGTCATCGCTGAGAGAATGAATAGATGATTTTTGACCCACTTACCGATTTTACATACGACCACTTCGGATATTTAATCAGTTCGGTTGACAATGGCTTGCTTTCAAAATCATTGAACGCTTCTCTCGTTGTTTTCCCTACACTCATTTTAGCTTCCTTCACCGTTTGTTTGTCAGTTAGTTTTTTACTTCTCTTGAATCTGGGATGTTCTCTTTGTTTACTTAGCGCTTTTCTAAAACGGCTATGAAACCATGGTTGGTCTTTCCCATCCCTTAAAACCTTACTCGCAACATACGAGGGTAGTCCCAAAAGTAAGGTCTCCTATTTTTTTATAAGTACAGAACTCAGTTTGTGTGGCAGTTGGTCACACTGTTATAGAGAGTGCTTCATGCGCTGTGTGTAAACATGTGCACGCCGCACTGAGGCGCTCAGTCTTGGCTTGGCAGCCGTTGAGAATGGAGCTCCCGTTGGATTTTACCGCCAAGTGTGAATTGCGGGCTGTAATTCGGTTTTTGAACCCAAAGGGCACTACGCCGATTGAAATCCATCCCCAATTGACGGAAGTGTATGGTAAGACGATTACGGATGTCAAAAATGTTCGTAAGTGGTGTAGAGATTTTGCAGCTGGTCCGACCGAAATTCACGACGAACAAAGGAGCGGGAGACCGTCAATTTCTGAGGACACGGTGTTGAAGGTTGAACGAAGCATGCGTAAATATCGGAGAATCACTCTGGATGTTCTCTGCACGTTGGTTCCTGGGGTTTCCCGAAGCACCGCTCACAGAACTTTAATGGAAACATTGAACTACCGCAAGGTGTGCGCAAGATGGGTGCCACGCAGGCTGACTGCGGACTACATGCGTCAACGAGTTGATGCTTCCCACGCATTTCTTCACCGCCATGCAGCCGAACAGGACAACTTTCTGGACTCAATTGTCACGGGTGACGAAAACTGAGCACAGCACTTTACACCTGAGACCAAGCAACAATCACGCCAGTGGCGGCATCCTTCTTCGCCAAAGCCGCGGAAATTCAAACAAACACAGTCTGCCAGTAAAGTCATAACAACCGTTTTTTGGGATCGGAAGGGGGTATTGTTGGTCGACGTTATGCCGACTGGGACCACAATTAACGCTGACAGGTACTGTGAGACTCTGAAAAAACTCAAACGGACAATTCAGAACAGGAGAAGAGAATGTTGAGCAAGGGCGTACACATTCTCCATGACAACGCTCGTTCACACATCTCTCGGCAACCCGTTGCTCTCCTGCAACAGTTTCAGTCGAACATAATCACCCACCCACCCTATAGTCCTGACTTGGCGCCCAGTGACTATCACCTGTTCCCTAAGTTAAAAGAACATTTGGCAGAAAAGTGATTCAGCTCCTACGACGAGGTGAAAGAAGAAGTTCATAACTGTCTGAACAGCATGGCGGCGAGCTGGTATGACATGGGCATACAAAAATTGTACAGCGTCTACAAAAACACATCGACAGAAATGTTGATTATGTCAAAAAATAGCTAAATGTTCAAGCTGTAAACTGATGTTAACCATTGTAGAAAGAAACAGGTCTATGTACGTAAAAATAGGAGACCTTACTTTCGTGATTACCCTCTTACTTGTCTAGGGCATATTGAACGATGCCCTTGAATATTTTTCATTTGTTCTCCACATCCTCGTCATCGTCACCGAATATTTGATGCTCAGTGCTGAGATATTGTGAAATTTGCATCATGTTATCTCTGCAGAGCAAATATATCCTGCTGCCTTTGTTAACATTACTTGTACGACCCGTCGTCAAAGATGCTGTCACAGCCATATGATCACTGATACCTTCCTCTACGTTAACTCATTTGATAAGTTCAGGTCTGCTTGTTACCAGGAGTTCAAAGACGTTACCCTCGGAGTTGGTTCTCTAGCTATCTGCCCAAGGTAATTTTAGGACTAGACATCCAAAACAATGCCACACGACTTCCAGTTTATGACACTATTTTTGATGGCCTAACACTCCCACTATGTACCTGTTAAGTTGAATTCACTCCCTATGACAACGGCATGATCAGAAAAATTACTAATCTTATTCTGCAAGTTCTATCTGAAGCGCACTGTAACTACAGATCAGTGACCCAGGTGGAATATAAAAGCATCCGATTACCATTCCTGACCGTTCTTTGATTGTTTCACTCGGAGTGGTTCACATCCGGAATCCGTGATAACCTCTCTAAATTTTATCAATAAACACGCCACCAGCATTGGCGACTAACCTACCCTTACGATATGCATTCCAATCTGAACTTGTCATTGACGTCCGGTTTCAACCAGCTTTCTGTTTCCAAAACAATCAGTGCATTATAACCTTCAGTGAGCGATAGTAATTCTGGGGCCTTTCCTTGGATGCTCCTGCAGTTTACTAAAATCATATTGATCTTTTCTGTCTCTGATCTGCGGGGCACAGATTCTCGGAGGTCACTGTGGCTGATTTAACAGGCAATCGTCTTTAATCCCATGAGGGCTTCTCTAACCTAAAAAAGCCCCATATGCACGCCACACGTACCTTTGTAGCCGGTCCTGAGCGTAGTGCACGCCTGATCCATTAAGGAGAAACCTACAATTCTGGGCCCGGGAGCGGAGGTCGAGAAAATCGCCGCCGATACCTTCACAGAGTCGTCTGAGACTCTGGTTTAGACCTTCCACTCTGCTGAAACGAGGGGACCGCAATCAACACTGGGTACGATGCTACAAGTAGACAACTTATCCCGCACCCCGCTTGCGTTGCTAGTTGCCTTCACCAAATCAGCCAGCCGCCGAAAGGAGCCGAGGATGGCCTCAGAACCCGAGCGGCAGGCGTCATTCGTGCCGACGTGTGCCACTACATGCAGCCGGTTGCCCCCAGTGCGCTCGATAGCCGCCGGCAGTGTCTCCTCCACATGACGCGTGAGCTCCCGGCAAACATACCACATGCACAACGTAGTTCTGTCCCGTTTTGCCTGCTATGTCCCTGAGGGCCTCCATCACCGACCTAACATTGGAGCTCCCATTGACAAGTATACCACCTTATTAAATGAGAGATTAGCAACATGAACAAACATCCACAACATAAATAAATAAATGTATTGTAACAGAGAAGAGGAAGAAAAAATGAGTACGTGCATCTCATAGCTGCATATCATTACACAATAAATTGGTAAGTGTTTAAAAAAGCACTTACTACTATTGCATTTTCCACTAATCTTAGAGTGGGACACTTACTATAACACAATCAATAAATCAGGCAGCAAAAATTTCAATAATAGTGTCTTAGCTGCCACGTCATCTATGTAGGCAAAACGGGCGTACGTTTCCAGACTCAGTTTCCAGATAATGTGAGTGTCTTCCCATCGAACCATATTGAAACATCAAAATTACATACTATATGCTCAACACTAAACAGGTAGTTAATAGTATGAAAGAGAATCTCACATTTCTCCAAACGCAACCCATTGGCAACAATCTAGATTTGCTAGAAATTATTAAAATATACCGCAAAACCCACCTCCATCCCACCCCAACAACAAAGAAAAATCAATGCTGTGTTAAAACGCAAAAGAAAGATACATTTCCACATCTTACAATAATTACAAAGAGTTATTCTTAATGTAACTAGTTATTTTTAATGTTATAGACAATGAAGCTGTTCCTGCTATAGAAATATCATCATACAGTGTATTTTTAACGACAGTCCATCTGTTGTCAACACTAAGTATATCACATTTTTGAACTGTTTACATCTATAGATGTACACATGTGTAAGGAAAGTGATGAGGTATAGTGATGGCCACTTACCAGTATTAAACAACATCGCAGCCTTCGGGACTGGTAAGGTGTAGGATTGCCAATAACGAAGTTTGCAATTCCACTTTAAATTAGCAGCCGAAGTTTACAGAGAATAAGCCTTGATGCATAAAATTGACCACTTAACATAATAGTATTAATAATAATAATAATAAAAGAAATCGACGAATATCGGCCACACTCGTAATTCTAGGTAAATGCAACGGAACCAGGACACAGCGCAGTTACATGGACTTGCAATACCAAGTATCCCCGACCGACGTCCAAATCGTTGAAGGAATGACTAACTAAAATCAAAGTGGCTACACGGAGCGATCACATCCGAGAGGACCAGTCACAAAATGGCTCACCATTTAAAGTTAGTCCAGGAGCTCGGTGTTAACATGTACGCCACGGTAAACTCCCGCGCTCACCTCAAGATTCTAGATGGACATGATTTTTAAAAAAAGCCTATGTTGACCGGTTACTGATTCTGCACTCAAACCCCAGGCGCCGGAATGTCAACACGTGCGTCCTCGTAGTACACCAAGCACCGACTGATTACGCGCGATGGTCCCTGCGCTGCCTTCCCCTCTGTCACTGACCCGACTGTCTCCGTCACTGCCCAGATGGAGTCTGCCGTCGCGAGCCGCGGTGGTCCTAAACAGAGGGCACTAACCCACCACGACGCCGCAAAGTGCGTAACTTCGACAGAGAAACTGTTCTGTCAAGAGTATCGCAGGAAGTCACGGCTAAAGGATAGTTCTACTTAGATTTTTCAGCAGGATTCATATGTTATCTTAGTTATTTTCGGTCGAATTCGTTTGTCTTTTAGAGATTTGTAGCTTTACACTGAAGTGAAAAAAGACATGGGATAGCCGTATGTACGTATACAGATGGCGATAGTATCGCGTCCACAATGTATAAAAGAGTATTGTATTGGTGGAACTGTCATTTGCACTCAAGTGTCTCATGTGAAAAGGTATCTAAAGTGATTATGGCCGCACGAAGAGACTTAACAGACTCTGAACACAGAACGGTAGTTGGAGCCACACGAATCGAAGATTACATTTCGGAAATCTTAGGGAACTCAACAGCGTCAAGAGTCTATCGTCAACACCAAACTTTAGGCATTACCTCTCGCTACGGGCAGCAATCTTCGTTTAACGACCGAGAGCAGCGACGTTTGGGTAGAGTTGTTAGTGTCCGAACACATGCAACACTGCGTTGATTAACCGCAGAAATCGATGTGGGTCGCACGAAGAATGTATGCGTTATGGCAGAGCAGTGAAATTTGGCGTTATTAGGGTATGGCAGTAGAGGATCAACATTAGTACCTTTGTTAACATTACGACATAGCATGGAGCTCCTCTCCTGGGCTTGTGACCATACTGGTTGAATCCTAAACGACTGAAAAACCGTTGCCTCGTCAGATGACACACAATTTCAGTTAGTAAGAGTGATGGTAGGGATCGAGTGTGGCGCAGACTTCAAGAAGCCATGGAACCAACTTGTCAACAAGGCACTGTGCAAGCTGGTGGTGATTCCATAATGGTGTGGGTCGGGTTGATGTGGAATGAGCTAGCTCCTCTGGTCCAACTGAACCGGTCATGGAACGCAAGGGTTCCTCTAGTGCAACTGAACCGATTATTGACAGCACATGATTATGGTCGGTTACTTGTCGACCCTCAGCAGGCATTCATGTTCCCAAACAATTATGGAATTCTTATGGATAACAATACTCCAAGTCGCAGAACCCCAGTTGTCTTGCCAATGTTTTCAAGAACATTTTGGAAAAGTCCAGCGAAAGACTTGGCCATTAAGATCACTCGACATGGGATTGTTTTGATCTGATTTGATTTTAACGGGGAAGCTAAAACAGCTTAGGTCTATCCTGCCACTGCCCCCACAGGAACTAAGTTTATTGTGTGGTATCGCTTTCTATATATCTAGTAAAGCCAACAAATGCTCTTAAATAGTGCAAGGAGTCCCGCTACCAGATTTTTGTTAGACACAATTTCTTCAGGTCTAGTTGTCCCGAAGATTCTGTATCTTTTACTGTCCAATGCCATGCATTCGAAGATTATGTGTGATGCAGTTTCTTCACCCTCATCACAGATCCTAAATTTAGATTTCTCTTCCGTTTTACCCATTGTGTGTAGGTGTTTTTGAAATTCCCACGGCCGGTCATCAGTCCAGTCATGAGTTTGATCTCTTTCCTGTTCAATCCCAGGGTTACAGAGCTTCTTATAAAGCATGGCTTGGGCATCATTACCATACCAGGGTTTTTTTATGGACCTTGGCCCAACGTCCTACGTGCTGTTTCCTAATCCAGTTCCGTAGATCTAATTTGATCACAGCCTTGGTGATTGTCAGGCCAGGTTCCGGTCCAATAAATGGGGCTGTTGCCCCAATCTTAGCAAATCTGTCGGCTTGTTCATTGCCTGAGTGGCCAGGGACCCACACTAGGTTTACCCTATTGCTTCTACCTAGCTCCACCAGAGCCTTGTGGCATTCTGCAACAATCATAGATCTTGTTGCATAACTCGCCATGGGAAGTAATCGACAGATCACTTTTTGCTGAAAATCCTGTAATGGCAACCATTTCGCTATTATTGACGGCTATATAGGCAGCACGACGCAGAATATCGGCAGGGGATTTGCAACAACTGGTTGAGTCTATGCAACGTCTAGTTGTTGTAGTACATAGGAAAACAGCATGTCCGACACGATATTAGGAGGTATCCTGCGAACTTTTTCCAGCTAGTTATAACGAAAGGAGCGTACTATTCTGAAGCATGATCTTGCCCAAGAGCATGAAAATTAACGTAACTACATAGCCCCAACTGAAGACACGCTTAAAAACGTTGAAATGCGTAATGTAGCGTAACAAAAAGCGAATATTGGAGGCATTTTTCAGCACTCTTTCTGCATATTCTATTTAGTCATGGGTGAATGAATAAAATATGGATAGCATCAAAGTTAGTTCATTATATTCTATGCTTAGAAGATACTGTTGGTTTTCGTTGAAGAACAGCGTCACAGGTCCATGTAGGTTGCATGAAACAACTGTGATAGCTATAGATATATTACGCAATTTCCGTAGTCCCTTAATTTACATTTCTTATCGAGAGGTTTCGAAACAATGAGTAACATTTAGCTTGAGATTCAATAAGAAATATGATGAGGTTGACGGCAGAAAATACGTCTATAGGAGACTGGAATCTTCCTCATCACACTTCCTCCTTTGTCAAACACATCAGATCTGCTAATATTCCCCCCCCCCCCCCCACCCCCACCCCCCGTTCAGAGCAAATTGCCGATTTGCTGCAACGGATGTCGCAGGTGTGCTTAGGACTGAAACTCTTTGCTACGACCTCAGCTCTCAATATTGCATATCACGGCCGTATATCATGTTTATTGTTCCATATATTCAAATTTCGACGGATACGATATAGCCCTCTGATATAAATCACGGCTGCGCGAGCAGTAAATCGTATGGCAACGTTCATGTTTTAGCGAAAGACTGTCGCTCGAGGAGACCGTTTTTAACATGCCAGCTAGTCACTGACATCACACAATGTATGGTCCTCTTCAGCACAACACGTGTTTGCAAACGGTGACTTAGTACAACATGGTTCGTCGGCCCACTACGAATAAACAACCGAAGATATCTGGAAACCCAGTACTTATGGCACGACATTAAAATTATACATCAAATACTTCATTATGACTGTTGTACAAATGAAGTGGTGGGAATGGAATGCCTGATCTAAGCGTGACAAGTCATGCATTCATATGGTGACAAGTATATATATATATATATATATATATATATATATATATATATATATATATATATATATATATATATATATATATATATATCATACCGAAGTGATGCCTCTGATGAGACCACTTTGCTGTCCAATTTTATATACACAAAATGGATGGCAATTACAGAGTGGTACTATTTTAGATTTTTCTTTTGCCGTCTCGAGATTCACGAAGATTCATTAATTCAGCATCCAGTGTTACTGAAATTAAATACATCACGACTACATTAAGTATGGTTATTAAGAGTAACATGAAAAGGCTGACATATTAGCACATCCGCCACACTGCTGCCTATCAGAAGAAGGCTGCAACTTTTGACGACTAAACTGGAACATCGGATTGGAAATGAGGGAGAATTTCATATGAAACTGTTCGACACATAGGTAACTGAAATGTATATCACTTATTTTTAGGATGCCGTTAAAACTATGGATAGCTAAAGTGACTTGCATTTTTAACGAAGGAAAAAATTCCTGACAACAATTTTTATGAGGTATAGAGGAGATTTAAATATAATTTAACAGAGGGAAAGAAGCTGATTTCTTACAATACATAGTTACGAGCAATATAAGTAACGACGAACGTTTTCATAATATTGGTGAAAGAGCAGACTCACGATGAAGTAACAAGTTTAAACAAGTTTACTGTGATACAAAATTACTAATCATTGTTGCTGAACTGATGGAGATGTTGCTCAAAATGTTCATGTGATACACCTGCTGGTATGAAGAAAGTGAAAGACACAAGATATTTTTGTAGGATATGAAATAAGCTATTCAGGAGTATAAGAGCAATACGCTTCACTGAAGTGCAACATGAAGAGTGGACAAGACATTACGCTGCAAGAAACGCCTGTATTAAGCTTAAGACATGTACTAAAAAAAATACGCTACAAAATCGTCAGAACAAAACAGGGGAGAATAACTATTAACAATGTAAAGTATAATAGCATTGGCGTCGCTGTAGTTACTTATGGAGTAGAAGAACTTGTGAAGTATAGAAAGAAATTGTTATTTCATTATGAAAGTTTAAGGAGTATACACGAAACGACGAAGAGTAACACGGAATATCCCTCTTCCTGGACAGCTATTTGGTAAAGCAACAATCTATAAAAGAACTTTCTGAGTCCTGTTTACAGTGTCACATATAACTGATGTAGCGTGGGAGCGCTCATCATGCCTGTAAACAACATTCGGATGATAATTGTTGAGTGTGTTAATGAATAAACAACTGTTATTTTTGAGACCCACGAACATTATCCCAGTACAATTATTTCTCAATAACTCTTCCAACCAAACTGCTGACCAGAGGTCTTTAGCGCCCTTAGTAAAATATGACATTGGTGTGGCGGTAATGACTGAATGTTAAGAAAAACTGTATTTCAACAAAACATAATTTTCTTTAATGGTCCTTTGTACAGATTTTCACACACACACACACACACACAGAATAAAAGTGATATGTCTGTCATTTCTTATAAGTTTAGCTTAAAGTAGATCCCACAAAAAAGTGATCATGGCAGATATGTGTAGGTGACTAATCAAAAGACGAAAGTGAATGAATCTTCCAATATGCAACACTGTAATCTAAGACCTAGGGTGGAGTCCGGATAATACCAAAGATTCTGAAAGAATTGTAATTCTAGTCTCTTCATTAGGTAAAACAGCACTGTAGCCCTCTCTTCCGAATCCGTACTCTATATTTCTAAACGACTGTGTCGCCGATAACGACTGCCAGAACCATCACCAGTGGTCGCCCTTTAGCATGGGCAGACAGCTGGGTCAGGGTATGTCCAATATCGTTTGGCAGTTTTGGCAAGGTAGGGTAGTTTAGGATGGATTAGAACCTAGACTAGAATCTATGTTGACCTCCTTGTGTGATGGATCGCATGATACCTCTGTGCATGAAGACGAGAGCTGCAATGGGGCATTTACTATTTAAAGGGATGCGAAATGTATGTGAGTGAGCAATGCCTGTGTCGAAAAGAACGTGGCAAGTAGTCTTCACTCTTTCCTCCTTTACCGCAATAAGCGGAGAAGTTTTACATCTATATAGATGAAGGAAGAAAATTTGTTATACTGTATATTCGAGATAAATGAAAAGAACATATGGCATTACTGGCCGGGAGGCCTCTGCTGGGGAAGTTTGGCTGCCAAGTGCAAGTCTTATTTCAATCGACGCCACATTGGGTGACTTGCTGCCAATGATAAGGATCAAATGATGATGAGGACAACACAACACCCAGTCCCCGAGTGGTGAAAATCTCCAACCCGTCCGGGAATCGAACTCGGGCCCTCTTGCATGGGAGGCGAGCAAGTTACCACCCAGATAAGCAGGCTGATAATTGGTAGAGACACTGGAAAGCAAGATTACTAACACTCTACACAACTTTAAATAAATTCAGTGAAAGAGACATAAGTATTTTCATCTCAAGTGGCTGTCATTGTGCACATGTGTGAAAGACAAATGGGAACTCTACAATAATACACTACGAACATCTACAGTACTGAAAAGTGGATGCAAATACACTACACTAGCAAACCACCTCATATAACAAAATCACCTGCCTAAGATCATAAAAACGCCAGTAAGGTGAAACAATAATTCGTAGATATCACAACCAAAAATAGTCCACTTCAGATACCTTAAGTATAAAAGAAGCCACCCTTTTTTCTACTTTTGGCTACTTTTGGCTACTTGTAGCTTCCAACACAGCTTCGATTTCAGACGACAGAGACCGAGCGAGGTGGCGCAGTGGTTAGACACTGGACTCGCATTCGGGAGGACGACGGTTCAATCCCGCGTCCGGCCATCCTGATTTAGGTTTTCCGTGATTTCCCTAAATCACTCCAGGCAAATGCCGGGATGGTTCCTCTGAAAGGGCACGGCCGACTTCCTTCCCCATCCTTCCCTAATCCGATGAGACCGATGACCACGCTATCTGGTCTCCTTCCCCAAAAACCAACCAACCAACCAGTCAGACGACAGATCCCAAGCAGTATCCGGATTGTGATTTTTTGATTCTCAGGTTTCCACGAAGTCGTTCTTTCTCGTTCCAAACAGTTTCTCACTCTCCGTATTTCGTGAGTGTTCACGTCCGTCGATTCGACCGAAGAAACCAAACTGAACTTAAATTCGTAGTCTGTATCTTCGTCCGATCAGATCGGTTCTGTTGTGACCGCGCACATAAGGGCGATCTGATTTTGAAAGATTTGCCGTTTTCGGCGATGTCGGGCGTCGGCGCAATGCGTTGATAACGATGCCACTGTGAGCGCAGCATAACCCGGTTCATGGTTCAGGTTGCTGCTACCTGATGGTTTCCAGGGGAACAAAAATTATATATTCAGTAGTGTATGTAATAACTGACATAATTTAAACGTTTTAAATGCTATCATAATGACTCATTAAGAAGCGTAATCTTATGTTAAAGATTTAACACAGTAAGAAAATTATGATTTGTTTACATGTAGCGAGGTAGCGCAGCTGAATACGCGCAAATGACCATGACTCTTTCCAACAGTAACCGAGACTGAGCACGCGTAGCGACTTGCAACACACTTTAATCATAATTTCAAACTCTTATGAAATTACTGGTGGAAAGAGAACCACCTCTATGAATATCAAGAGCTCGGATGGGAAACCACTCCTAAGCAAGAAGTGAAAGCTGAAAGGTTGAAGGGGTGCTAGAGGCTCTATACAAACGAGATGTACTTGAGGGTAATATTATGGAAATAGAAGAAGACTAAGTGCAGAAGGTATAGGAGATATGATAATCAGAGAGGAATCTGACAGAGCACTGAAAGATATAAGTTGAAACAATTCCCTGAGAGTAGACCTCATTCCGTTATAACTAATGATAGCATTGGCAATGCCAGCCAGCCATGACCAGACTCTTCCACGTCGTGCAAAAATGTATGAAACATGCGAAATAATCTCAATTTCAAAAAGAATATAAAAATTCCAATTCCAAAGAAAACATGTGCTGACTGGCATGAATATTACTGAACCACTAGTTTAACACGTTATGGTGGCAAAATGCTAACACGAGCTCTTCACAGATGGATGGAAAAACTGGAAGAAGGCGACCTCGGGGAAGATCAGTCTGTAATCCGGAGAAATGTAGAAACAGGTGAGGAAATACTGATTCTACGACTTGTCATAGAAGGCAGGTTAAGGAAAGGCAAACCTACGTTTATATAGCATTTGGAGACTTTCTTTGAAATTCTGAGGGTAGCAGGGATAAAATACAAGGAGCGATAGGCTATTTATAACTTGTACAGAAACCAGACAGCAGCAAGAAGAGTCATAGAGCATGAAAGTGTAGCAGTGGTTGGGAAGGGATGGAGACTAGGTTGTAGCCTATCCCCGGTGTTATTCAATCTGCACATTCAGCAAGCAGTAAAGGTAATAACAGAAAAATTTGGAGTAGGAATTATAGTCAGGGTCGAAGAAAAAAAGCTTTGAACTTTGCTGGTGACATTGTAATTCTCTCAGCGGCAACAAATGATTTGGAAGAGCAGCTGTACGAAATGGAAAGGGTCTTGAAAGGAGGATACTGGATGAACATCAACAAAAGTAAAACAACTTAAATGGAATGTAGTCGAATTAAATCAGGTGATACTGAGGATATTAGATTGGGAAACGAGACAAAGTAGTAGATGGTTTTTGTTATTTGGGTCGCAAAATAAGTGATGATGGCTGAAGTAGGGGATACAAAATGTAGACTGATAATGGCAAAAAAGCGCTTCTGAAGAAGAGAAATTTGTAAAAATCAAACACAGATTTAAGTGTCAGGAAGTCTTCCATAGAAGTATTTTTTAGGAAGACAAACATGGATGATAAACAGTTTACATCAAGAAGCGAATAGGAGCTTTTGAAGTCCGAGCTGCGGAAGAATGGTGAAGATCGGATGGATAACTCACATACCTAATGCGGAAGTACTGAATAGAATTTGCGAGCAAAGAAATTTGTGGCTCAACGTGACTTTTCCCGAGGACATGCAGCTTTACTGTATGATTAAATGATGATGGTGTCCTCTTGGGTAAAATATTCCGGAGGTAAAACAGTCCCACATTCGGATCTCCGGGCGGGGACTACTCAAGGGGACGTCATTATCAGGAGAAAGAAAACTGGCGTTCTACGGATCGGAGCGTGGAATGTCAGATCCCTTAATCGGGCAGGTAGGTTAGAAAATTTAAAAAGGGAAATGGATAGGATAAAGTTAGATATAGTGGGAATTAGTGAAGTTCGGTGGCAGGAGGAACAAGAGTTTTCGTCAGGCGAATACAGGGTTATAAATACAAAATCAAATAGGGCTAATGCAGGAGTAGGTTTCATAATGAATAAAAAAATAGGAGTGCGGGTTACCTACTACAAGCAGCATAGTGAACGCATTATTGTGGCCAAGATAGACACAAAGCCCATGCCTACTACAGTAGTACAAGTTTATATGCCAACTAGCTCTGCAGATGATGAAGAAATTGAAGAAATGTATGACAAGATAAAAGAAATTATTCAGGTGGTGAAGGGAGACGAAAATTTAATAGTCATGGGTGACTGGAATTCGTCAGTAGGAAAAGGGAGAGAAGGAAACATAGTAGGTGAATATGGATTGGGGGGAAGAAATGGAAGAGGAAGCCGCCTTGTAGAATTTTGCACAGAGCATAACTTAATCATAGCTAACACTTGGTTCAAGAATCATAAAAGAAGGTTGTATACCTGGAAGAATCCTGGAGATACTAAAAGGTATCAGTTAGATTATATAGTGGTAAGACAGAGATTTAGGAACCAGGTTTTAAATTGTAAGACATTTCCAGGGGCAGATGTGGATTCTGACCACAATCTATTGGTTATGAACTGCAGATTGAAACTGAAGAAACTGCAAAAAGGTGAGAATTTAAGGAGATGGGACCAAATGGTTCAAATGGCTCTGAGCACTATGGGACTCAACTGCTGTGGTCATAAGTCCCCTAGAACTTAGAACTACTTAAACCTAACTAACCTAAGGACATCACTCACATCCATGCCCGAGGCAGGATTCGAACCTGCGACCCTAGCGGTCGTGCGGTTCCAGACTGTAGCGCCTTTAAGGAGATGGGACCTGGATAAACTGAAAGAACCAGAGGTTGTAGAGAGTTTCAGGGAGAGCATAAGGGAACAATTGACAGGAATGGGGGAAAGAAATACAGTAGAAGAAGAATGGGTAGCTCTGAGGGATGAAGTAGTGAAGGCAGCAGACGATCAAGTAGGTAAAAAGGCGAGGGCTAATAGAAATCCTTGGGTAACAGAAGAAATATTGAATTTAATTGATGAAAGGAGAAAATATAAAAATGCAGTGAATGAAGCAGGCAAAAAGGAATACAAACGTCTCAAAAATGAGATCGACAGGAAGTGCAAAATGGCTAAGCAGGGATGGCTAGAGGACAAATCTAAGGATATAGAGGCTTGTCTCACTATGGGTAAGATAGATACTGCCTACAGGAAAATTAGAGGGACCTTTGGAGAGAAGAGAACCACTTGTATGAATATCAAGAGCTCAGATGGCAACCCAGTTCTAAGCAAAGAAGGGAAGGTAGAAAGGTTGAAGGAGTATACAGAGGGTTTATACAAGGGCGATGTACTTGAGGACAATATTATGGAAATGGAAGAGGATGTAGACGAAGACGAAATGGGAGATAAGATACTGCGTGAAGAGTTTGACAGAGCACTGAAAGACCTGAGTCGAAACAAGGGCCCGGGAGTAGACAACATTCCATTAGAACTACTGATGGCCTTGGGAGAGCCAGTCATGACAAAACTCTACAATCTGGTGAGCAAGATGTATGAGACAGGCGAAATACCCTCAGACTTCAAGAAAACTATAAGAACTCCAACACAAAGAAAGCAGGTGTTGACAGATGTGAAAATTACCGAACTATCAGTTTAATAAGTCACAGCTGCAAAATACTAACGCGAATTCTTTACAGACGATTGGAAAAATTGGTAGAAGCGGACCTCGGGGAAGATCAGTTTGGATTCCGTAGAAATATTGGAACACGTGAGGCAATACTAACCTTACGACTTACCTTAGAAGAAAGATTAAGAAGAGGCAAACCTACGTTTCTAGCATTTGTAGACTTAGAGAAAGCTTTTGACAATGTTAACTGGAATACTCTCTTTCAAATTCTGAAGGCGGCAGGGGTAAAATACAGGGAGCGAAAGGCTATTTACAATTTGTACAGAAACCCCATGGCAGTTATAAGAGTCGAGGGGCATGAAAGGGAAGCAGTGGTTGGGAAAGGAGTGCGACAGGGTTGTAGCCTCTCCCCGATGTTATTCAATCTGTATATTGAACAAGCAGTAAAGGAAACAAAAGAAAAATTCGGAGTAGGTATTAAAATTCATGGAGAAGAAGTAAAAACTTTGAGGTTTGCCGATGACATTGTAATTCTGTCAGAGACAGCAAAGGACTTGGAAGAGCAGTTGAACGGAATGGACAGTGTCTTGAAAGAAGGATATAAGATGAACATCAACAAAAGCAAAACGAGAATAATGGAATGCAGTCAAATTAAATCGGGTGATGCTGAGGGAATTAGATTAGGAAATGAGACACTTAAAGTAGTAAAGGAGTTTTGCTATTTAGGGAGTAAAATAACTGATGATGGTCGATGTAGAGAGGATATAAAATGTAGACTGGCGATGGCAAGGAAATCGTTTCTGAAGAATAGAAATTTGTTAACATCGGGTATAGATTTAAGTGTCAGGAAGTCGTTTCTGAAAGTATTTGTATGGAGTGTAGCCATGTATGGAAGTGAAACATGGACGATAACTAGTTTGGACAAGAAGAGACTAGAAGCTTTCGAAATGTGATGCTACAGAAGAATGCTGAAGATAAGGTGGGTAGATCACGTAACTAATGAGGAGGTATTGAATAGGAATGGGGAGAAGAGAAGTTTGTGGCACAACTTGACTAGAAGAAGGGATCGGTTGGTAGGACATGTTTTGAGGCATCAAGGGATCACAAATTTAGCATTGGAGGGCAGTGTGGAGGGTAAAAATCGTAGAGGTAGACCAAGAGATGAATACACTAAGCAGATTCAGAAGGATGTAGGCTGCAGTAGGTACTGGGAGATGAAGAAGATTGCACAGGATAGAGTAGCATGGAGAGCTGCATCAAACCAGTCTCAGGACTGAAGACCACAACAACAACAAAGTGACTTGAAGAGAGGATCGATAGGAAGGACATATTGTGAGATGTCAGATGTTCACACATTTAATACTGAGGGTAGGGGGGGGGGTAAAAATCGTTGAGTTAGAGCAACAGATAAATACAGCAAGCAGATTCAGGAGGATGTACGTTGTAGTAGCCACTAGGAGATGAAGAGGCTTCCACAGTATAGATTAGAATGGAGAGCTGCATCAAACCAGTCTTCGGACTGAAGACAACAACACCTGCAACATGAAAGTATTCTTCAATTGCACCTCTCCGACAAAATAAGGAAAGAAAGAATTTATATTTCTCACACATTTCCTTTCCTTGCAATAAAACTACCAGCTCTGTTCGCAACACATTTTGCGGTCGTTATTCTCATACACCAATGATTGTATCTGCTAATTATATTGTTGTTCAATTCGTAGTTCAGGGATACGGCGTTGTACGTATTGAGATGAGTGAAAAACTACCTTTCTCTTAAAGTAGAGCGCATATTACTCAGAGTGTACGAAAGAGTCCCGGTTAGCAAAGGCATGAACATAGAAATGGCATGGGCGGGTTACCCAAAAAAAGAAATATTATTATCAAATTTGAACACATTTATTACCCAGAATCGTTTGGTCCCTTTTATTTTTTGTTGCTTTAAAAGGAAATTTGTTGCAATTGTAAGACTTTTGTAAAATAAATTTTTCGTTATCAGTAATTAAATCGCCACAATATCACAATAGATATTGCGGAATTTTGCAAGCAAAATAGAGAACCAAATTTCTCCAGAGTTCAGTACAATTTGCATTAAACGGTAGCTGAAGCAGATCCCAAATTTAGAAACCGGAGGTAATGACATAAAACAGTGAAGTAAAGATAACAACTAATTGCTTGCCAGACTTGAAATGTGTATGCTATTTCACTAGGTAAGCAGACTAACATGAAGGAAATATACACTACTGCCCATTAGAACCAAGAAGAAATGCAGATGATAAAGGGGTATTCATTGGACAAATACATTATACTAGAACGGACATCTGATTACATTTTCACGCAATTTGGGTGCACAGATCCTGAGAAATCTGCACCCAGAACAACCATCTCTGGCCTTAATAACGGCCTTGATACGCCTGGGAATTGAGTCAAACAGGGCTTGGATGGAGTGTACAGGTACAGCTGCCTATGCAGCTTCAACACGATACCACAGTTCATCAAGAGTAATGACTGGTGTATTGCGACGATCCAGTAGCTCGGCCACCATTGACCAGACGTTTTCAATTGGTGAGAGCTCTGGAGAATGTGCTGGTCAGGACAGCAGCCGAACAATTTCTGTTTCCACAAAGGCCCGTACAGGACTTGCAACATGCAGCCGTGCATTATCTTGCTGAAATGTAGGGTTTCGCAGGGATCGAATGAAGGTTAGAGCCACGGGTCGTAACACATCTGAAATGTAACGTCCACTGTTCAAAGTGCCGTCAATGCGAATAAGAGGTGACCGACACGTGTAACCACTGGCCCCCCAAACCATCACGCCGGGTGAAACGCCAGTATGACGATGACGAATAGACGCTTCCAATGTGTGTTCACCGCGATATCGCCAAACACCGATGCGACCATCATGATGCTGTAAACATACCCTGGATTCAGCCGAAAAAATTAGGTTTTGCCATTCGTGCACTCAGGTTCGTCGTTGAGTACACCATCGCAGGCGCTCCTGTCTGTGATGCAGCGTCAAGGGTAACCGCAGCCATGGTCTCTGAGCTGATAGTCCATGCTGCTGGTGATTTCCCTAAATCGCTCCAGGCAAATGCCGGGATGGTTCCTTTCATAGGGCACGGCCGACTTCCTTCCCCGTCTTTCCCTAATCCGATGAGACCGATGACTTCGCTGTCTGGTTTCCTTCTCCAAAACAACCCAATCTATGCTGCTGCAAACGTCGTGGAACTGTTCGTGCAGATGCTTGTTGTCTTGCAAACGTCCCCATCTGTTGACTCAGGGATCGAGATGTGGGTGCATGATTCGTTACAGCCATGCGGATAAGATGCCTGTCATCTCGATTGCTGGTGATAAGGGGCCGTTGGGATCCAGTACGGCGTTCCGCATTACCTTCCTGAACCCACAGATTCCATATTCTGCTAACAGTCATTGGATCTCGACCAACGCGAGCCGCCATGTCGCGATACGATAAACCGCAATCGCGATAGGCTGCAATCCGACCTTTATCAGAGTCGGAAACGTGATGGTAAGCATTTACGCATTTCTCCTCCTTACACGAGGTACCACAACGAAGTTGCACCAGACAACTCCAGTCAACTTCTGTTTGTGTATGAGAAATCGGTTGGAAACTTTCCTCATGTCAGTACGTTGTAGGTGTCGCCACCGGCGCCATTCCTGCACTTCATCTTCGTGGTGCAGAAATTTTAATGGCCAGTAGTATATATTAGAGCACTGCCAGGGCCAATACTAGAACACACAGTCTTGTACTCAGATACGAAACTTTCCCAGAGATTGATGCTCACCAGTTTCAATTACATGTTCACAAATCCAACATGTAATAGGCCACAGCACCCTCTTGGCAGCGTCCAGTGATGAACAGTCACGTAACGTACAACGCAGCTGGGAGCGGTAATGAAACAGTCATACGCAAGGGAGCCCGGTTCCTTAAACTTAAAGAGCCTTGGGTTTACTGGCGCATTGTAGGAAAACGAGGATTTTGGCAGCTGGCATGACAGATTGAGAGAATCCAGCAGCTGAGGCAGCCACACACTCGCATCCAGCAGAACCGACACGTTCCAGGATACTACCTCCGCACATCCTAACGTAATTTCGACAGGACTGCTAAGGGCCGCTGACTCGAGTACAAACACAAGGAGGCTGCTCAAACGAATACAAACAGGGTTCAAAGTAGTGCTCAACGGGCATCACAACCAGCAATGGTCAGCGAGACTTTCAACCGTCAAAGAAGACAGCCAGATATCATAGGCATACACCAATAACCGAGGAGAACAATTCATACATTGCCACTCCGCGGATGAAACCTATCTTGGACATGCACTGGAATGTACTTCGGTGTTTCGCTCAACAAACGCCTGACTTGGAAATAACACATCAAAGAATTTAGGAAAAAGGGCAACAGCAGGTTGCGACGCTTCTACCCTGTCCACAATGCTGACAGAGCAATACAAATGTGCATTACTGTAGGCCACTGTCGAAGTCTGATAAGGCCGACCCCCGATGAACCATGGACCTTGCCGTTGATGGGGAGGCTTGCGTGCCTGAGAGATACTGATAGCTGTACTATAGATGCAAGAACAACGAAGGGGTATCTGTTGAGAGGCCAGACAAACGTGTGGTTCCTGAAGAGGGGCAGCAGCCTTTTCTGTAATTGCCGGGGCAACAGTCTGGATAATTGACTGATCTGGCCTTGTATCACTAACCAAAACGACATTGCTGTGCTGGTACTGCGAATAGCTGAAAGCAAAGGGAAACTACAGCCGTAATTTTTCCGAGGGCATGCAGCTCTATGGTTAAATGATGATGGCGTCTTCTCGGGTAAAATATTCCGGAGGTAAAATAGTCACCCATTCGGATCTCCGTGCGGGGACTACTCAAGAGGACGTCGTAATCAGGAGAAAGAAACCTGGCGTTCTACGGATAGAAGTGTGGAATGTCACATCCTTTAATCGGGCAGGTAGGTTAGACAATTTAGAAATGGAAATGGATAGGTTAAAGTTTGATATAGTGGCAGTTCGTGAAGTTCGGTGGCAGGAGCAACAAGACTTTTGGTCAGGTGAATACAGGGTTATAAATTCAAAATCAAATAGGGGTAATGCAAGAGTAGGTTTAATAATGAATAAAATATTGGAATGCGGGTAAGCTACTACAAACAGCATAGTGAACGCATTATTGTGGACAAGATAGACACGGAGCCCACGACTACTACAGTAGTACAAGTTTATATGTCATCTAGCTCTGCAGATGACGAAGAAATTGATGAAATGTATGATGACATAAAATAAATTATTCAAATAGTGAAGGGAGACGAAAATGTAATAGTCATGGGTGATTGGAATTCGATAGTAGGAAAAGGGAGAGAAGGAAACATAGTAGGTGAATATGGACTGGGGGTAAGAAATGAAAGAGGAATCCGCCTGGTAGAATTTTGCACAGAGCATAATTTAATCATAGCTAACACTTGGTTCAAGAATCATAAAAGAAGGTTGCATACAGTTAGGAAGCCTGGGGATACTAGAAGGTATCAGATAGATTATATAATGGTAAGACAGAGATTTAGGAACCAGGTTTTAAACTGTAAGACATTTCCAGGGGCAGCTGTGGACTCTGACCACAATCTATTGGTTACGAACTGTAGATTAAATCTGAAGAAACTGCAAAAAGGTGGGAATTTAAGGAGATGAAACCTGGATAAACTGACTAAACCAGAGTTTGTACAGAGTTTCAGAGAGAGCATAAGGGAAGAATTGACAGGAATGGGGGAACGAAATACAGTGGTAGACGAGTATGTAGCTTTGAGCGATGAAGTAGTGAAGGCAGGAGATGATCAAGTAGGTAAAAAGACGAGGGCTGGTACAAATCCTTGGGTAATAGAAGAAATATTGAATTTAATTGATGAAAGGAGAAAATATAAAAACGCAGTAAAAGAAGAAGGCAAAAAGGAATACAAACTTCTCAAAAATTAGAGCAACAGGAAGTGCAAAATAGCTTAGAAGGGATGGCTAGAGGACAGATGTAAGGATGTAGAGGCTTATCTCAGTAGGAGTAAGATAGATACTGCCTACAGGAAAATTAAAGAGACCTTTGGAGAGAAGAGAACCACTTGTATGAATATCTAAAGCTCGGATGGAAACCCAGTTCTAAGCAAAGAAGGGAAAGCAGAAAGGTGGAAGGAGTATATAGAGGGTCTATACAAGGGCGATGTACTTAAGGACAATATTATGGAAATGGAAGTGGATGTAGATGAAGATGAAATGGGAGATAAGATACTGCGTGAAGAGTTCGACAGATCGTTGAAGGACCTGATTCGAAACAAGGCCCCGGGAGTAGACAACATTCCATTAGAACTACTGACAGCCATGGGAGAGGCAATCCTGGCAAAACTCTACCATCTGGTGAGCAAGATGTATGAGACAGGCGAAATACCCTCAGACTTCAAGAAAACTATAAGAACTCCAACACAAAGAAAGCAGGTGTTGACAGATGTGAAAAGTACCTAACTAACATTATACTAAGTCACAGCTGCAAAATACTAACGCGAATTCTTTACAGACGAATGGAATAACTGGTAGAAGCGGACCTCGGGGAAGATCAGTTTGGATTCCGTAGAAATATTGGAACACGGGAGGCAATACTGATCCTAAGGCTTATGTTAGAAAATAGATTAAGGAAAGGCAAACCTACGTTTCTAGCATTTGTAGATTTAGAGAAAGCTTTTGACAATGTTGACTGGATTCTGTCAGAGACAGCAAAGGACTTGGAAGAGCAGTTGAACGCAATGGACTATGTCTTGAAAGAAGGATATAAGATGAACACCAACAAAAGCAAAACGAGAATAATGGAATGTAGTCGAATTAAGTCGTGCGATGTTGAGGGAATTAGATTAGGAAATCGGACGCTTAAAAAAAGGAGTTTTGCTATTTGGGGAGCAAAATAACTGACGATGGTCGAAGTAGATAAGATATAAAATGTAGACTGGCAATGGCAAGGAAAGGGTTTCTGAAATTAGTTAACATCGAGTATAGCTTAAATGTTAGGTAGTAGTTTCTGAAAGTATTTGTATGGAGTGTAGCCATGTATGGAAGTGAAGCACGGACGGTAAATAGTTTTGACAATAAGAGAATAGAAGCTTTCGAATTGTGGTGCTACAGAAGAATGCTGAAGATCAGATGGGTAGATCACATTACTAATGAGGAGGTATTGAATAGATTCGGGAGAAGGGCAGTTTGTGGCACAACTTAACTAGAAGAAGGGATCTGTTGGTAGGACGTGATTTGAGGCATCATCGGATCACCAATTTAGTACTGGAGGGTAAAAATCGCAGTGGGATACCAAGAGATGAATACAATAAACAGATTCAGAAGGATGTAGGGTGCAGTTTGTACTGGGAGACGAAGGAGCTTGCACAGGATAGAGTAGGATGGAGAGCTTCATCAACCCAGTCTGGAGTGAAGACCACAGCAACAACATGGAATATCTGTCACTTGTATGGAGACACAGAGCCTATTCGACGATAACGGTTAGAAAAAGTCCAGAAGAGAGCACAACGATCTTTGCACATACCGTCACGGTAGATCTCACGCTGATGCTAACGACGAAACGTTAAGACATCGTTTTTGCTGAGTGACTGAGCAATTACGTACCAAAGCTGGAGAAACAAAGAAATAATCGTTCAAAAATATAGGGCAGTACTGTGGTGTCACCGCCAGACACCGCACTTGCTAGGTGGTAGCCTTTAAATCGGCCGCGGTCCGTTAGTATACGTCGGACCCGCGTGTCGCCACTGTCAGTGATAGCAGACCGAGCGCCACCACACGGCAGGTCTAGAGGGACGTCCTGGCACTTGTCCCAGTTGTACAGCCGACTTTGCAAGGAAAGGTTCACTGACAAATACGCTCTCATTTGCCGAGACGATAGTTAGCATAGCCTTCAGCTACATTTGCTACGACCTAGCAAGGCGCCGTATTCAATTGATAATTAATATTATGAAGCATGTACCGTAACGAGAGATGTTCTACAAATGTGGATTAAAGTTAAGTATTACAAGATTTTCGTACTTTATTGAAATTCTCAAGACATTGTCCTGTTCCAGACCTCACGCCAATCTGCGTGAGCTGAACGCGTGCCTTTCGGCTACTTCCGAGTGGCGTGGCTGTCTTGCTACGCCACAACAGTTGGCGACGAGGCTCAAAAGAGTCTAAAAAGGGTCTTATTCTCTTTATCCTTGCTTAATTTACTTGTGTCATGGCTTCGGCACAATCTCCAGATGTACTGTCCGAATTTTATCGCTTGCAGAATCAGCAGACGCGGGCCTTGGACAGCTCGTCCAGGGTCCACGTGCAATGCAAAACGATGCGGCAGCCGCCGCTCCACCGCTACCGCAGCCACAAAACACAGTTGCACCACCTTTTCGTCCTTTTGATGCGGCACTGGAAAGCTGGACGGAGTGGTCACGTCAATTTGGGTTCCATCTCGCCGCCTACAGAATTCAAGGTAACGAGCGGCAGCCTCGCTTATTGGCGTGTGTAGGGGTGCAGACGTACCGTGTGATAGTGAAATTGTTTCCCCGACGCGACGTAGCAACTCTGTCCTACGAAGAAATTTTGTCTACATTAGATGCATATATCAAGGAATCAGTCAATGTAGTTGCAAAACGGTATACGTTCTTTCGTACAAAATGTACGGCCGGTCAAACGAATCGTGAGTTGGTTGCAACTTTGCAAGGCCTTACAAGGGATTTTGCTTTTGAGTGTGAATGTGGACTCCCTTATTCAGATACTATGGTACGTGATGCGATTGCACAGAACGTTTCTGATGTTCGTATAAGGGAACAGATTTTGAAACTAGTCAATCCCTCCCTTCAACAAGTGATGGACATATTGGATAGGCAAGACACACTTGACTTTCCTCAGGAATCATTTGAAACTTCGCCAGCCGTGTGTCACATTAACCGGCCCGCCGGGCGAGCTGCACGGAACAGTAAACAGCCCTCGCACTCGTCCGCGCAGCTGCCGCCTAGCCCTCCGCCACGTGTCTCGCGCCAGCATGCAAATGCAGTGCTAAAATCACGCCTGCGGTGTGCAACCAGATATTCGCGTGAGAACTGCCCGTCACGCCAAGCTATTTGCTTTTTCTGTAATAAAAAAGGCCATGTTCAAAGTGTTTGCCAGAAAAAGCTCAGAACAGACACTCACAACCATTCCAGGCCCTTTGCTTCACGCCGGAATCGGAATCGAACCACGAATACTCAGGCTCGTGAACCTTCGTCCATGGACATTCATGTAGTTAATTCCACTCCACCCAGTGCCACTCTCTCTAACAGGGACTCTGTTCGTCCCACAAATAGTGTGCGTCGACGTCGACGGCAATCCCGTCAAGTCGCGAGTGCTTCTGTTCCAGTGTCTGTTCAAATTGCACGAGACAGTCGCTCTTGTCGTCAGCAGGACAATAAACTTTTTGTAGACTTGGACATTCATGGCCACGTGATACCATTCCAGCTCGATACCGGAGCTGCAGTTTCACTGATCAATAAAGACACGTACAAACAACTGGGCACACCTCCGTTGCGTGCCGCAAATGTTAAGCTACCTAGTTATTCAGGACAGCATATCCCAGTGTTAGGACAGTGCAGCCTTCTTGCAACATACAAGGGACAAACAAAACTTGTGTCTTTTTACGTCCTTCGTTTTTCTTCTGCATTGAACTTGTTTGGTTTAGATTTATTTCAGTTGTTTAACTTGTCTATAATAAATCAGGTCCTCTCAGTGAACCAGACTGTGCCTTCAGCCAGTGTTTCTAGTCTATGTGAAGAATTTGCAGACATTTTTGCACCGGGCCTCGGTTGTGCTACGAACTATATAGCACATTTGGAACTGAAAGTAAACGCGCAACAGAAATTTTTCAGAGCGCGCAATGTTCCCCACGCATTGCGTGATGAGGTCGCAAGAACATTAAATGATTTGGAATCACAAGGTGTGATTGAACGTGTGCAGGCTTCTCTCTGGGCCTCACCCTTAGTAATTTTTCCAAAACCTTCCGGAAACTTGAGACTTTGTGTGGACTTCAAGGCAACAGTGAATCCACAACTAGTGATTGCAACTTATCCTTTACCCCGCCCGGAAGATCTTTTTGACAAACTGTGCCCGGGTAAATATTTTTCGAAGTTGGACCTAGCAGATGCGTACTTGCAAATACCAGTGGACGACGAATCGCAGCGCGTCTTGGTGGTTAACACGCATCTTGGTTTGTACCGATTCAAAAGACTGCCATTCGGGTGTGCATCCGCCCCTGCATTGTTTCAGCAGTATCTGCAAACTGTTTGTGCTTCGGTCCCTACTGCAGCAAACTATCTGGACGATATTGTGATCTCCGGAAAGACGAAAGAAGAACATTTAGCCAAACTCAGGACATTATTTCAGGTCTTGCGCCAAAAGGGTCTTCGCTTGCGGAAAGACAAATGTGTGTTTTTTGCTCGTGATTTACCATATCTGGGATATGTAATCAATGCCCAAGGCATACATCCTAGTCCAGAGCACCTCCGTGCCATACAAGACTTGCCTTCGCCGCAGAATTTGAAGCAGCTACAGAGTGTGCTGGCAAACATGAATTATTACCATCTCTATGTTCTCCATGCCTCTTACATTTAAGCTCCGCTTCATCGCTTACGCCGTAAAGGTGTTCCGTTCATCTGGACGACGGAATGCGAACGCGCCTTTGCCAGTTGAAATCGGTGTTGCTTTCAAATACTTGCCTTATGCCATTCGATCCCCAGAAACCCCTTTTGTTGATGGTAGATGCATCGGATTTCGGGATCGGTGCTGTGCTTGCGCACAAAGATGGCTCGCATGATCGCCCTATTGCCTTTGCGTCCAAATTGCTCTCGTCTGCGCAAAGAAATTATTCTTAGATCGAGAAAGAAGCCTTGGCTCTCGTATTTGGTGTTACTAAGTTTCATGATTTCTTGTATGGTCGTCACTTTACCATCATCACAGACCACAAACCTTTGACATCGCTTTTTCATCCGAACAAGCCTGTACCTCCACGTACAGCGCAGAAATTCATTCGCTGGTCTATTTTCCTCTTGCAGTACCGCTACGATATCTTGTATCGGTCCACTGCTAAGCACGGAAACGCCGATGCGTTGTCCCGTTTGCCTGTTGCTGAGGATAGAGCATTCTATTCTTCCGAACTTGCTTGCATGTTCATTGATTAGGAAACCGATGACGTGGTCGAATCGTTTCCGATTGATTTTCGTCGTGTAGCTACAGCCACAGCTGCTGACCCGGTCCTTGCTACCGTTTTGCGTTTTGTTGCTACGCAATGGCCCTTGTCGAAATCGCGGATCGAGGATCCGTTGGTTCGCCGATTTTTTGCTCACAAGGGGAGACTTTTTGTTCGACGTGGTGTTTTGCTGTTGCGTTCTGATAGTGATCAGTCCAGGGTCGTGGTCCCACGTTCGTTACAGTCCTCTGTTTTACGGCGTCTCCACCAAGGACATTGGGGTATAGTGCGAACGAAACAACTTGCTCGTCAGCATTGTACTTGGTTCGGAATCGATGCTGCGATTACGAATATGTGCTCTTCTTGCATGGCGTGTGCCGAACAACAAACCGCACCACCGCAGAATTTCTTTGCATGGCCGAAAGCCACTTCCCCTTGGCAACGCTTGCACATAGATTTTGCTGGTCCATTTTGGAATGCTCGATGGTTGGTTGTTGTCGATTCCTTCAGTAATTTTCCTTTTGTTGTCAGGATGTCTTCCACGACGTCTTCAGTCACCATCCAAGCGTTATCTGCTATCTTTTGCATAGAAGGTCTTCCACAGACTATTGTTTCCGACAATGGCCCACAATTCATGTCCGCAGAATTTCAGTCATTCTGCAAGACCAATGGTATTCAACATCTGACATTCGCACCGTTTTCGCCTCAGTCAAACGGTGCCGCTGAACGATTCGTCCGGACTTTCAAGTCCCAGATGTTGAAGTTGAAAGAGTCGCATTCTCGGGAGGACGCGTTGTTGCTCTTCTTGTCTTCGTATCGCTCTCAGCCCCGAGATGGTCGCTCGCCAGCTGAGTTGCTCCACGGTCGTCCTCATCGAACCTTGATGTCTTTGCTGCATCCGCCGCATCAGGTTCCTGTGCAGCGGCAGCCACCTGCTTTTGCTCCAGGCGACGTTGTATACTATCGCCACCATCGAGGTTCATGGCGTTGGCTCGCAGGGCGCATTCTTCGCTGCCTCGGCCGCGCTATGTATCTGGTTTTGGGGGCCTGTGGTGAGGTGCGTCGGCATCTCAATCAGCTGCGCCTCTGTCGTCGCACGGGTTCTGCCGCTCCCCGTCTGCTTTCAGCGACGGTGCCGTCCGGTCAGCGCCCTGGGGCCGTCCGGTCAGCGCCCTGGGGACCCATCTACTGGCTCGCCTCATCCCCAGGTGTTACCGACGATGCCTTCCATTTTGCCCCATGGCGACGCGCCGCCGCCGCCGCCGCCTGTTCTCCCGCCGGCGACGCCCGCAGTGGACGCTTCGATGCCGCCGCCAAGCGCCTCCCTGGGTCGCGCGCCGCCGATCGCTTCCCGTGACCAGCTGTCCTCCGCCATGGAACTCTTGCCCGCTCCGGACCAGATGTCTTCGCCCGTCGGGAAGGAGGTCGACCCTACGGCCCCTCCTGTCTCTCTAAGGGCGCATACACCGCATGTTGGCGTGCACCCTGGACTAGGTTTTCAGGCGTTTCCTAGCTCCCCTCGGACCGAATGGCCGGGTGCGGGTGGCACAGCCTCGCCTGTTGTTAGGCTCCCCACCACGTCGCATACGTCAACATGGGGTCCTCCCCACGGCGGGCGGAAGCCTTATAACACCACCGTTCGCCGATTTGCGGGGGAGGAATGTGGTGTCACCGCCAGACACCACACTTGCTAGGTGGTAGCCTTTAAATCGGCCGCGGTCCGTTAGTATACGTCGGACCCGCGTGTCGCCACTGTCAGTGATAGCAGACCGAGCGCCACCACACGGCAGGTCTAGAGGGACGTCCTGGCACTCGTCCCAGTTGTACAGCCGACTTTGCAAGGAAAGGTTCACTGACAAATACGCTCTCATTTGCCGAGACGATAGTTAGCATAGCCTTCAGCTACATTTGCTACGACCTAGCAAGGCGCCGTATTCAATTGATAATTAATGTTATGAAGCATGTACCATAACGAGAGATGTTCTACAAATGTGGATTAAAGTTAAGTATTACAAGATTTTCGTACTTTATTGAAATTCTCAAGACATTGTCCTGTTCCAGACCTCACGCCAATCTGTGTGAGCTGTACGCGTGCCTTTCGGCTACTTACGAGTGGCGTGGCTGTCTTGCTACGCCACAACAAGTACTATTAACCGTCGATCTCTATGGAAAGGCCAAAGCGCTACGCCAAGAGAAGCAACAAATACCAAAGTCACTGTACACGGAAAGAATAACCAAACATAAAACTATACCCCGGTAAGTGACTAAAAGAAGAAAGAAAGTGTTGAAAAGCCCAGAAGCGTCATAGTTCACAACTTTTCGAGCAAGAGGAATACACTGCAGTCGAGGCTTCAGCCCTCTCCCACCCCACCACCCTTCCCCCTTGCCTCCCACACACCCACACACCCACACACCCACCCACCCACCCACACACACACACACACCAGTCTCTTACAGCAGAAGTGGTATTCACAGCTCCAGCTCCAGGCAGTTTTCGAGGCTAGTCAGACGTTTGAGGATTGAATGCTTCAGAGGTATGGTTCATCGTGTATAATATTTTATCCACCCAGTCCTAGACGCTGTCAAGGGGTTCAAAAATGATGAGTTGACTAATTAGTTTCCATATCGTGTTTGTGAGCATCCACCGAGGTCGTAATTATGGGGCACTCTTCTGTCTCTCAGGTGAATCGGTCTCTCAGGTGAATCGGTATCTGATCACTAGATTGCGATTAGTCGATCACTTTCTAATGCGCTGGAGAGCATACCGAGATATCGGTGGCGGAAGATTACTCCGTAGCATTGCCGAAATCTATGCTCTGCTCCGTGTGCATAAGACAAAGATGTTCCGTCATCAGGTTCGCACCGGCCCCTCCTTGGGGGCAGGTTTCAGAGGGGCCTCATAGCACAATGAGTTCATTAAAATCGTGACACAAGGGGAATGCTTGTGGACCTGACTGATGAAGTCGATGGGATCTCCCTGATCCACTGGAAGATGATGGGACAAGTGGAGGGAACAGATAGTGATCTTATGTTCTAGGGAATCTCTAACAGCTACTGCTTTCACGTTGACAGTAGGGGAAGAGGAGAAGAGTGGTAGATTTTTTCCAGTCTTTGATCACAATATAAATTCCTATTACGATGACCGGCTTCAGTCAGTAATGATCATATTCAGATCTAGAATGTAACAAAAAATATACGCCTAATGGGCATCTATCTTTCAGAACAGTACAGCTTTTCATATCACGTTATACTCTCATACAAACTGGTAAATGTACAGATAAAATAAGATAAAGCGTACCTGTCCTACACCATTTCCTGATGTGGTAAAGCCATAATGGCATCGTCAAAACATATAGATACACTCAGCATAGCATCGTTACTAGAACTAAAACATGGTGTAAAATAGGCCACATCGTCCACACAGTCAATTTGCAACTGGCGTTACTGTGTAAAACCTACTGAAGTGCAGTAGCTATCAGAAATCTGTTTGCCTACATGCTTCATAGATGTCGCTACTGTGGGCTTGGATGTATTCTGAATTTACGTGAGAACCATAATTTGATAAAAACACATCAGGTAAAATACATCCAACAAACTTTTAAATTTTGATATCTATTAATGAAACCAATGGTGATAATAAAAGACGAATGCAGTTAACCATATATAATTATTAAAAGGAAATATATAAATATAATTGATCTGACCCTTTTATGATGACTTCACGGTCAAAAATACAGTATGCGTAATACACTGTAATACCTGTTAATTACCTATGAAAGGTAAATTGTCTATGAGAAAATAGCTGAAGAATAGACAGCTCAATGATCATCGCCCTCTGTTGGTTCGGCCTCCAGGATGTTACGTAGGCCCGCAGTGATCATAAGACCTTAACCACTACAGGGCTTTTCATACATCGTGATATGTCTCCCCCAGACAACGTTTATACACCATATTATATTCTACCTATTTATGGACTGTGTGGCCAGACAATATAATTTTATTTATTGACTGTTAATATGGTCATTACTGACTGAAACCGCTCATCGTCAATAGAATTTATGTTACGATCAAAGACTGGAATAATAAAAAAAAAAATGACAGTATTGGATCACTGTTTATATTCGCAACTGTGTCGCAGCTGGTGCGAAGAGTGGTATGTACCATCTAAGACGGTGGCTGCTCTATCTTTAGGTCTCCTCGCACTGTGGTCATCCTGTTTCGGGAGCTTAGGTCTGTTCAGCACGGGGGTTACATAAGCCTTAAAAATGTGTCTTTTAGACAGAAGCACAATAATCTTCCCTGTAATAAAAGTTTCAGTTCCTTGACAAGGGCCCGTACTCATTCAAGGTCAGCTGTAGTATGGGAGCCGTTTTGTCGGTGAAGTTTTTCGTTCCCTTTACCCCTCAGCGTAGTGTAGATCCTGTTACGTTTGGGGATTTAGTTAAAGTGTTATACGGTTTCACTGAGCAGACTTACTATTCCATAGTCTCCAAAATCGAACCATTTGAACAATCATAATGAATTAGATCTGCAGAGTATGACTGATTTTCTCTCCCGTTGTTGGCACAATCTTGCGGCAGCACTTCTTAACCTGTGGCTGCGTAGAGGCGTTAGCTTACTGGGTATGCTTTCTGATATTTGAAGGGGACGAGGCAATGAAACTAGAAGTTGGATAGCTTAGTAAACATTTCATGCTAGGCAATACTCAGTAAGCTCTATCCTTAAAAGCTCCTGTTGCTTGCAGGTGTACAAAACAGACCCTACACTAGGCAGGCCGACCTCTAGAACAGTTAAAATAGCTAGAGGGTGACAAACAAATGACTCAACGAGATCAGTCTTACCCCATTTGCCGCATTTACCGCATTCTTCACACATTGGAGTTGTTGGCTCAAAGTGTTGAGAATTGGAAGAATGTAAAAGAATAAAGTTATCCGTTTTTACTACCGTGCCATCCACTTTTAACGTCATATTTTGCACACTGCTCACGCATTCTCGAGCCAACCACCTTTTAGTTCTACCTAGGAATTTCCACAATATCGTCACATGACATAACACCTTTACTGTAATACAATATGTTTCGCAGCTCTTATCTAACTGGGCAGTTGTTGCTTTTTATGAACTGGATAATTCAGATAAAATATATCTTATTAACTGCATTACAGATTTTAAGTTATTCCAGCCTCTTCGAACACCTACAAGTATCGGCGGTACAGATTTTAGTGTTAGTCGCCTTGCAGTGGTGCGAGAAAGGGCTAATGCAGCACTCCTGTAGCTTACGGAGTAAAGAAACATTTGAAAATGTGATACAGCGTGTCCTCTTTTGATCTACTACCTCAATTTCGATTACTCTTCAGTATATAAATGTCTGATTCCAAATGTAACGTCACTGATTACCTTCACAGATGTAACATTTCTTTGATATTTGTGAGAGATCTTTCATTAAGATTCAGGCAGAAAATCATTTATGGCTTCACACATGACTTCTGATGCCTTTGGCTGTTTATCATCATTTTAGAAATTATACTTTGGATCCAGTTACAATTGAAATACCTCATTACGATTGAGCTGAGATGAACACTACAACAAATAGATTACAATAATTGAAAATCCACGATCGCATCAATATTACGTTTGAGCTGAGATGAACACTACAACAAATAGATTACAATAATTGAAAATCCACGATCGCATCACTATCGTTTACTAGATGACCGGTTTCAGCACTCTGAAGGTGCCATCATCGGATCTGAAACTTGAACTAACATTTATAAAACCATATGGACATCATGGCACATGAGGTAGACAATCTGATAAAAATCATTGTCACAACCAATAAAAAATATTAAAAAAACTGCTTACAGCAGGTAAGCCTGAGTGGAATAGGGCAGTGATGATGCCGACCGTTGTTAGGCGAGCAGTGGTAGTTTCATCTGGTGACTTCAGTTTTATATTTTATGGAAAGAACGACCATGAGAACAGTTATTTATTATTTTTTATTGGTTGTGACCATGGTTTTTATCAGATGGTGTACCTCATGTGCCATGATGTCCACATGGTTTCATAAATGTTAATCCACGTTTGAGATCCGATGATGCTGAAACCGGTGATCTAGTAAACGATGTTGAAGCAATCGTGGCTTTTCAATTATTTTAAAAACAGAGTGATCGCCCCACGACACACCATTTGTTCAATGCGAAATAGATTACAATTAAGCTGTACGGTAAGTATGAAGGTCACTACAGTTATTCTTGCTGTGGAGGTACGATCTGTGTTTTCTAGCTACAACTTTGAACAGTGTTTTGTTTAAGGTATCTACTGACTTTCAGGAATGAGAGGGGAGTTAAGCGAACAGCTAACAAAAAAAAAAAATAGGCAACAACACGTCCAGATAAGAGAAATAATCAACATTCAGCTTTGTTTTCGGAAGCTGACAGGAAGGTGAGTGGCACAGGACAGAGGCAGACAATGTGTAAAATAACTATGAAACAATGCCCATATGTTAATATTTAGAAGTGAAATTACCTCTGCTTACGACGGGCGAATACTGGATATGACTTGGAAAATTCAGTTTTGGTCCAGTCTTGGTGTGGTTTAATACATCTTTCACTATGCATAAGACACATCGAACAGAAAGAAAGTGAGAAATTAGTTAGAGATATGTGAAAATCACGAATTCCGAAGAAGAGAGTTGTTCCGAAGAAGAGAGTTACGAGAAAAACGTCCTAGAGAAATGTTATTTTTCTATAAACTGTATATAGCATATGGTTATACTAGTATTTGAATTTGAAATAAGTGAAATATATTGTGTTTTACGTGAATCAAACAAGTAAACTCTGATTCACTTATCAGATATATTACGAACTATCCCACCCAGACAGTCGAATATACAGAAAAGTTGTTGTATGATCGTAAGTTTGTGAAATTAAAACACCGTGTTGTTAAACTAGCTTTCTCTTGAATTAGTTTATCATCTGCTCATTAGACAGATCCAGACTTTGAAAAATGACTATCCATGAAGAAAAGCACATCCAAATTGTCTCATACATTTTGCTATGCGTACAAATGGCACCAATTATCCCATTATAATCTGAATTTGTAATTTAGGAGAATTCAATAATTAAGAAGAATAAATTACAGGTGTTCTGATTGCTACCCTTTTCTCTGATTGAAAAGCATACTTGAATTAAAATTTCCAGAAAGCATCAAATGTAGTTATTGTTGTAATGCCTATGGCTACCGTAAAAACAGAATCACATACTTTATAATTAATACTCATACGAAGGAGACGTAGTCAACCATACCTTCCATTCAGAAACTAAGTTTTCAGTCACAATAAAAACATACGTTCTTCCGTTCCAGACGTTCCAGACATGTTACGAAGTCTAATGTAAGCCTCTTCTGTCTTCCCCATCGTCATAAAAATTCTCGAAGTGTCATATGGCTACAGAAACAAGCCATCGACAACTTGGATGAAACACGCTTTATTACAGAAGTAAGCATATACATCAAAGTATGCAAAATACTGCACTCTTACAGAAAATATGTAAAAATATGTACATCAAATATCTATCTTTCTTAGAGATATCCGTATGCATCTTTACTCTATGCACATGGTAGAAACGAGTCAGAAAAAAGTCAGCATTTAGTTAAATTGCAAAACTACACAAGAACTCTCTCGTTACCACTTTGAGGCTAACGCAACATCAATTATATGTATGGAATCTGAGATGCTCTGGAGTCTGTATTAGTATATGCGATATGACATTTTTCTCACTGCACGGTGCTCCTGTACAACATCAACGTAGCGAAAATACAGGGTGAGTCACCTAACGTTACCGCTGGATATATTTCGTAAACCACATCAAATACTGACGAATCGATTCCACAGACCGAACGTGAGGAGAGGAGGTAGTGTAATTGGTTAATACAAACCATAAAAAAATGCACGGAAGTATGTTTTTTAACACAAACCTAAATTTTTTAAATGGAACCCCGTTTGTTTTGTTAGCACATCTGAACATATAAACAAATACGTTATCAGTGCCGTTTGTTACATTGTAAAATGTTAATTACATCCGGAGATATTGTAACCTAAAGTTGACGCTTGAGTACCACTCCTCCGCTGTTCGACCGTGTGTATCGGAGAGCACCGAATTACGTAGGGATCCAAAGGGAACGGTGATGGACCTTAGGTACAGAAGAGACTGGAACAACACATTACGTGCACATGCTAACACCTTTTTATTGGTCTTTTTCACTGACGTACATGTACATTACCATGGGGGGTGAGGTACACGTACACACGTGGTTTCCATTTTCAATTACGGAGTGGAATAGAGTCTGTCCCGACATGTCAGGCCAATAGATGTTCAATGTGGTGGCCATCATTTGCTGCACACAATTGCAATCTCTGGCGTAATGAATCTCGTACACGCCGCAGTACATCTGGTGTAATGTCGCCGCAGGCTGCCACAATACATTGTTTCATATCCTCTGGGGTTGTAGGCACATCACGGTACACATTCTCCTTTAACGTACCCCACAGAAAGAAGTCCAGAGGTGTAAGATCAGGAGAACGGGCTGACCAATTTATGCGTCCTCCACGTCCTTCGAACGTGTACCTCACCCCTCATGGTAATGTACATGTGCGTCAGTGAATAATACCAATAAAAAGGTGTTAGCATGTGGACGTAATGTGCTGTTCCAGTCTCTTCTGTACCTAAGGTCCATCACAGTTCCCTTTGGATCCCAACGTAATTCGGTGCTCTCTGATACACACGGTCGAACAGCGGAGGAGTGGTACTCAAGCGTCAACTTTATGTTACAATATCTCCGGACGTAATTATCATTTTACAATGCAACAAACGGCACTGATTACGTATTTGTTTATATGTTCAGATGTGCTAACAAAACTAACGGGGTTCCATTTTTAAAAAAAACGTAGGTTTGTGTTAAAAAACATACTTCCGTGCATTTTTTTATGGTTTGTATTAACCAATTACACTAGCCCCTCTCCTCACGTTCGGTCTGTGGAATCGATTCGTCAGTATTTGATGTGGTTTACGAAATATATCCAGCGGTAATGTTAGGTGACTCACCCTGTATATGAACTGGCGAAAATTTAGAGCACTTAGTGGATGAAAGGAAATATAATGTTTTATTGAACACAAGTTAGGAGATTTCCACAAGTATGGACCTCACTGCGGAACAGAGTCCACGCGCTACAATGCAGGTTAGGTATAGTGATTGGAAATTATGTGCATTGACTTGTTCAATGAAAATGAGTTTTTGGGTACTAGCAAAATTTTTCCAGCCTGTAATGCAAGTTATTCGTCATGCAGGCAATGATTATTCAGCAATCTATGGGTTAGATCTCTTGCTCGAACATCACTCTGGAGCTGGCTTACATCAGAGCACGGTAGAGCTCAAAAGCATAACGTTCCATGTGGGGAAACTACCGACAGTGCAACAACGATGCAAGGTTGATGTTTGGTACAAGGCCACTATGGATAAATATCTGTGGTAATTTACTGCAAGATGTGGAAGAAAACTGCTGTGTGCGTGATTACAGGAAGTAATAACTAAATAATGAGTAATGGGAAAGCACAGTGTTTCATACAATGAAGTATTACATGCATACGGGATTTAGACTTCGAGCAGATAGCTCCTCTCGCAATAGATCACTTTAGGACCGCAGGTGTGGAATTTTTCCAGACGGTGGCCACTTTGGACTTCAAGAAGATTTAGATGTAGGAAATTCGGACTTTAAGCTTAAGCAACAAATCAGTCTATTTGGATTAAAGAGGAAAGCAGCACGCTTCAAAAGAGACGAGAAGGCAGAGATTGAGCATTTAATGCTAGAATACGAGGACCTGTTTAACCCTTCTGTGTCTTTTCCAGGGACCGAAGTGAACAGTGTGGAATCTAAATCAGAAATGAGCTCGTGAGTATCAAAGCTGAACCATTCGTCACATAACTTGTAGCCGATGATGGAAAAATTTACTAACCAACACTTATAAGAAGGTGTTATTGACGAAAGTACTAATCCACATTAAGCGGCATTGGTAATTACCCCAAAGCGAAATGCAGACGTGAGGAAGGTATATTGTATTTGCTCTGAATGTAGTTACCTTAATAAGTGTACAGCTCCGTTTGCTTTCTCAAGCATGAATGTAATGGAAACTTCAGACAATAATCCGAGCGAAGGCACATAGTTTTTTTACCCACCCCAGTGTCTGTGAACAGGTCAGAAAATAAGCACTGTACGCTGGAGAAAGAGATGCTTACTGTCACATACTTCCAATATAATTCGAGGTCATAACAGATCATGAAGCTGTCAGATGGCTATTTGGCTTGATAAGCCATGGGAAAACTCAACGAATTTGATCTTACCGTTACCCATCGACCTGTAAAATCGCACAGAAGACAAAGCTCCCATCTCGTATTGTGATCCAGGTATGGTGGAAAATGAAGTTTTCAATCCATTAGCAAGGTAAGTAGGTCACAGAACAACAGAACGATAATGGTAGTCGACCGATAATCAGGAAACAAAGAAGTACATAGTGAAAAATGTACAATTCTCACATTGAGACGAATTGTGTCATCATAGTATTCCATGGTAGAGATACTCTGAGCCAAGCAATGCATGGGAGATGACAGAGGTGGAATTCTTAAGTCCTTTTAGGCAGACGCAGGCAGAGAATCGTTTTGTGTCAGTAGATGTCTTTTTGACGTTTGTAGGTATGATACATATTGTAAATCAATAAGCTAACGTAAAGGCACATGCCATATATAAAAATTTACTATACATTAAACATGTTCACAGCTCTTACAGATTTATGTTAGAATAGCCACCACTTAAAGTAAATAGTTTTCTTAATTCTATAGATGCTGAAAGGGGTGTCTCCTTACATTGATCTAAGTCACATTATGGCTTTACAAATCATTATTATTTATATAGACATTACCTAACATTCCAACAAAAGAAAAATCATACCACAGAGTGAAGTGATTTTCCAACAGAAACTTAACTACATCTTACTGTCTGAATGAACCTTATATGTCAGACCAGAGAGTACTTTTCCAGCTGATTTATGCAGCGCTGTTGTTTTCTATGTGGTACTTGCAATATTCATAAAAACGCCTCGTTAACTGGAGACTTCTTCCAGTAAAATTCAGCAATACATTAGAGAAAATAACCAATTTTTGAAAATGTAATGTAATTGGATGGATTAAAAATCTACTCACCAAGCGGTGGAGGGAGGTATATACGCAAGTATTTAGTGCTATTGGCCCCTTCTTCTGTAATAAGCGTTGAAGTGATAGGAAGAGCTGCTGAGGTTTAGGAAATGGGTTGAGTTACGGAAGAATCACCCAGAACCCGAGGTCAGGTGATAGTTAACAGATGGGACGAAAAGGAGAGACATAGTTGGGGACTGCATCAGAAGATTTAAAAACTAGGGAGCTTAAAGGAGGAAGATAGGACAATACACAAGGCAGAGGTAACAGAGTACACATCGTGCAAGTGTTAATAAGAGCGGAAAGCTAAACGCATTGTACATGTTAGATGTGTGAGTTGGAAGTTGGGTTGGGTTGTAAAAGACAGGTCAGAAAAGAATTGATGTAAATTAAGGCTGAATGGGTGAGGACAACCAAGGGTATGTAACGCCAGTTCTCATCTGAATTGTTCAGAGAAACTAGTTTCACAGGGCAGTATCCTGATGGTAAATATAGTGAAACAGGCACCGAGATCACGAGCGTCATCCTATGGAATATGCTCCGCTACAAGACATTATGTGTTGTCAGTACACACCCGCCGTCTGTGCCCATTCATACCAACTGATAACTCCTACCTCTTTGACCATGCCCACTGTAAGACTAGCGCTACTCACCCTCCTATGACCGTCTATATCAACCCTGTATCTGCTAAAACATATACTGTCAAAGGAAAAGCAACCTACAGACGGTAAATCTTGGGTACCAGCTGTTTTGTAAAGATTGCTCCGCCTTCTACATCGATATGATTACAACTAAGTTACCAGTGAGGATGGATGGGCCTAGACAGAGGACCCTCGGCGCACTGTGCCTCTTTCAGCCCACTCGGTATCTGGGTTCTCCCCCTGACACCATCCTCTCACAGCTCTGCGGGTTGATCGGGCATCACAACTTTTCCTTTCTTCGCTCCCTTTTAGTTTTCTGTATGCCCCATTTTCTGACCCGTCTATTTTTCCCCGCCACCACCCCTCATATATCTACGATGCGTGACGCAATTAGCACTCCACTCTCATTAACTTTTGCACGATGATTTGTCAATAATCTTTGCCTTGCGTATTGGTCTGTCTTTCATGATTCAGTTATCTGGCTTCAAATCGTGCCTGATGTAGTACCTGCCATCAATCTTCTTTTCTTATACGGTCTGGTAAGATTTCACTGACCTGAAGTTCTGGGAGACATGTCCGTAGGTCTCCAAATTTCCTAAACGTCAGCGGTCCTTTTCTTTAATTCCTCTGCCTACCATATCAGCCCTTTTGCCAGTAGAAGGAGCCACTGCTTTCGAAAGCTTTGAACATGCCCTGAAATTTTATATGTCTTTTGTCCTGAGATCATTTGGTGAGAGGATTTTGCTATCTACCCTTTTAAGTTATAAAGTCAATAATACTTAATTTAACGAGGAATTAGTCTATATGCGGAAACCCAAATACACATATGATTAGAGTAACGCTAGAGGAGAAAATCTGACTTCATGTTACTTGTACTTGTAGAGTAACTTTAGCTCTGATAAATTTCGTTAGTCGGTTAGAAGTGGAAGTACCATTAAAGTTATTGTTATCTATCAAACTATCGATTGGGAGATGTTATCTATGCCCACTTTTTGAAAATATTACAACCAACTCACTTTTTATTTCAAAATTTCGAAAAAAAATAAGTGATGTTTCTTATGACTTCTTCTACAGGATTACATACATGTATATATTTTTCCCAGTTAAACTTCACCCACAAATTTAAGTCCCAGTAGCAGATACCACTCCGCCCCCACCAACATGCCCCCCCTCCCCCCCCCCACCCCACACACACACACGCAAATATCGTATTCAACACTTCCTGTACCAGGGCCTTATTTGGACTTCGTTACAACCTTAAAAAGTATGTTGAGAGCAAAAGTCAACAAAAAGAACGAAATTTGCCTTGGTTTAAATTTTGCTTTGTGGTGGCCACGAAGTGGGTAGAACACGTTGTTGAAACTGCGTTCGTATAGCTAAGAGTGCCCTAAAGGGTGTTTTCGAATTATGGACCCTACTTACGCATTAGTACCTATTTAATGAGTGTTTTGTTAAAATAATTCAAAATAATATGGCAGTGGAACATGGACGATAACAGTTGGGATCAGAAGAGAATTGAAGCTTTCGGAATGTGGTGCCACAGAAGAACTTTCAAGATTAGATGGGTTGATCACGTAACTAAAGAGGACTAACTGAATAGAAATGGGAAGAAGAGGAATTTGGGGAGCAACTAGACATGAAGAAGAGATCGGTTGGTAGGACACGTTCTGAGACATCAAGGGATCACCAGTTTGGTAGTGAAGGGAAGCGTGGATGGTAAAAATCGTAGAGGGAGGCCCATAGATGAATACGTTAAGCAGATTCAGAAAGATGTAAGTTAGTTTTTGAGAGATGAAGAGGCTTTCACAGGATAGGGTAGCATGGAGAGCTGAATCAAACCAGTCTCCGGACTGAAGACCACAACAGCAACAATTCAACAGCAAACAACGAATTTTATTTATTTAATTTTTTTCGAGTGGGTGCAAAGCATACCCCTTCGGTAACGCGTTTCATGAAAACTGCCTTGATATTAATCCACGTTAGCCTGTATTCACTGAGCAGTTATGTTACAGTCTGCAGGGTGGCAATATGCAATAATCCGCATTGGCAATCCGAAATTTAATAATAGTTCAGTAAAGCGATAACGAACCACAGTCTGTCCTCTTTATGCCGTGAGCTCTACTCAATACACACACTCCACTATTTTGCTAGACATAATTCTCAACCACAGAGCAAAGACCTACAGTTCACTTGATTTAGGAAGATGAAAATAGTACAAAAGCATTACCTGTAACTAGCAGTCTACTTGGTGACATCTCAGATCCAACCTATGGAACATTATGTTCTTATTTAAGTAATGGATAGTAAGGTACGCTTTCGGAGAGTTAAGGTAAACTTCTATCAGCTAAAACAAGGTACAGTGGTTCGCTCTAAGTCCACATCGTAAGAGAGCCCTTCTCCAAGCAAAACCAGCAACACTTGTCTCATTTCTCATTTTTAAATTGCAATACTATCTGAAAGTTCAACTCTGCTAATTACAATAAATAGTGGCCTGTTCAAAAGAAAATGTACTCGACGTAATAGTGCAAAACTCTAATACCCTATTGTCACTTTTTATTTTATACCGGCGGCGATCAAATACTTATACTTGATGTGAGATACGTTAAGCTACAAATTATGAACCGTCTATGTACTGAAAAAAGCTAAAACCGTTGAATTCCGGTAATTTGTACAATACTTTACCGTTGTCTTCCCCTGACTACGACTTGTATCTAAAAGTTTCCGTAACGGCAAGTAGCATCTTCCCACAAACTTGCGTTAGCTGACTGGGCGGGTTGTTTGCAAGCACTGACTGCCTAACCTGCAATGGCCGACTGCTCCAGAACATTTTGAATATCGGCTTGTGAGCGAAGGTCAGACTCAAAATACATATTTCTTTGTGCGAGCCCTGTGCTACAAGCTCAGACAGTCTCCACGCGTCATACTTGGAAATCCATGTGAATGCCACATTTCAACATAGTACAAGAAGCCTTTGTTGATATTATGGCGTTGGTTAGAATACTTTATTCGTAAAAACACGGAAACATCAGCTTGTCTAATGTGGTGGTTGCCTTTTTACGCTTCCGAATCAATGCTTTCTGAATCATAAACTGTTATAATCTTCACTTAACAATTTTGAGTATACTGAAAATAATTATCTCTGAATCTCTGAAAATACTTGTTCCTTAATAAAGCAAGGCCTGCGGTCCAGATTGTATACGTCAGGTTCCTCTTAGAGTGTGCTGATAAAATAGCTCCATATTTACAAATTACACTCCTGGAAATTGAAATAAGAACACCGTGAATTCATTGTCCCAGGAAGGGGAAACTTTATTGACACATTCCTGGGGTCAGATACATCACATGATCACACTGACAGAACCACAGGCACATAGACACAGGCAACAGAGCATGCAAAATGTCGGCACTAGTACAGCGTATATCCACCTTTCGCAGCAATGCAGGCTGCTATTCTCCCATGGAGACGGTCGTAGAGATGCTGGATGTAGTCCTGTGGAACGGCTTGCCATGCCATTTCCACCTGGCGCCTCAGTTGGACCAGCGTTCGTGCTGGACGTGCAGACCGCGTGAGACGACGCTTCATCCAGTCCCAAACATGCTCAATGGGGGACAGATCCGGAGATCTTGCTGGCCAGGGTAGTTGACTTACACCTTCTAGAGCACGTTGGGTGGCACGGGATACATGCGGACGTGCATTGTCCTGTTGGAGCAGCAAGTTCCCTTGCCGGTCTAGGAATGGTAGAACGATGGGTTCGATGACGGTTTGGATGTACCGTGCACTATTCAGTGTCCCCTCGACGATCACCAGTGGTGTACGGCCAGTGTAGGAGATCGCTCCCCACACCATGATGCCGGGTGTTGGCCCTGTGTGCCTCGGTCGTATGCAGTCCTGATTGTGGCGCTCACCTGTACGGCGCCAAACACGCATACGACCATCATTGGCACCAAGGCAGAAGCGACTCTCATCGCTGAAGACGACACGTCTCCATTCGTCCCTCCATTCACGCCTGTCGCGACACCACTGGAGGCGGGCTGCACGATGTTGGGGCGTGAGCGGAAGACGGCCTAACGGTGTGCGGGACCGTAGCCCAGCTTCATGGAGACGGTTGCGAATGGTCCTCGCCGATACCCCAGGAGCAACAGTGTCCCTAATTTGCTGGGAAGTGGCGGTGCGGTCCCCTACGGCACTGCGTAGGATCCTACGGTCTTGGCGTGCATCCGTGCGTCGCTGCGGTCCGGTCCCAGGTCGACGGGCACGTGCACCTTCCGCCGACCACTGGCGACAACATCGATGTACTGTGGAGACCTCACGCCCCACGTGTTGAGCAATTCGGCGGTACGTCCACCCGGCCTCCCGCATGCCCACTATACGCCCTCGCTCAAAGTCCGTCAACTGCGCATACGGTTCACGTCCACGCTGTCGCGGCATGCTACCAGTGTTAAAGACTGCGATGGAGCTCCGTACGCCACGGCAAACTGGCTGACACTGACGGCGGCGGTGCACAAATGCTGCGCAGCTAGCGCCATTCGACGGCCAACACCGCGGTTCCTGGTGTGTCCGCTGTGCCGTGCGTGTGATCATTGTTTGTACAGCCCTCTCGCAGTGTCCGGAGCAAGTATGGTGGGTCTGACACACCGGTGTCAATGTGTTCTTTTTTCCATTTCCAGGAGTGTATATACATCCACTCGCTCACAGAAAGATCCGTACCTAAAGACTGGAAAATTGCTCAAGTCACACCAATACCCAAAAAGGGAAGTAGATGTTATCCGCTGAATTACAGACCTATATCACTAACGTCGATTTGCACTAGGGTTTTGGAACATATACTGTATTCGAACATTATGAAGTACCTCGAGGAAAACGATTTATTGACACATAGTCAGCACGGATTCAAAAACTATTGTTCTTGTGAAACACTACTAACTATTTACACTCATCAAGTAATATGTGCTATCGACAGGGGATGTCAAATTGATTCCATAATTAAGATTTCCAGAAGGATTTCGACACCGTTCCTGATAAGCATCTTCTAAGAAACTGCGTGCCTAATGAGTTTCACCTCAGTTGTGCGACTGGATTCATGATTTCCTGTCAGAAAGGTCACTGTTCGTAGTAATAGACGGAAAGTCATCGAGTAAAACAGGAGTAAGGTGTTCCCAAAGGAAGTGTTGTAGGCCCTGTATTGTCGCTGATCTGTATTAACGACATGGGAGACAAACTGAGTAGCCGTCTTAGATTGTTTGCAGGATATTCTGTCATTTACCGTCTCGTAAAGTTATCAGATGATCAAAACGACTTGGAAAATGATTTAGATAAGATATCTGTATGGTGCGAAAAGTGGCAGTTGACACTGAATAAAGAAAAGTCTCAAGTGATTCACATGAGTGCTAAAAGCAATCAGCTAAATTTCGATTATACGATAAGTCAAACAAATCTGAAGGCTGTAAATTCAGCTAAATACTTAGGGATTACAATTACAAATAACCTAAATTTGAACGATCACATAGGTAATATTATGGGTAGAGCTAATCAAATACGACGATTCATTGGCAGAATTCTTAGAAGGTGCAATAGGTCTACTAAAGAGACAACTTACACCACGCTTGTCCTCCATATTATGGAGTATTGCTGTGCGGTGTGGGATCCACATCAAGTGGGACTGACGAATGACATCGAAAAATTACAAAGAAGGGCGGCTCACTTTGTATAATCGCGAAATAGGGGAGATAGTGTCACAGACACGATACGTGAATTGGAGTGGCAATCATTAAAACAAAGGCGTTTTTCTTTGCGACGGGATCTACTCATGAAATTTCAATCACCAGTTTGCTCCTCCGATTGTGAAAACATTCTGTTGGCACCCACCTACATAGGGAGAAATGATCGTCACGATAAAATACTAGAAATCAGGGTTTGCACGGAAAATTTAAGTGCTCATTTTTCCCGCGTGCCGTTCGGGAGTGGAACGGTAGAGAGGCAGCTTGAAGGTGGTTCACTGAACCCTCTTCCAGGCAGTTTACTGTGAATAGCAGATTAATCACGTAGATGTAGATGTAGGTGCATTATCTCGTACGCTTTGAGAAGAGGGAGGGGGAAATACTCCTGTCTCAGCACATAAGATGGGTCACTAGGTCACTTCTTCTCCACAAGCCCTATCTATTCTCTCTGGATGTAGCATTCTTTGTTTACCGGTAGTGTAATTTCAAATACTTTCATGATCACTGCTTGTCAGTTGAAACCTGAAGGTTTTGCAGCGTCGTGTAATGAAATACTGAAGCTGTGGCGTCAGAAAGGAAATTCTGATATCCTCAATTATAATGTAATTCCATTACAATCAATTTTTGTATTATTTTGCGAAAAATTGTAGAATTGTTTCGCTATAAGCAGCCATACCTGGAGTCAACCGTTCGCGCCCTGCTGACGTGGTCGTCAGCTCACTTCACGGAATTTCGAAAGCCATTCTCTGCAAAAGCTCCAATCTCTCCTCGCTTTCCACCCACGCTGAGCGTTACCGTGCTAAAACCGCAAAATTATATCCCGCTACGGACCTGCCGTGCTCCTCCTCAGTCTGGACTCACCCAGGCTTCTTGTAGTGGTGGCATAAACACATTTGTCGTTACTCCAACATAATAGTAGGCACGTTTATTCTTATATCAGTTACAGGTGATCCGGTGTGAACTGATACATTCATCTACACTCAGTTTATCAATCTGAATGATTTTGTAGGAAAATAATTTTAACTGGAATCAAAATTTTTGTAGAATTTCGAGGCCGTACGTACAAACGAATTGCAACTGGCTCTTTAGCTCTTGACATTCATTTAAATCAATTCATGTAAATTTTATGCTTTTCATATTGCTTTGAATATTAAGTCTCTTCTTGTGTAAGAACCTGGCGGGTTTACATGGAGAGACAACGCTGAGTTGGTGTTTAATGGAACTGCGCCAATTAGAGAGGAGCCATAATTGGACGTACTGTCCTGTGTTATCGGTGTGGTCATTGACTTTCATCAACGTGCAACTGTTTGCCAGTGCTGTGTGACCGCAGCTTCATTAGGGATATCACCGAAAACGTAGTGCACACGCACGCACAGTGTAACTGAGTGTAGCCCGCATCTCGTGGTCGTGCGGTAGCGTTCTCGCTTCCCACGCCCGGGTTCCCGGGTTCGATTCCCGGCGGGGTCAGGGATGTTCTCTGCCTCGTGATGGCTGGGTGTTGTGTGATTCCTTAGGTTAGTTAGGTTTAAGTAGTTCTGAGTTCTAGGGGACTGATGACCATAGATGTTAAGTCCCATAGTGCTCAGAGCCATTTGAACCATTTTTTTTGTAACTGAGTGTGCATGCTCTGCATCGAAATGAAGTGATAAGGAAATGGAAAAAAATATTGTTGCCCCACACCGCATCACACTAATCTTAAAGCATGATAGTGGAGTTTGTGCGGTATGTATGGTACTGATAAAGTAAATCATGCAGATGGATGGAATTCACCAGCTAGCAGCACCCAGCACATTTACAGAGTTACCGACAGGGAGCAAGTTATATCTGTGGCAAAATTGAGAGAGAATGAAGGTACTTTTTTTTTGTATTTTTTACCTAATAGAAAATGATTGTTTCATAAACTAATACTGTTTCAACGACCTCCATTAACAAAGGAGCAAGTAATTTTCCAACAAATTAAATAAAAATTAGTGTACTTTCTTTCTCCTAATAAGACAGCGTTGTAAATATACCTGTAGTACACCCGGTACAGTTACATTAGCTAAACTGAAACAAAATGAATTCGCTGTTGGCATTATGGATTGTGATACGTGGCGCAGATGACTTTGCTTCAGTGTCTGTAGTTAACTTCGTTCGATATTTCACGCTAGTTTCGGCAGTCTGATTACTAGATGAACTCTGGCACGGCCAGCTAAAAGGCCGAGCTCTGTCACGGTAGGGGAGATAGTGAGGCGGGAGATCGTGTGACCAGTGCCTTGGAAGAACACACTGAGTACAGGTTGAAAGAACTCCCCGCCCCCGTCCCGCACTCATACTAAGTCACCAGAAATGTCTCAGTTTGGCGGTGAGTCCGTAGATGGTGGTACGGTGGTATAAAGGGCGTACAGTTTAACTGGCCACTCTTCCTCATCCGAGTTTCGCGATAATTACGCCAGTTCGTCATTGAACTGACTTAGTGAGCTGCCGCTTAGGAATTATTCGCACCTCTTATGTGGAGGTGCTCTCGTAGTTTCACGTTCCCTTGCTAGTAACGCCGTCGGATTGTAAAAGTGCAATACTATCTATGTTTCACGTACTGAAGCAGGAAGAATCTTTTTTTTTTTTTTTTTTTGTGCAAACGGTTCTTAGATGGGATGCTGGTATCGTGCGTTTATTTAAAAAACACCTTAAAATGTACTTCTTCACACTGATTATAAGCTATTATCGGTACGAGAGCATGGTCTACCGCATGACTAGGTCGAAGTGCATCCTATCGACGACTGCCAACTATGGCTCTCAGTCTGTAACCTGAGCATAGAATAGGCATATTTCATATAAGATCGTACGTCTTTGGTTATGCAAAAGTACTTCATTGATTAGTTAATATCAAGGTTTCCTGGCATTGTAAAATTACTGAATGGTAGTATTTATGACCCGTAGACTCAGCCTCATCCCACTGGCTCTGAAGGCGCCAAATGGTCAACCGCCTATGCTAGCCAACATGGGAACCTACCGCTCACTCCTTACTCTGCACGTGCTGCAGCACTGATACAATAGCAAAACTCGAAATAAAGTAAAATGCGCTCTTATCTGCAGATGAGGGGTACCTTAGAAATACATTCGGTGCAATTACACCTTACATGAGCCACACTATAGCTCAACTGAAATAAAATGAATTCCCTGTTGCTGTTATTGATTGTGTGACGTGTTACGGATTACTTTGTTTCAGCGTCTGTAGTTACCTTTGTTCGATATCTCACCTTAATTTCATCAGTCTGATTACTAGAGGAACTCTGGCACGTCTAGTTGAAAGGTCGATCACCGTGGCGCCTGGGAACTTAGTGAGCCCAGTGCATTGGAGGGAAACAGTAAGAGCAGATGCGTGGAGTGCACGTGGAGAGATCGTAGAGTGAACGCACCACCCGCTGAGCGTGGAGGTGGAGCCACCGAGCAACTACCGGTACGCTGCGGGGATGTTTGTTTACTACTGCATCGGCTGGTGTTGGGCTCTGCCAAACGGAACGAAGTACACAGTGCCTCCGGTTCTGCACTCGGTATGTGTTACCTTCGCTTTGTTCGAAGAGTGGATCGCGGTTCTCGGCAAATATAACGGTGTGCCCCAAAGCATCGACTCCACACCGACCAATATAGCGCCGCAACATGGCATTAAGGAGGCGCTGACGCGCGTACCAGTAGAAAGACCATTACACCCCCAGTAAGACAGAATCAGCGCCCCTGTAAACACTGATTTAACCAATCACCCATCGCAGATCGGCTCCGGTTCGGTCGCAGTCTTCGAGAGCTTCAGTACATAGTAATAGGAAGACAATAATTAATTAGCGTTCTGTGAGTAGCAATAGTGAAATGTAATTGCATGTAGGAGGTACGGAAGCACAGAAAGGCACCTAATAAGTCTTCCATTAATCTGCAAGTTATTTTGTACTGCTCCTTTTGGGTTCCTGCCACCTGCCCGCTCCAGGTGCAATTTGTAGAACAGGATATGACCGATGGTGGGTGGAATGCGGCCAGCTATGGAGCGGCCTCTAGTGTGCTGATGTCTATGGGAATAGAATTACTGCGTAACGGTGAAGGACGCAGTGACCGTTAGATTATTGTAACCACTTACGCTGTCTAAATATACGTGTAGTGGTAAACCTGAGTGAGGAACGCCATCCTCGTTACCAGACGTCGAATTTTTCCAGTTAAGCGATTATTTTGGTGTTAATGAAGTAACGTTACTAATAGATCATTCATTAATTATGAGAGAGCTGGGCAGCAAGTGATTTAGGTAGATGCCAGTTAACAATATTTAAATTTGCTAGTGGTTACTGTGTCAGTTTTGTAGATTAACATGTTTTGCTGTGGTTAATATACTGAGTTGTAAGCCGTTGGTTATTGCTATAGCGATTAGGCACAATTGTCGTTTAAAGCAATGGTAACACTCAAGATACTCCTAGAGATTAAACTGAGCATTATACTTAAATATGGGTTCCTTTGAGTATTAATGTTTAAAGTAACTAACGAACTGGTTCAAAATGATTAAAAAATGTGTGTGAAATCTAATGGGACTTAACTGCTAAGGTCATCAGTCCCTAAGCTTACACACTACTTAATCTAAATTATCCTAAGGACAAACACACACACCGATGCCCAAGGGAGGACTCGAAGCTCCGCCGGGACCAGCCGCACAGTCCATGACTGCAGCGCCCCACACCGTTCCGCTAATCCCGCGCGGCAAAATGATTAAAATTTGTGTGCTTAAGTATTTGTCAAAACATATCCTGAATATACGTGACCAGAATGATGTGGAAAATAGCTCCAAACATATCTGTCTCATACATCAAGTTCAAACGGAACCTACTATCAATTGTGTTCAGTTTTAGGCAAATGCATACTATTTCACACTATGTATATATGTTTCAGGTTGACTTTATACAAGATTCATTTTGCAGTTACTTACGTTTGAAACCTTTTGCGTAACTTCCATTTTCCATTCTACTGCTTCAACCAAATGCACACTACGGTTTTTATCAGAGGTTCATGTGTAATCACGTGATTAGTAAAATTTGTGGACTCCTGCACTTGGGAAATACATTCGATTTATTAATTCACTTTCTCAATATACGTGATTAATTTTAAGTAAAAGATAGCTTAAAGACACTTATGCAAGCGCGGGATAAGAAATACGCAGACCAGAAACGATATAAAGCCAAGACGCTCAGAAGTGTTTTCTACTGATTCTGCGTTCTTACAGACAACTACTTTCACTGTCTACCTGAAAACATAATTTATTATCACTTCCTTACGAATAACATAACAAGTGAAGATTGAAATTTATTGTACCGGCAATAGTGTTACTGTCGTTTTCTATGTATATCTTCCAGTAGGTTCTAATACAACAGACGGGCATGCAGTCATGACAAGGAGCATTCATATGTCAATTGTTGTCGCCTGGAGATGTCTACAGATTTCACTTACTATTCTAAACAGTAAAAGATAAAAATCCATCAAGACCGTTTCATTCTGAAATACATGAGGGCAAACCCGACAATGGCACTGCGTCCAAGAGATGGACAGTGTGATGAGCACAAAGAAAGATCGAAATATTTCATTCTTACTCTTGTATATGGCGAAAGATTTTAGTATTTCTAAACGTTGTTCCGGAAGTGTTAAATATGTACAGATTTGAAAATAAATTTAGTTGCAAATATTCAGATACAATGGATATCTTCCAATGGAAATTCTCCGTTGAGTCAGAAGGAGTGAAGAGTGTACACCTGTAATAGGCTATGCCACACAATTTTTTTATTCAAATTACAATGAAATGAACACCATTAGCTGCTTACAGGCGTTGACATACGTCAACGGGGACAGTCGAAAATGTGTGCCCCGACCGGGACTCGAACCCGGGATCTCCTGCTTACATGGCAGACGCTCTATCCATCTGAGCCACAGAGGACACAGAGGATAGCGCGACTGCAGGGATAATGGGCAGGGGCACTACGAATGGAGTACCGGACAATACGTTGAGAATGTGGGTTTCGCGGGAGGCATGCCAGAGATAAATGCCTGCAGTCGCGCTACCCTCTGTGTCCTCGTGGCTCAGAAGCTATTCCTGACACTGCATTTGCTCCCTCTCGTCTATCAGAGTGTCCTCATCCATAAGAGGACATGAAAATTGCCTTGAAATAGGGTAACTGCCAGAGACTCAATCAGTCTCCAAGGCTTTCTAAAAAACGAGACGCCAGTCCATTGATTCCAGTTCATCAGAATGTGAGACATAATCAGTCTTGAAGATTCTATCGCAGCTGAGGATCTCGATTGTTCTTTCAAGGAAATTTTGCGAACCCCAAAGATGAAGAAGGAAACAACCAAACACCACGAACGAAGGCATTAAATTACAAGGTGCAAGTCGTATGTAACGCAATGTTCACGAGGAATCAAAAGAAAATTGGTACCAACGAATGCACTGGTTCTAAGGAAGACTAGTCGCAAAAGAATTTCACTGTCAGTAAAGACTATTCAGACGAAAAAATGCAAAAATAAAGACTCCGCTGAAGGAAGCAGCAGCTCTGCCTCTCAGAAAGTGTTGCAAGAGCTTGGCTGCTTTTGTCACGTGTGTTGTGAAAACAGGGTATTTGAGAGAAGATTGTGTAGACATAGAGCGGAATTTCCTGTGCTCCACCCGTAAAAAATGGTTTAAATGAGCCAAACCAGTTTCACGAATCATGACTCATGTGTTCATTGGAAATGTAGTGATTAGATTTATTCGTTCTATTACGATAAGGAAACTTACTGCTGTCAGTACAATTTTGATTGCTGATAAAATTTGATCATCTGAAGAGTTAATAAGCAGTAAGTACCCACAGTTCTGTGTGAAGCGTTTGTAAAAAAAAAGTAATTATAAAAGTCTATGTATCACCTCATTCCACTTATTTCTAAAATAAAATTACATTACAGCTCTTGCAGTGTATTCAAACCAATTTCCTGCTATTTACATGCCCCAGAATGTTAATATGAACAAGATGTGGCTACAGGCCATATTAGGAACAAGGTCTCCTAACAAGGCTCACTTGCAAAAGTTAAAAAAAATTATAGCGATGATATTAATTAAATAAACCTTCAATGTTCGTTTACTTTTCAACTGAATATAGTTGTAGGTTGTTGCACGTACGATCTTGGAAACTTACCACTTACACGTACTGAATACGAAATTCCTAAAGTTTAGATGGGCCTTATTTGGTACACACACCTTAAAAATAAATCAAACATATTTTTAGTCAATAAGGACTCTAAATATTTTCGGACACAGTTTCGAAGCTGATTTTGTCGCAAGAAAGTTTTCGATTCTGTTTATTTTCAGTATAATGAAACGCAGGCTCTGTCTATTTTCAGGAATATAGCATGAAGGACAAGCTGAATTCGTTGCCAGTACAAATGAAGTACAAAGAATGAGTGATTATTTGCAAGTCATTTTTAATTGTACGATTTCCGAACTACTCTCAGTTAACGCTATCTAGCTGTTCACTCTTATGCACCATCTTTCAAATATCACGAATATTTTTTTAAAAAGTTGGTATGTATAAATGCTAAGCACTTCCACCCTGGATCTTTTCAACATACAGCAATGGATGTATTAAATATTCTTCACTCCTCAGTTAGGTTATGTGGGCGTATGCAGGTAATCATCTAGCAGAGAAGGGGCAGTGATGCAGTGGGGCAAATGCAGGACCAGTAGAGTGGCAGCTGAGAAATGAACAGAGCGAAGGATTTTGGGGATCACTGGCCAATACGATACTAACTGCTACACTCAACTGGCCAGCAGTGCAGCTTCTGATTCTCGAGGGCAACGATTCGTAGAGGGATTGGTTCAGTGCTCATTACATTTTATCTGGGGACTCTTGGGCTGAAACAGAATAATGAGTACAGAAGTTAAATGAGGAAACTAAGTTGGTTCTGCAGCAAGACATTGTAAACATAGATGACCAAAAGAGAACGTTTATAATGATATTACAGATTGCAAGGACAGGATACGCAGTTTACAGTTAAATGTCGCTCATCAGTCTGGTTATTTTCGTTCTGATTCTAATGCGAATTTTAAGTGTTTATGTAGGAAGGAACAGTTTGTTAATAATGGAAACTTCACAAACATTTAGTTGAGATTTGAAAGTAATAGATAGCGTGGAAATTACATTAAAATCGATCCTAATAGCACAGTGGGTTATGTAGCTCTTAATCAAGCAGATCAAGATGGTTTCGCGCAACCCATATTCCCAAGAATATCATATTTCAGCTGTCGAAACAGCAATGGAAACCTGTAAAGCCAGAAAACACGAAGAATGACTAGGCAATCGTAAAATATAAGGTTAGCTAAATCAAGCAAACACTAAAGAAATTCTTTAGATAAAGTGGGAATATCAAAGGATGGATCTGGAACAGAATTTAAACATAATGAAACTCAAACAACAACGCCGATAAGGTTCCCACTGCACCAACAAGCTGTTACACTAATTCAGAGTACAAAACTGAATCAAACAAACGTAGCAAAAGACTACTGATAAACCTACGGCTGGTCTCGAATCCACTAAACAAAACTCACTGTACCATGAATAGACGGAAAATTTTAGCAGCGTAAATTAGCCACCAGGAAACCTGTCAAATAAAATCAAATTAACTCCATTTTAAAAACAAATACTATAATGGTCAGTATGTCCCAGTGGAAAGTTTCGAATATTCGTGCTGTCCACAGTTTACTGTGCTCAGCAAGTGTGTACAACGGAGGCCAATGCATGAGTCAGTAATATTACACGCTCACTTTCAGTTTTGTGAAAAATGTAGCAATTTGATTTCATGGCCGAAATCCATCACTTTCGATCGGAGTGCTGATCGAGCGTGTGATATGGTACTATAGCAAGACCACTCGTATTCATTTCAAGGAGTTGAACAGTGACCGTATCCAACATGTCTGCCTGTACTTATTACCGAATGGCCATTCTCCAGTTACCGGTGGTACGCTTCTCATGAAGAGAACCAATTTCTCAGAAATTTTCTCAGTGGAAAAGGAGCTAAAAATAACCAAACACGTGTCTCAACTTATTCTAGATAATCGACCATTTCTGGCGAAATGACTGTCAAAGCTTTCGATGCAACTTAGATGTCTTCTAGCGTGCGATACGCTCACCGGCTTGGTGGCATAGTAACAAGCGTTCCGGCTTCCCCTCACTTTTGCGACCTGCGTTGGAAAACCAAACATTGTTTTTCTTTTATTTTTCCACATATTTGCCTTCTTGTCCATGGTTTACTACACGGATGTTTCTTAACAAATTAGGCCTTACATTAATTTTAAAATTCAACTAGTTTTCACAGTAAGTGCCACTCATTTATTATACAAGATGTTTCAAAACTCGATGGCAACTTCAGGAATAGGTTCCTCAAATAAGAAAAAGATTTAACGTATAGTTAAAGTGAGTTCGAAAATGCATACCTTAAGAGCTACAAGCATTTATTCATCTTCGATACTGCATTACAAAGCTCTTCTGCTGTCCATATTTAAGGAGGAGGTTGTACGGAACTAGGAGGTTGCATGAAAATAAACGAGAAAAAACACGTCGGCTAAACATGGGCACAAAATGCATACCTGCGCTGGGCGTTTGTAGATCTTCGCAAGTGTGAAACAATTCTTTTCTATTGACCAAGTGCGCATAGCTCCTAACGTACGGGATTTAGACCCAGTGTTCTTCTTGTTATATGAGATTTGCCGGCAAGTTTTGAAATACCCTGCAAAACTTACGTGTATGGCATTTTCACGGATTACAATTATCTTAAATTATCATGTTAATATATTTCATTTTTGTATCAATAGTTAACTTTTATACTTGTTCATATTTTTATTCTTTATGAAGATTTGGTGCAAACCCTTGGATGATTCTGATAGTAGAAACATTCGACGCTTAGAAATTCCGGTCACCAAGAGCAGTGCAGGAATGCGGGTTAGCCACAGGGACGTTTCTTCTTATGAATCTCAATGGGATATGTTAACATTGATGAAAATTTCCCGCCTCTAGAATACTTTCGGGACAAATCACACATAGCAGACCACTTGTTAGAAAACTGGCGCTCTGATCAGATTATGAATCACGATAAACTACAAGAATTTCACTGAAAACAATTTCAATTAATATTTCCATTTCTTTATTTATTGTATTCGTTAACAAAACATAAAATTAATAGACAACTAAGGACAATGTTGTTTCAATATTCACTGGAAACTATTGGTTTAGTAGTCTTCTACGAATATGGATAGAGTAACGAAAAACTAAAATAAAAAGAATAATCGGTTTCCGAAAATGGGCGCCAAAGGTTGAAGCGACGACGCTAGCTACAGTGTCTCTCCCCCCCCCCCCCCCCGCCCCACGCCCCTCTACCACCCCAACCAGTTAAGCTGTTTACTCACTAAAAGGTACATACACTATCTCGATAACTGTGATCGTCCTTTTTTCAGATACTGTCGAATATCTGTGAATAATCCGAAACACGTGTTCGCATATTTTGACCTCTCGTCCACCGGGCGAAGTTTATGGGAAATCGAGAAATCGAGTTACATCACTTGCAGCAACCTCGTCGTCGCTCAAAATAATATACATTTTCAGCAGTTCTAATTGCATCCTCGTCCCCCGTCGCTGCTTGCAGTTGCCACTGGATGGCCGTTCTGCATCTACCGGTGAAAAACGACTGAGAGGTAATGGCGCGGCCTGCCGTTAAATTAGAGCGAAAGTGAACGCTTTTGTCCCTTAACCTGACTCGAAGTGGGCAGTTGCTCTGCTGTAGGACAAAGATATTATATCGAGGTTTCGATTGCATATCGAGAGGGCACTTGGGTCAAACACGATACATATGTTCAGTAACACTTGTTTACGAAACACTCCAGCTACGCCATGGAACGCCACACAGAGCGTCCTCTCTTGCTGAGCACTCTGCCGCGAGTGCGCTTATGAGAGCTTCAGACTATTGTATACTGCGATAAAAATATGTGCGTGGCGGTAGTATCACGTATAAGTCCATTGGAACAACTGTCATCTCTGCTCAGGTGATTCATCTCAAAAGGTTTCCGATATGATTTTGACCGCACGACAGGAACATCTGAACGCCAAATAGTAGTTGGATTAGACGTATGGGCCATTCCATTTGTGAAATTCAGTGTACAGCGTGAAGAGTGTGCCGCGAATATCAAATTTCTGGCCTTACCTGTCAGCTGGATAACGCACTGGCCGACAGGTGTCATTTAATAAGCGAGAGCAGCAACAGTCGAATACAGCTGTCAGTTCTAACAGACAAGCAACACAGCGTTACCTATCGACAGATATCAAGGTAGGACGCACGACTAACGTATCCGTTACGACAGTACGACAAAATTCGGCGTTATGACCTTAGACGTCCATTGAGAGAGCCCTTGTTAACAGCACGACATCGCCTGCAGCGCCTCTCCTGGGCTCATGACCGTTTGGGTGGGACTCTGCACGACTGAAAAGCTGTGTGCCGGTCAGATGCGTCCCGATTTAAGTTGGTAAGACCTGACGATAGGGTTCGATTGAGACAAAGACCTCAGAAATCCATGGGCGTAAGTCGTCAACAAGGCACTGTGCAAGTTGATGGTGGCTCCATAATGGTGTGGACTGAGTGCGCATGGAACGTACTAGGTCCTCAGGTCCAGCTGAACTGATCGTTGACTGGAAATAGTTGTGTTCGGTTACCTGGAGACCATCTGCAGTCGTTCATGGATGTCACGTTCTCAAACAGTGATGTATCTTTTATAAATGACAATGTGTCACCTTGCTAGAATCGTCCGCGACTGGTATTAAGAACATTCTGAACAATTCGAGCGAATGATTTGGCCATCCAGATCGCCTGACATAACCACACGGCACATCATGCATGTGCTAAGCAGCATGCATGTGATAATGCAGATGGGCAAGGGTATATGAATGGTCATACTACTACGTTAATGGTCATCAAAAGGGAACGTGGAATTTCAGAGAGAAGTTATTCGAAACCTACTTGTGTTTAAAATTATACTATAGCTCAGAAAACAGATGCCTTCGTGGCATTCAAGTTACGTGTAAAATAAAGCTGCGAGTCATTTGTAGACATTGTTGCTAACTATTACATGGACCTACGTATGAAGCAGAAAACTACATTCATGCATTAAACATCTTTGATCATTAATAATCTCTATATTATGTGCATTTTAGATAGTGACGAGTGACGTACAGATTTCGTGAACACATGCATGGAAATCGTGAAAACGCTAAGTAGAATTATCTTTTCCCATCCGTGAATTGAATCTGTACAATATGTCTCACGAATTGAAAAACTTCTGTAGAGATTTGACCCAAACATTTGAGATCGCAGCAAGTGTAAAACCACTTGCGCTTAGTACTTGATCAGCATACCCTGCCATGTAGAAACGGGATCCCGAAGAAAAATCTCCATACTACCACTTCTAACAGAATAAGTAACGAAAATGCATTCTCAGCAAGAAGCCAGGGACGTCATGTACTCGTAACAATATGAACCCCGTTTTCCAAAGATATTCCCTTTCATCGTGTGTTCAGAAACTACATCTGTAGCAAAGAGTAAAACAACTACCTCCACTTTCCATTATACAGGCAACATAAAAAGTCAGCGTTGCTCTCTCTGTAGACATTCAAGTAACAGGACTTGTGGCAGTTTCCGTTGCAGCTGCATTCTCAGTTGATCTCAGAGATGCTCCTACCACTGAAAAACTCATGTGTTAAGAAAAGCCGCTTTTCACCTGGGTATAAGTCAGTAACGCAAACCCTGTCATACACAGCCCAGAGTCCTGTAACGTCGCTAACGTTTTACTTACGCTAATTCAATCTTCTTACTAACCTGCGATCGTCTTTTATGGTGGCCACTAACATTCTCGTCAGCTGTCGCATCAGTTTGTCGTAAGATATAGCCACATCCATGAAAATTTCCAACAGCAAAGCGATACGTTCTTAGACTTCAGCTTCGTGTGTCACTCATTTCAAATATGCAGTCCTTTTCTTCCATACAACAGTTAAAATAACGTCAGAAGCTTCCAGATCCACTACATTCATGCAGAAACAAATTACAGATCGTCAGTCACTCGAATGAGCGTGTTTTATGGGTAACGGTAACGTAGGAACTATCCATTTTCATGAAGATCACATGAAGGAGGCTATGAAGCCATTGAAAGTATTGCTTAAGTAAAGGAAAGGAGTGATTATTTGCAAATTATTTTAAAACCTCAGAAAGTCCCATCCACTTTCAGTTAACCCTGCCTAGCTCTTCACTCCTTTACATGCTCTGTCAAATGTAATGACCATTTTAAAAAATTTGAAAGATGGAAGAACTGAGCGCTTCCTCTCTGGACCCTTCTGGCTTGCAACAATGGAGTCATCAACTAAAAGTTACTCCTAATACAGATTAGGTGGATGTAGGCATGTGGCGTCCATAAAAGTATTTACTGAGTCCCAACCGAGACGAGACGTCACCTTTGATATTCCCACGGATGACTGAATGGACGCAGATGAACTGATGCAAATGCACTGTCAGCTCGGCGATTGACAAAGCGAGGTATTCCAGGATCAATGCTGTATGAATGACTAACTGCAGCTCACAACTGACCAGCTCAAACTACTGCATCGCGCCCACAATGCGACCAGGCAACAGTAGACACTGGCGCATAGGCACAGGTGTACAACTCTAAAGCAGTGCCATTTAACAAAGCTGCACGTAGCAATGACAGGCGCTGCCGATGGAAGCCGGTAAGCCACAACTTAATTACACACAGGAGCTAATTTTTGTAGATTATTGTAACGTACTCAACAGTCATCGCAAAGATATACAGATTCAGTTTCCCAGCGCGGATCGTAGTATACCGAGGTTGCCTAATGTACCAAGGGAAACTCCCCATCGCACCCCCTCAGATTTAGTGGTAAGATGGCCCAGTGGATATCACGTAAAAACATAGATCAAGCATGGAAACAGGAAGAAGGTGTACTGAACAAATTTAAAAAAAAAACCAAACTAGAAACAATGAACGGTCCGAGAACAAGAAGTGCAATAAAAAACAGCCTGAGACACCAACGGAGTCGTATTGAAGCAGTCATGGTGTTGGACTGCCTAATGGACGAGTCGTGTTCTGACCCCCCTTGTGCCATCCCTCTTTTTTTTCCAGAATGTTATGAACTGTCCGGCAGGTCACTGAAATGTTTGTTCCCTTTCTTTAGTCTTAGCAGCTGTCATACTATACACTGATTTTAGAAAATGTCATGCAGTAAGAATACGTCGCAAGTAAATGTAATGAACAGTGAAAGCAGGCAAGATATCACGAACACGTCTCATAGAAATGAAAAATAACAGATTAACTATGTTACAACAAAGGAATGCAAGAGTCAAGTCTTCCGAAACGGAAAGCAAATTCAAAATCGTTACAACATATCTGTTGTCAGAGGACAGAGAAACTGTGACTGTGAAACTGTTGCGATCATTTGTTGCAGCTTATGTGACAATCTGTTATGTTTACATAATTTCCTTAGGAGTGATAACATTCACATTCATACGAACACAGTTCCGAAGACTGCATGAGCTTACAAGTGCGACAGTTATCACACAATCAGCTTAGCAACTCATGCATCCAAGTTGCAGACCAGAATAATATACAGCCGGCCGAAGTGGCCGTGCGGTTAAAGGCGCTGCAATCTGGAACCGCAAGACCGCTACGGTCGCAGGTTCGAATCCTGCCTCGGGCATGGATGTTTGTGATGTCCTTAGGTTAGGTTTAACTAGTTCTAAGTTCTAGGGGACTAATGACCTCAGCAGTTGAGTCCCATAGTGCTCAGAGCCATTTGAACCATTTTGAATAATATACAGAAAAATGGAAAAGAAAATTGAGGATGTCTTATATGACGATCAGTTTGGCTTTAGAAAAGGTAAAGGCACGAGAGAAACAATTCTGACGTTGCAGTTGATAATGGAAGCAAGACTAAAGAAAAATCAAGACACGTTCATAGAATTTGTGGACCTGGATAAAGCGTTAGACAATGTTAAATGGTGCAAGCTGTTCGAAATTCTGGGAAAAATAGGGGTAAGCTAGAGGAAGAGACGGTTATTATACAATATACTCAAGAGCCAGGAGGGAATATTAAGAGTCGAAGAAATAAGTGCACGGATTATAAAGGGTGTAAGACAGGGATGTAGTCTTTCCCTTTACTGTTCAATCTGTACATAGAAGCAATGAGGGAAATAAAAGAGAGGTTTAGGAGTGGAAATAAAATTCAAAGTAAAATTATATTAGTGATAAGATTCGCTGATGACATTGCTGTCCTGACTGGAAGTGAAGAAGAATTACATGACCTTCTGAATGGAATGAACAGTCTAATGAGTACAGACTGAGCGTAAATCGAAGAAAGACGAAACTAGTGAGAAGTACCAGAAATGAGAACAGCGAGAAACTTAATAGTAACGAAGTAGATGAAGTTAAGAATACTACTTAAGCAGAAAAATAAGCAATGATGGAGGCAGCAAGGAGCACCTCTAAAGCAGACTAGCATTGGCAAAAAAGGCATTCATGGGTAAGAGAAGTCTACTAGTGTCAAACATAGGCCTCAAACTGAGGAAGAAATTTTTAAGAGCCGGCCGAAGTGGCCGTGCGGTTAAAGGCGCTGCAGTCTGGAACCGCAAGACCGCTACGGTCGCAGGTTCGAATCCTGCCTCGGGCATGGATGTTTGTGATGTCCTTAGGTTAGTTAGGTTTAACTAGTTCTAAGTTCTAGGGGACTAATAACCTCAGCAGTTGAGTCCCATAGTGCTCAGAGCCATTTGAACCAAATTTTTAAGAATGTATGTTTCGAGCACAGAATTCTATTGTAGTGAAACAAAAGAATCGAAGTATTTGAGATGTGGTGATACAGACGAACGTTGAAAATTATGTGGACGGATAAGGTAAGGAATTAGGAGGTTCTGTTTAGAATTGGAGAGGAAAGGAATACGTGCAAAACACTCCAAGGATAAGGACCAGGATGATCGCTAATATGTTAATTCATCAGGGAATGACTTCCATGGTAATAGAGGGAGCTGTAGAGGGCAAAAACTGGAGAGGAAGAGATTGGAATACAACCAGCAAGGTCGTAGGTTGCAAGTACTGCTCTGGGATGAACAGGTTGACAAAGGAGAGGAATTAGTGGCGGGCCGCGTCAAATCCGTTAGAAGACTGAAAAAAAAAGGACGAATATCTGTATCGGGCAAGGAGGTACCGTATATCTCATTCACTTACCAGTCATACAAGGATATTCCAATACTATCACACGTACTGTCACTAATGCCGCATATGACACACCAGGCGTGTTTTCCGGTGCAGGATTCGGCTGAATTGTCGCCTTGTTATCAACGTTTGCGGTTCAAATTCGGAACCACTTCCTTGCGGCTGTTAACAGAGAACTTTCAGAATCAACTGCCATTGTAGGTCCCTACCTTACACTTCACTATTGCAAAAGGACTTTACACCCCGACACAGACACAAATCTGAATAAAGCCAACAGCGAAAAAAGGAAATTTAGCAGGAGGCATGAAACTTCCTGGTAGATTAAAACTCGAACTCGGGACCTTTGCCTTTCTCGGGCAAGTGCTCTACCAACTGAGTTACCCAAGCACGACTCACTCCCAGTCCTCACAACTTTACTTCCACCAGTATCTCGTCTCCTACTTTCCAAACTTCACAGAAGCTCTACTGCGAACCTTGCACACAGTTTTAATCTCCCAGGAAGTTTCATATCATCGCACACTCCGCTGCAGAGTGAAAATTTCATTCAGCACGAAGGATGTTTGAACACAGTTTGCCCGCTGGGCAGTCAAATACATTAGCCAGGTTTGTAACTTCCTCACATTCCTTCAGTTACCTAAAACTACAAAAAAAGGAAAGGTGATGCCACTTCTGCCCTACAAATTTTAGAATCCCCAAAAGAAAAACCTCAATATTGCAGGCGTTGCCCCTATAACGAAAGATCCCAATACCCTCTACCATAAATGGAGGATACGTGGAAGGTATTTTTTAATTTTTCATTGTTATTTTTTATTTTTTTTAATTTTACCATAAATAAATCCTCCTCTGTCGCAGAAACACGTCGTTTCAAAGACTGGCTATCGCCCTCGACTTCAGAGGGACAGAAAATCCCACGTGCTGGCGACACATTGTAGATCATTCATGCACATCTTCTCGAACGTTTATATGCATAACCGTTGAGGGGATCGTATGTGTCATATGAAAGAAAGGTCATTCGTCAACTGTACTTTGAGTGGATGATTCAGCTGCGAATGTGTCATGGAAAGCTCTCTGGAGAAAGTTGGAAAAATGTTGTTGGTACTCGGTGTTCTTGACTACTAAACAATGCATTTCGTTAAGAAACTGACAGAATTCGAGGACTAGTTTGTCACTGCCACCAAACAGGTATTGGGCTGTGCGCTCGTTAATCCAAGTCACTGAGTAGGTCTTTGTATGTGGAAAATAGTCCACGTCTGGGGAGAGAATCATTTGGTGTTGCTGTAAGGAGTTGTGCGTGTGAAGAACTCCAGCATCTGGCGGACCAAAAGCCAAACATAACTCGACTCGCCACACACAAGTCGATGGCCTTCGTCGTTTTGCACACTACTCGTGGTAGGTAATGGTGATGGCGCCACGTGCATCTGGTGGTAGACCTGCTTCCCATTAACCGTCATGTGCCAGGTGGCAAGAATAGGGGCGTGCATTGTACACCACCTGGCGTTCTAACCGACGAGGGGATGTATTTCTTCAACCGCAATTCGGCGGAAGCTGCGATTGCAGCGAAGCATACTCCACATTATCTGTCGTCAGACATGGTGGGAGAAGCATGGTCCTGATGTAGCTTTACTCAAGAAAGAAATAGCTCAAGTAAAAAATGGACACTGAGACGGCTGTCAGCGGCACTGGGGCAATGAGTGAACTCGGTGTAAGGGCCCTCATCAGTAGGCTGATGAGGCATGTAGGAGTGCTTCGCCACATCTTGACATGCGTGCTTACAAATAGTGGTGGCCTCCTTTGTCGTTCGGGAGGCTGAAGGACTCATAGCTGACTTTAAATAACGGACCTTAACTCGTAAAGGAACCCAATCCAGCCAACAACCATCTAGCCACTGACGGCAGTATGGCGAATGTATGGCCCAAGTGCGGGATTCACGACGCAACGTAAACATTAACAAAACGGGTCCTTTGCAGCTTTTCCAAGGTTCGGAGTCGATGGTCAGAGAGTTCTGCTTGGATCCGGCATAATAACCGTCTACTGTTAAGGGTCTCTGATTGCCACAAGTCGGTTGAAAAATCAATACCCAGACATCTTACCACGTCGTAGATCCGTAGGGTTCAAATGGTTCAAATGGCTCTGAGCATTATGGGACTTAACTTCTAAGGTCATCAGTCCCCTAGAACTTAGAACTACTTAAACCTAACTAACCTAAGGACATCACACACATCCATGCCCGAGGCAGGATTCGAACCTGCGACCGTAGCGGCCGCGCGGTTCCAGACTGTAGCGCCTTTAACCGCTTGGCCACCACGGCCGGCGATCCGTAGGGAAGCGACGCTTCACTGGGCAGCCCACCACCTAAAAGCAACGCACGAGATTTGCGAAACTTAAGGACGCCGCCCGAAGCAGCACCGTAGGACTCTACCCCTCCAGTGCTACTTCATCATCGTTGTCATTGTGCTGGAAGAGGACCAGCTTGTCCGCGTAGGCCGTGAAACAAAATGTGTGTCCGCCAAGAGTCATCCCGGTGAGGCGTTGAGGAAAGCCGCAAAGTAATGGTGCCATGTCGAGAGAGTACAGGATTGCAGAAAGAAGGCATCCTTGCCGCGCCGATCGCTGTACCATGAAGATCGGCATAAGACGGCCACTGTACTGAATCCCGGAATAGACAGATTGTTACCTCCACAAACCTCTCTGGGAATCTCATATTCCGCGTCACCGCAGTCGAATAGGAGTGATCAACCCTGCCGAAAGCCTGAGGACAGAACCCTTGTAATGTTCCGCATCCGCTCAAACGTAGTCATGCCACGGTATGGACATAATACAGTCCAGATGTTGTGATCGCCTCCTATCGAGATCTGATCATGGAAACCGACGTGCCATACGACCGTCCTGAGACGTGCTGTCAAAACTGGGTAAAGATCACCATATCACAGTTCAGGAGCGATAGGGGGTGACAGTCACTGACAGAGATTCCACCGTTTGGTTTATGGACAGGAAAGAACGAAACTTTGAGGATGACACCAGGAAGCTGTACCTCAGGGAACACCAAGTCTCGGCATACATCCGCCCAGGCAGGCATCAATAATTGGTGATAGGTCCTGAAAAACTGTAACAAGAGGCCGTCGGTTCGTGGTGACTTGTGAGGCGCACTGGCCAATGTAGCTGCAGGGGACACCTCCTCAGCCAGGTCCTCAAGTAATGTCATCGTCACGTCCTGCGGCAGTGTGACATATGTAATCGCTTCTGGGAGATGATGGCGGCCCGCAAACAGTTGACTACAGTGATGGTGGAGAGCATTTCCGATCGCACGTTGCGATATGGCAGAGCGAATGTCGGCTAAAGTCACAGCATGAGTCAGTGCCCGTCGTCGCCAAGCGCCCACCTTATGCGATGATGTGATACATCGACGGAGATTCGTGGTGCGTTCTATTCATGGTGCGCGCACCAACAATCATCCTTTCGAGGTGCTGCCTCGTGAGTGCTGTGATCCGCGCTTTTGCTCGGTTCATTACTAGCTGTCGGGCAGATGAATGCGGTAATGCTGAACAATCACGCATGATCCGGTAGTAAAAATCTAGTGAGTGCTGCCTCCAGGCAAGCCTTTGTAAGAGCCAGCTTGGACTCATAGCAACCACCAACAGAGTTCGATCGGGTAAGACCATTGCCGACGGGCGCATGGCATCCACATTGCTTCCATGGGCTGTCCGCATTCAGGCGAATGTAGGTTTGTCACTTTCAATTTACAGAGGCCTCAACCATGCCATACAATCTGGCGGAGCAAGCTTACTATATATATATATATATATATATATATATATATATATATATATATATATATATATATATATATATATATATGTGTGTGTGTGTGTGTGTGTGTGTGTGTGTGTGTAGGCCACATGCTCAGAAAAAATGATGGGCCGTATTTCAGCGGCCCGTGTTCCTCGAAAAATGCTGCATGGAAGGTACCAGTCTATATGCTACGGGAGTGGTTCGTATGATGTGTGAAACCCGCCCTATCGCCATGTACGTACTTCAATGTGTCCATGAGGCGAAGGATGGTTATGGAACGTATTATGGCTGTTGATACTTCGGCGCCTGACTGGAGTTAAAATCCCCATTGAAGGGCTTCCTGGAGTCCAAAACAACAAGAGGGGCGCGACCGTATCTGCAAAGAAAGGGACCAATCACGTCGTCGTCCCCATCTGGAGGGCACAAAGATATTAACGATTCTGACGTCATGGAGATTCGGCACCATTCCTCTCGCGTCAAGGAGGAAAGCGACGTCTTCGGCATTTACGCCATCACACGGAAGGATTGCCACGCCACTGCCAGTGGCAGACGCGTGTGAAACGTGAGCAGTCCATCCGAGATGCCCTACGAAACCTTCCACGTAGACCTCTTGGAGGAGCACAGTGTCTATATACGCCGCATAACATCGTAAATTTGTGGCGCGCACGAATGTTACTGATGTCGAGAGTCGCCAGTCGGTATTGTTAAAGTGCGCGTCATTTACGACGGCGGCCGAGTTTAGGTTCGTTCTGCGCATCTGACTTCACAAATCACAGACAGCCAATGAACAGAGAACGACGTTGCCAGAGTTGGACTGTAGTGCAGAGCACGGACGAGAGTCTTCAGTTTTAGAAACGTTCACTCATAAATAAAGTAATTGAACAAAAGCAATATCTTGATAGTAGACTTTCTATAAAAGAAAGTTTGGAAAAAAGCATTCTTTATACCAATTGCTTCATATTCTATTAATTAATTAAACCAAACAAGCAATAAGCCTCCTAATTCAGGCGATAGCAACGGAATTCATACTCACTAACCGCATTTTCGCGATAAATAACAGTGGTAATTGTTTATTTCCTATTGTACTTCGACGAAACGTGAGTAATTCATAGTCATACTAACAGCGTTTGTCCATATTTTGCGTAATTGTTTAAAGTCCTCGAGGAAGTCTGCTGAACGACGAGATGTGTTAGCGTAATGGTTAAGGTGTTTGGCTGCTATGCAAAACGTTTTCGCGATAAATAACAGTGGTAATTGTTTATTTCCTATTGTACTTCGACGAAACGTGAGTAATTCATAGTCATACTAACAGCGTTTGTCCATATTTTGCGTAATTGTTTAAAGTCCTCGAGGAAGTCTGCTGAACGACGAGATGTGTTAGCGTAATGGTTAAGGTGTTTGGCTGCTATGCAAAACGTTCTGTGTTCAAACCTTGTTCGGTCCTTAATATTTTCTTTATTTAAAAACAATATCGAAGTGTGTTACTTTATGAATTTTATTCGTTTGAATGTAATTTTTTGAAATTTTTAATGGTCACTAAAATCGTCCATACGGAAAGTATACGCTGTGGACTTTTTACCTCTGCAAACTCTTCAAAATTTCGTGCAATGGTTTACTACATTTAATGCTGCCAATAACTGCGTTGAACATCGAAACAAAATTAACTCATTTATGAGGGGATGGTATCAGTCAAGAAGATGTGTAGAAATCAAATTTTTGGGCCAAATAGTTTTTGTGAAATCGAATGATAAGTGTGTCAAAGCAGTCGGAACACCATGTTTCTGCACAGGCGAGCACTGCAGTGATGACAAAATCGCGCACAGCGCCGAATGCGGGGAGCACGTCTCTGTAGCAGTGAAAGGGTTAATGCAGCCGTGGTGGCTTTACTTCATAAACTGCGCGCTCGCCCCTAAACGTAAGTTTGCGAACTATACTATACTATGGCGCTGCATCTCTTGCGCGTGCAACTGGCAACGCAGCGATCTCCCGCGTCTGGGCGGCCAAGCGCGAGCCGCCAAGATAAAAGAATTGAACTATAGGTCGCCAAGTGCGTCGGCAAGGCGGCGACCGTCAGTGGCGGGACAGCCGCAGCATCCACCGCGTCTTCAGTTGCTGTGTCGCAGCTGTCCCGACACTTCCATCGGGGCGTCTGCTTCCGCGGCACCAGGCACTATCACAATGTCATCCTCGACGTCATCAGCCCTGTAGCTCTCAGTACAGATGCGGTGTTCCGCGACGGATCCTCCGACGTGCACGCAAGTGGTGTTGGCACAAGAGGAGGGACGTCACCCAGGACGCTTGCGGGATGGTTCGACGCCGCCGCGTAACGATGACGTGAATCTGTCGTAGGGTGAGGTGGTGGAACATTGCCGACTTTGTACATCGGGTATGTGGTCAACTTGTCGTCCCATTTTCTGAAGATTAGCTTCCGAGGGCGCACGGTTCCACTTACCGGTGGTTTCGTGAGTATTGTTGTTTATGTACATGCTGTTCTGTGTCGGAATGGGAACTCTTGTCCATCGCCTCCGTGCCGGATGGAAGAAAGTCAGAAGTCGGTACAACGGAAGACGTCAGATCCATCTCCATGTCTCTGTCAGCGGTACTAGGTACGCGAGTGTTTCCTCCCGGCAGTGCCTCTGGTTACAGTGACGTGATATGTGTCGCAGTAGTCTCCTCGAGGGTAGTCATCATCTGCGACGGGTCGTGTGGGTCGTGCAGTAGAACTGTGGACGGCACAGTGGAGGCGGCGTCTGGGCGTCTTTGGGTGGTGTCTGTACAATCCAGCGCTGGAGACAGTTTTGGCGCATATGCGCTATCTGGCAGCAACCAGTGCAGGTATGGGGCTGCCCGACATACATAACGATGGCCCTGAATACAGCTGTTACCAAGTAAAATGTCACATGCTTCACCAATTCAGTTTTCAGTTGACGCACGCCGTTGAGTACAGGGTAGGTCACAAAGGTTTTCCATTTTTCAGTCAGGTGATGAGTGCATTGCCATACGGCTTAAAAGCTGACATTACGACGTCCGGCGGGACCTCGAACGCGAGTTCGGAGACCCTGATCGAACGCAGGCCGACACCTGCGTTAACAATCATTACATCACCTGCGTGTCCTTCGGTTTGCTTAAACTTCAGGTTTCGCGTGTAGCCACTCACGATTTCGGTACATAGTTCTTCAGTGAGCATCTTCACATATACGTTCCCAGTGATGGAAAGGTGGATGACATTGATATCCTGCGCATCCACGGGCAGATCATCCCGTATAAATTACTCAATCTCGTAAGATGTTGGTCGTGCGTATTCTGCTTGGAATGCGATATTGATTGTTGTCCGGTGATAAGTGTGTGCCGTGGCTCTCTCCTAAGTGGGATTAAGTACACGAAACCGCGGCGAGAAGTAAACAACGAGCGCTCTAACTCCACAACAGGGGCGCAGCAGGCGTTCACGTCTCAAGGCTACGCGAGCCGAACTTACTTAACCACGACGCCATTTGTCTCTGGGTCTGTTATACTCGTATATTGCAGTTCTTGTTCTTGGACAGTTATGTGTTTGCATTTTGCGTTGTTTTCGTAGTTCAGTATACTTTCTTCCTATTTTCGTAATTAACATAAGTTCAGTTTTTGACAATCTGTCCACTGGGCCCTTTCACTACAAAATCTGAGGGGGGAGGGGGATGATATTGATTTGCACGTGTAATCATCAAGGCGCATCTGACAAAAGCTGAAGAGTTTGGGCGTTGAGAGAGGATCGGTAGAGACAGAGCTACGAAAGCGAAATAGTTCGTGGAGGGTTCAGTTCAGTGCTTATTGCGTTTTGCCTCGAGATAAGATACACCACTGGCAATTACAATTGCTACACCAAGAAGAAATGCAGATGATAAACGGGTATTCATTGGACAAATATATTATACTAGAACTGACATGCGATTACATTTTCACGCAATTTGGATACATAGGACGTCTGTCCGTAATAACGGCCTTGATACACCTGGGTATTGAGTCAAACAGCGTTTGGTGGCGCGTACAGGTACAGCTGCCCATGCAGCTTCAACACGATACCACAGTTCATCAAGAGTAGTGACTGGCGTATTGTGGCGACCAATTGCTCGGCCACCATTGACCAGACGTTTTCAGTTGGTGAGAGATCTGAAGAATGTGCTGGACAGGGCAGCAATCGATCATTTTCTGTATCCAGAAAGGCCCGTACAGGACCTGCAACATGCGGTCGTGCATTATCCTGCTAAAATGTAGGGATTCGCTGTGATCGAATGGAGGGTAGTGCCACAAGTCGTAACACATCTGAAATGTAACGTCCACTATTCAAAGTGCCGTCAATGCGAAAAAGAGGTGACCGAGACGTGTAACCAATGGCACCCCATACCATCACGCCTGGTGATACGCCAGTATGGCGATGACGAATACACGCTTCCAATGTGCGTTTACTGCGATGTCGCCAAACACGGATGCGACCATCATGATGCTGTAAACAGAACCTGGATTCATCCGAAAAAATGACGTTTTGCCATTCGTGCACCCAGGTTCGTCGTTGAGTACACCATCGCAGGCGCTCCTGTCTGTGATGCAGCGTCAAGGGTAACCGCAGCCATGGTCTCTGAGCTGATAGTCCATGTTGCTGCAAATGTCGGCTAACTGTTCGTGCAGATGGTTGTTGTCTTGCAAACGTCCCATGTGTTGACTCAGGGATCGAGACGTGGCTGCACGATCCGTTACAACCATGCGGATAAGATACCTGTCATCTCGACTGCTAGTGATACGAGGCCGTTGCGATCCAGCACGGCATTCCGTATTACCCTCCTGAACCCACCAATTCCATATTCTGCTAACAGTCATTGGATCTCGACCAACGCGAGCAGCAATGTCCCAATACGATAAACCGCAATCGCGATAGGCTACAATCCGACATTTATCAAAGTCGGAAACGTGATGGTACGCATTTCTCCTCCTTACACGAGGCATCACAACAACGTTTCACCAGGCAACGCCGGTCAACTGCTGTTTGTGTATGAGAAATCAATTGGAATCTTTCCTCATGTCAGCACGTTGTAGGTGTCGCCACCGGCGCCAACCTTGTGTGAATGTTCTGAAACGCTAACCATTTGTACATCACAGCATCTTCGTCTTGTCAGTTAAATTTCGCGTCTGTAGCACGTAATCTTGGTGGTGTAGCCATTTTAATAACCAGTAGTGTAGAACTATGAGTTTAGAGATGTACTTACGAAACTAAGTTAGTTCTGCAGCGAGAGTTTGTAAACACATACGATTACTAAAGAAAGCTTACAGTGATACTAAAAATTTCATCGACAAGCTACGCCATTTTAAATTAAAGATCGGTCATTAAACTACTTATCTTCCCTCTGTGACATACGCCAATATTACATGTTTCTGTAGGCGGAAAAACTATCTTTCTGTTCATATTGTGGCGTCTTGTAAATCAGGACGGATGATGAGGCGAGGGTAAAGTTTGTTAATAAATAAAAATTCTGTAATATTTATTTGATATCAGGAAGAACTAGATGAGGTGGATCTCATATCAGAATAATTCCAAATGGTGCAGTGGGAAACGTAGGCCTTACTAGAACCTGCCAAGATGGTTTCGATTAATACATCATTCGAAAAGAAATACTTCAGTAGTCGACACACCAATAGAGACCTACAAACACAGGAAAAAGAAAAGAAGTATTGGGAAACAGTAAAATATACGCTTATCTAAATCAAGGGAACATTACCTGACCTCTTTAGATAAAACTCAAGTATGTCAGAGAGGCGGATTAAGAGAATATGTAAATGAAAATTAAACAAGGACGCTGAAATGTTACCACTACGATAATAAGCTGTTAAATTAAACATGTGTACAAAATCGAATCAATCAGAAATGCCGGGTTCTAATTCGCTAAAGGGACATGGCTAAACTAAGAACAGACGGAAAACGCTAGAAACGTAGGTGAGCCACAAGCAGAACCTTTAAAAAAATAAACTCGTTTCTAAAACATATACAGTGAACAGCCAGAAGATTTTGTTCACCGACCTACTATTGATATAAACTCGTCCAGGAGATAGCAGCGTCACCTAGCGAGGAATTTCTGCCAGTCAGACACACACACGGTGGACGTACTATCATGAGTATTTGAGAAACTACATGACTCGTTAGTTGTTCGAGGAGTCCTGTAGTCAGTGTCTGCAACAAGTGCGGGTGAGCGTTTAACTTAATAGAATAGCAAGACCTGCATGTCCTAAATACTATTCATTTCCAGCTGTTGCTAGTAAAATCGGCATCCCAAATGGTTCCGGCGCTTTCTATATATGGTCGTTGTCCAGCTACTTGTGGTAAACTTTTCCCAAAGAGGACACGGCAAGTGCCATAGCTTGATTCTCCAGCAACTACGCTCAGTGGAAGAGGAGCCAAAATAAGAGATCACGTTTCTCAGCTTCTCCATATATATTAGACCGTTTACGAAAAATAGAGATGGTCAAAGTTTTCGAAGCAATTTTGTATCTTTTAGCGTGCGATGAGCTGAGCTGAAGTGGTGTCACAGTTAATAGCGTCCAGTATTTCCAATTTTACGTCCTATGTTCGAAACCGGATTGTTGATTTTATTTACTGTATTTTTTCCATTTGTTCACCCATGTGCAGAGCATGTTATTACATGGATATTTATTACCAAATTATTGGTTGCAAGGGCATTATATTAGTTGTAAAATTTGACTCGGTTTCGTAGTTACGCTCATACATTTGTTGTAAGGGTGTTTCAAACGTCGACGGCAAAACTCCGGGAATGGACTCCCTCATGTAAGAAGAAGATGCAATGTCCAGGAACCAGAGCTCTAAAATGCTCAACATAAGAGGTACGAACACCTCTGCATTATTGATTCTGTGAAAGAAATTTCTCCTACCGCAATCTCTTCAGTTTTCATATTTTGGGAGGAGGTAGTATGGAGCGAAAACAAGTACGTATAGTAAACAAGTGCTCTAAAATGCTTGCCTTATGAGCTATGAGCACTTGTTGATCTTCGTTACTGTGATATCCATCTCTTCTACTGAGCAAGTACTCATAGTTCGTAAGGTATGCATTTTACGGCTTGTGTTTACTGGATTTTTTTGTTGTTTTAGTACAGGCTAGGACCTCCCAAGAACAGAAAAAGGGAACAGCTTACAGTAAAAGACAATTGCTTCGCAGGATCGAAGACGAAGAAGTTCTCGTAGTTCTTCCGATATGCATTTTAGAGCCCACGTTTACCACACTTATTTTCTTCTTCCTGTATGAGGAACCCATTACTTAAGATTTGCCGTGAAGTTTTTATATAATCAGTATAACGTGTACATAGTAATTTCATGGCCTTTAAATTCTCACATTCTTCTATTTAATTCTTATATCAGTTCTTAATTCTTATATTTTACTTTTAGGTTTTTAAATTAGGAGCATTTGGTACGATCCCTTGGATTATTCCGGTCGCAGGAACATTCGAAACACAGAAATTCGGAACACTACGATTGTCGTGTGAAGGCAGGTTTGCCAAGGCGACATTCTTTCGTATGAATTTCACTCCGAAAAGAAACGTCGTTAACACTGCGCAAAACTGCACGTGTTGGCCGTAATTTCGAAGCAAACCGAGCATCATGGATCATGTTTCCGAGATGTGGCGCTTGTAGTTTATTGTGTACACTACAAAAATTTCACCAAAATCAGTTTCAATAAATCTTCCATTCGTTTGTTTTTCTTTCTTTATTTTATTATTCATTCACCGGATGCACAATTAGAAGACAAATAAGGACAGTGCTTTTTCACTATCAATGGGAATACTTTTTTGTGGTTATTTTCTACGGATATTGGTAGAGTAATGAAAACCAAAAATAGTTTCGAATACGGGGCGCAAATTGTCCAGTCGTGGCACCGATCACTATACCACCGCTTCAATTGAGCTACCTATTCGCGAATAGGCGCAGAGAAAACTTTGAACGTCGTTTTCTCAGTTACGGTCTAATATCTGCGGAAAAGGCGAAACGCGTGTTGGCTCATGGCAACGCTTCCACTGAGCGGAGTGTCTGGGAAATTGGTCCATTGAACTTACCTTGTTCCCATCGTCACTCGAAGCAATATTCATTCCCAGCAGTTGCAAATACCATCTATCTCCCACATGTCTACTGGCATTTACCATTGGATGGCCTTTCTCCAGCTAACGGTGGTAAACACTGAGAGCTGTCAGTGGCAGTCTTCGATTAAGTAAGTGCGGCGTAGCTCGCTGATGCCCCGTAGCGATACGTGAAACGGGTCTTTGGTTGGCTGCAGGGAAAGGGGATGTAAAGCGGCTTTGATTACATATCGAGACTTCGTGCTGGACAGACACGATATATACGCTCAATAGCACTTATTTACGTAACGATCCAGCTAAGCCATGGAGCGCCACACAACATACACTCCTGGAAATGGAAAAAAGAACACATTGACACCGGTGTGTCAGACCCACCATACTTGCTCCGGACACTGCGAGAGGGCTGTACAAGCAATGATCACACGCACGGCACAGCGGACACACCAGGAACCGCGGTGTTGGCCGTCGAATGGCGCTAGCTGCGCAGCATTTGTGCACCGCCGCCGTCAGTGTCAGCCAGTTTGCCGTGGCATACGGAGCTCCATCGCAGTCTTTAACACTGGTAGCATGCCGCGACAGCGTGGACGTGAACCGTATGCGCAGTTGACGGACTTTGAGCGAGGGCGTATAGTGGGCATGCGGGAGGCCGGGTGGACGTACCGCCGAATTGCTCAACACGTGGGGCGTGAGGTCTCCACAGTACATCGATGTTGTCGCCAGTGGTCGGCGGAAGGTGCACGTGCCCGTCGACCTGGGACCGGACCGCAGCGACGCACGGATGCACGCCAAGACCGTAGGATCCTACGCAGTGCCGTAGGGGACCGCACCGCCACTTCGCAGCAAATTAGGGACACTGTTGCTCCTGGGGTATCGGCGAGGACCATTCGCAACCGTCTCCATGAAGCTGGGCTACGGTGCCGCACACCGTTAGGCCGTCTTCCGCTCACGCCCCAACATCATGCAGCCCGCCTCCAGTGGAGTCGCGACAGGCGTGAATGGAGGGACGAATGGAGACGTGTCGTCTTCAGCGATGAGAGTCGCTTCTGCCTTGGTGCCAATGATGGTCGTATGCGTGTTTGGCGCCGTGCAGGTGAGCGCCACAATCAGGACTGCATACGACCGAGGCACACAGGGCCAACACCCGGCATCATGGTGTGGGGAGCGATCTCCTACACTGGCCGTACACCACTGGTGATCGTCGAGGGGACACTGAATAGTGCACGGTACATCCAAACCGTCATCGAACCCATCGTTCTACCATTCCTAGACCGGCAAGGGAACTTGCTGTTCCAACAGGACAATGCACGTTATAAAATAAATAAAAAATAAATTTTTTTTTGGAATAAAATATTAATGATTAATTATTCTGTATGTATGATGATTGGTTGTAATTGGTATTTGCTTATCTGGAACGTGGACGTTTAATTATTCGGTATCAGACGCTTGACAATGGCTATTTGGAAAAGGCAATGTAACTCGTAGTTGACCGTGAAAGAAAACTGAAATAATCGGACTTCGTAATTAAATCGTTTCCAAAGACTGCTGCGGTAGGTACGGACTCATGATCTAATCTCAATATTACAATGATTTGCCAGCCATGCCAATACGTCGTACAGAGGTGATTGTCTACTAAACATAAAAAAGTTACACAGTTAGTTAAATCAGATATATTCAATGAAATAGCCTACAGTTCATAATCCTACTTACTTTTATAAATATAAATTCATTACGGAATCGAGTGCCTAGTGTGGTTGCAACTCGCAGTATTCCTCTATAACATGAAAATATGGCGGTGTGCCAGACAATAAAATAAAATACGTGCTTCTCGCACCACTTCTACCTGAGCTCTCTCTTCTCTTAATCAGACATAAGAGTAACGTAATTATTCTTTTGTCTTTATCAGCGACACAGCGCTGCAGTTGTGTGCCATAGGCTTTATTTATTAGTCACTGATTATTTATTTAATTAATATTTCGCGTTTCCGCGGAAACTCACGCTCGGCATGCAAATGTGCCTTTATATTGCCCCCTGAATTGCGTGGCGAAAGGACACACCTGCAGGCGAGCAATTCACCTAAAGGCACAAGAAAATCTAAGTTATCTACAACTATTCACATGACTTACATTACACACATTATACACATTATATACAAAATTTGAATGACGCGGGTGCGCCGTAAAAGTTCTTATGTTGGCAGATAGAGTGCGCGCATGCGCAGAAGCGTCTGTGTGACTCCGGCAGTGCCGTTATATCATACAGTTAGATCACGCGGCACAGTAATGCAGTTCATATTGTTCGTGTGCGCGCGTATCTTAGTCGTTGCACAAAGAAAATATTCAACCAAGATTACATATAAAGGCTACATTCTATAACAGGTAACTTAGTTTTAAATTTACAATATTTGTTATATCACAATACAACTCAGATTGTTGAATGTTCTTAGTTACATAGTATTGTTTTGAAATACTTCAAAGAAAAATGTCCGTATGTTTCAGGTGCGTCGACCTATTCACATCGTGTCGTTATTACAGTTCATATTCATCTGCTGCACAATAATTTTTTCACAGGTTAGTATCATCGTTGTATAACAACGTGATTAAAACATAAGCGTGTCCATTTCCATTTCCATTATAGTCGTTGTGATGCAGTTCGTTGTGACTAAAAAACATTGTTTATTACAGATCTGACGTGACCCGTTAGTAATTGGTCCACGTGCAGTTCGTTTTTTACATTCCGTGGAAGCTTGGTTGCAGAACCTCGGACGGCACATAGCTGGCGTGGATCCTTGGACAGTCCAGGTAAGAGTGTCCGTCACATTTCGAGAACATTTCATTCCCTGAAGTTCCAACCAAAATTCTTCCACCCGTCGTGTTGTTTTCTGGACAGGCACTTTGTGTCCGTTTAATCCAGTTAACATCTTGAAGTTAGGTACTGTAGTATTGTCACTAGACGATGCACGAATTATGCACTTCACATTTTCAGTTTTTTGCTGAATATAGCTCACCTAAATGTTCGTAGTTATTAATCAAAGAAATGGTTCATCGCGTTTACATAGGTACGATGCATAATGAATGTCATTAACAGTTTCTTTCACATAGGTTTCTGCGTAGTTGCAGAGTTAGTAATGTTCATTAATGTCCGTGAACAATGGTTCACTATGCAATGTCCTTTTGGCACTCGTTTTGTTCAAATTTATTTTACATAGTAACAGTTACATTATACATCATTGAAAGAGAAGAAAAAAAATATAAGTAATCATACATACACACGTCACATATTTTCATAGCATAAACATAATACAGTTGCACATAAACATGTTTACATCATTATTACATAGCTATGGGTTATTACATTGTGTCACATTTGATTACATGAATTGCAGATAATTACGTCCTCTTTAAGGGTTTTGCTGGGATTTTATCGATGTTTATTTTGCGATGTCATCTGAAATTAAGATAGGTTAGACACAACATTCATTACATCAGTAGGCAAGACCAGGCATTTTCACTACTCAATAAATATTCAAAATAGTAAGAGAGAAAATGTTTGATTCCTCGCGTTTTGTGCGTGTGTGTATAGTGTCTGTGTGGCCTTGACTACTGATAGATGCTTTTCGTGTTGAGAGATGTGCGTCTAATCTATTTCTCAAAGTAAAAGTTCGCTTCACAGATGACGTCTGTCGGTTCGTCAGATGTCACACCAAGTCAGTGATACCCACAGTCACAAATGTTCCGTGAAAAAATTAATATATCATTCACTGCTACGTAAACATAAATTTTATTTTAATATTCCGTCTTCCAGGTGGTGGCGCGCGCTGAAAGAAGAGTTCTTCTGCCTTCAACTGCGTCACTGGAACCGCTGAAATGAAAATTTCTATACTACTTACTATCTGTGTTGTAGCAATAGAGTTTTTTGGAGTTCCTTAGCAATGTTTTGATGGATGTGACTTTGACATTATTCCGCATGAAATGCTCTAAGATCTCGGTGTGCGTATAGCCCAATAATTTTGTTAGTTCTACGATGTTGTAACAAATACGCACCAGGATGCGGTATGTTAACAATTATATAAGGTCCTTCATATAGCAGACGCCACTTAGCGTTGCGTCGTTTGAGTGCTACAGATTTATGATGAGTACGAAGTAGTACAAGCATTCCTACCTCGAATTTTTGTTTTCTTTTTATTATGTTTCTGTGATGTTTGTTTCGTATCTGTGCGTGATGTGTCAGCGTAGTCAAAACTTCTTTTATTTTCTGTTCAGGTGTGATTTCCTTGTCTGACAACTTAGGTAATGGTTCTATCCACTGATCGTTCTGTTTGCAATTGAACATGATCTCGTTAGGTGTGTAATTTGTATCGTAAATATTTAAGTTATTGTGTACGTCTTCGAAAAGACTTAGGTAGGACACCCAATTAGTATGTTTTGATGAAATATAGGTCCTCATGAATCGGTTTAATTCTCGGAAAAGTCTCTCAGTCGCGTTACATTGTGGACTAAACTTTGAAATAGATATACTTTTAATGTTATTGTCCTTCAAGAAATTTCTCCATTTGTACCCAGAGTAGTATGCTGCATTATCTGACAGAATTGCTTTAGGTTTTCCCACGTGCGACAGGTAATCACTTGAGAATCTTCGTATTATAGCACTTGCAGTGGCGGATTTTAAAGCATAAAGTTTTACATGTTTAGAAAATATATCGTAAAAAGCCAAGATATATTTGACGCCTCCAGAGCTTGCTGGATGCGGTCCACTGATGTCAGTACACAGAATTTCCAGGGGTTTACTGGGTAAAATAGAATGTAAATCTGTCTTTGTGGATAAATTCTGAGGTTTAGATTTTTTGACATATGACACATGTTTTCAGTTCCCTGTAAATTTTTCTTGTCATATTGCTAAAATAACAGTATGTGCTGAGCTTTGCTAAACACTTCTTCGTCCCATAATGACCCCAAACTAAGTGTGTGTGCCAAATTAGATTATGTTCAGACTCTTTGGGAATGCATACACACCAGTTAGTAGCATTTGGATGTCGGTGATAAAATAACACATCATTGTGTAACTTGTAATACTTAGTCAAAGGATTATTGTGTTTTTCTACCAGTAATGTTATTATCTTATACCAGTGAGGATCAGATTTTTGTAATTTAGCCATGTTTCTGCACATATCAATATAATATTGGTGATACTGCTTGTCTTGCATTAAGAGAATCCTGTAGTCATTTATATTTTCTAAGTCACTGTTGGTTTCATTCATACCTTGTGGAAGTCTAGACAAAGCGTCGGCAATGGTGTTGTCCTTACCTTTTATGTACTTAATTTCAAAAGAGTAGTTCTGAAGTGTAACTGCCCATCGTGATAGTCTAGGATGTACAAGTTTACAAGTTAACAAAAATGTCAGGGCCTGGTGGTCGGTGTAAATTACTGTATGTTTTCCAAATAAATAATAATTGAATTTCTTGAATGCCCATACTATGGAAAGTGTTTCTAACTCAGTAGTGGAGTATGTACGCTCACATTCAGATAGAGTACGACTCGCAAACCCAATAATTCTTATCTGTTCCTTATCTTTATTCTTTACAACTTGAAATAAGCAACATCCCAAACCAGTACGTGAAGCGTCACAAGTCATACAGAAATCTAAATTGAAGTCTGGATGGCTCAATAAGTTTGCATTCACTAAAGCATGTTTAATTGTATTAAAGTCATTCTGGCACTGTTCCGACCAGGTCCAAACTTGATTCTTTCTGAGTAGATTTAGCAGATGTTTACTGTTCAAAAGTGGTTGTGGCAAAAAACGTCTGAAAAATGAACATAGCCCAAGGAATGATTTTAACTGCTTTTTAGTTCGAGGACTAGGAAAGTTTCTGATAGCATCTAATTTACTGGGATCAGGACGTATGCCCTGTGAATTAATGATATGTCCTAAATATTTTATCTCACTGCAACCAAACTTTGATTTTCTAAGATTGGCTGTGACTCCAGCTTGTGCAAATTTTTCTAAAATTCCTTGAAGTGTGTCAAGGTGTTCATTCCAAGACTGTGTAGCTATCAGTATATCATCAACATAGTGTGTGACTGTCCCAACTAAATCATCGCCAAGCACGGTATCCAGGGCTGTAATGAATACCCGAGAACTGACATTCAGTCCGAAAGGTAGAACACAAAACTGATAGGTTCGCCCCCCGAACATAAATGCAGTATATTTCCGAGAATCAGGAGTGATACTCACCTGCCAAAATGAATTAGCGAGATCTATTGTGGAAAAATACCTTGCATCTAGAAATTTCTGTAATTGCTCTTCTAAATTTTCGGGTTTTGTGTGAACTGGTAAAATTATTTCATTAATTGCTCGTGCGTCTAACACTAACCTAATGCTTCCATTTGATTTTTTGACAACAAGTAGAGAACTACAGTAAGGTGAGGTGGATGGTTCAATGACCTTCCAGTCTAACATTTGTTTTAATTCTTGCCACACAGCAGGTCGTTGAGATAACGGTACGTTATATGTCTTGTGGTAGAAGATCTTGTGAGGCTTAACTTCAATCTTGTACGCATACGTGTTGATAACACCTATTCGCTTGGCAAAAACTTGTAAATATTTGGATAACACTTCCTGTAGTTTTATACGTTCATGTGCACTGAGAGCTGTAGCTTCATTTATCTTATGATCAAGCAATGTTTTCAAGTCCATTAGCTCTGTGTCAAATGAGTGTGTGTGCGTGTCTTGAATGTCATTGTCAAGTACTAACTGAACCTTGTACCCTGTACAGTGTTTGTCATGCTTTAGAGTTCTCCTGTCCAAATCAATAATAATTACACTGCCTTTATCATTTAAAATACATTTACCTTTGGAGAAGTCTATAATGCAGTCCTTCTCGCTCATAATATCTATTCCTAATATGCAATTTGTCACAAGGTTTTGTACAACCAGGAATGGCCATTGTACGGTTCCATTACCTATTTTAATGTTTACAAAAACTTGCTTCGTAACCCTACATGACTTATTACCTAGTGCAGTAGTTATTTTACAGTTTTGGGCAGGAAACTCAGGCACAGGTTCCAATTCACACATCTTTTTATAGAAATTAAAAGACAAAACGCTCACAGCTGCACCTGTATCTAGAATAATAGTAGTTGGAATCCCACCTACTACACCAGTGGTAGATGCTAAAACAATTTCATTTGTGTTTGAACGACATTGTGTACTGTCTTGTAAAAGTTCATCTGATATATTGTTATTGTGGTTGTATCTTATAAATAAAACAGGTAATTTTTGTTTAGAATTATTCGGCATATCATTATTCTGATGTTCAACTGTGATGCCAAATAACTGATTAACATTGAAGTCGCCCCCCAAGAATTCCTCAGCCACGACCTGGGGCATAGAAGTGACTGTTTCTAGTTTGTTGGATTAGCATTTGTACTAGGTACTGACACAGATTGAGGTTGTGTGTCAGGTGTCATTTCTATTATATTCACATTCGGATATTGCCTATTGTGATCTCCAAACTTTTGCGGTTGTTGTTGCTGTTGCGCATTATAACTTACCTGTCGGTCATAAGGTATGCTCCAATTTTGTCCTGGTGGCTGCTGTGGTAAAGCAGTGTTTGAATGAAAGTACTGATCGTTACGAGTCCAGCCTTGACGCTGTCTTGGCTCGTAGTTATTATTATTATTTCTGTTTCTGTTTGTGTTTTTGTTGTTGCCTATGTATCCGTTGTTACCGTTGTAGTTATTACCGCGGTGCCTTTTGTATGGATTGCCGCATGAAGTGTTATTACTGTTGTAACTATTGTTTGTATTGGAATACGCGTGTTGATTTTGATTTCCGTATTGAGACGGCATGTGAGTTTGCTGTTCTTGTTGTACCGCGTATCCAACTGTGGGCGCGCCAGAATTGAGTTGGCAAGCCTGCATGTTTTGCATTCCACTAGTGTAAACATTGTGGCTGCTGTTTTGCCGCGCGAAGCGCTGATCTTCAAGTAACATGTCAACCGAATCTAAAGCTGTTAAAAAATAATCTGAATCGTCATCCGGGATATGTAGGAGTTTTTCTTTAATGTTGAAAGGCAATTTGGCCTTCAACGCACGGAGTATATCACGTGTTGCGACTGGTTCGTCTAAAAAGTGTCCCATGTTCAAGTATTTTTCAAAATATCGGCGTAAGTTGCCATTTTTACTGTTAAAAGTTTCAGGTTCTAGAATTTGTCTTCTGAGTCGCTCCTGGACGGATTGCGACCAGAATTTGTTCAGAAAAGCACGCTCAAACTCACTGTACGTGATACATACGTCAGCTTGACTGTATGCCCAGACAGCTGCATCGCCTTGGATGTAACCGACAATATATGAAATCTTTTTCCGGTCACTCCAAGTGCGTGGAAATGCGTTACTAAAAGATTTATGAAAAATCACCGGATGAATGGTTCGTTTTTCTGGGATAAAAATCTGAAATTGCCTGTGTTTCATTAAGCTTTCTTCTTCCTTCGCATTGTGATATGGATTTGTTCCACTGTAATTACTGCAATGTTCAGCTGGCGAGTAATTACGATAATGTTGCTGTGGTTTACCATGATAATAGCTTGTGTTTGTGTTTGCACCTCGTGGTATGTGTTGTAGTCGTGGTGTGTTTTGTTCTTGTGTGTTTGTCGTGTGCGGTATGTGTGTGTCATACTCGAATGTATATTGGTTCCTGAACTGTACATTTTGACTGATATTTTCGTTACATTCAGACTGTGGTCGATCGGTGAATTGTGTCATTGGTCCAGTGACGGATTGTACTGCGTCACTGATCAGCTGTTTGTTATTAGTAATGTATTGCGCTACGGAGTCGTGCACAATTGTTGGTAAATTTTCACGTAGGCATCTATCAAAATGTTTGTCTTTGTTCACTACCCAATCATGAAATTCTTTATTAATGTTTTGAAAATGAGCTGTAGCATCAGATTGTAAGATGTCAGTCAGGTGCTGTTCAACATTGTCAAATTTATTCTGTACGTCAGTAATTCGTTTTTCAAGGTTGTCGTGTACTGAAGGATATGTTTGAATTTGTTCAGTAAGAACTTCACACGTGACATTAAGATTTTTTACTTGTGTCTGTAAAAGTGCTACGTCAGTTGTAGTCTTTTCTTGTGTCGTATTAAGCTGGGAAAATTTAGTACTGAGTTCAGTCATCTGTTTGGTCAGTGTGGCGTCTATAAGTTCCACACGTTTACATAAAGTGTCATTACTCGTCTTGAGTGCTATGAGGTCAGATTTAATTTCGTCATTTTGTGTCTGTAAGGTTGCCATGTTTTCGGCGTTCTGTTTCATTATCATTTGTAACATGTCGGCAATGTTTACCGTTTGCAACGTCTGTGCCCCCGCCGCGTCATTAGACGTGACGTCATGCATTAACATGGGCTCTGACTGAGACTTTGAAATTTTTGTGGTGGACGGTCTATTGTCAAAATTTCCGTCAACACTTGCGTCAATGTTTGATAAATCGTCACTACCGGTTGCTGTCGTAAAGTCATTTTCTAACATTTGTCTCTCGTCCGAGTCGGATTGTGTCTGAATAGTACGTCTTTGCTGTTCCATTTTTGCGTATTGATTTCTAGTCATTACCATGCCACACGTGATTTATGTTTCAAGAAAATATTTGACACTGATTTTAAAATGAAATGCAGTTGAGCATGAATCGCTCGTAGCAACAATGGCTGTCCCGTTAATTTAAAAATATAAACTGAATTTGAGATTATTGGTAATGGCTGCTGGCCATGTTACATCATATCGTACAGAAGTCGGCCATATTGTACACTCGTGTATTGGTATTGTTGGATACGTTATTGTTTAGGGAAAAGTGCTAAGAATGAAATTTGTTACTGAAAACTGTTATGCGCGAAAGAAACACTACAGAATTTACTGAAAAGCTAATACACTGAATTATACGTCTGGTCAAGCCTGCTAATGCAAAGATGCTGCGTCTTACCTTATTTTGCTGGAAGCTTCATTGCGTCTTCCGGCAAAACTTTAGAATAGGAAAATATCTTCAGATTTTCATTATCACTCATACATTCACGTCCAGGTCCAGAAAGTTGATTTTTGACATGAAACAAAAAGAACAATGTAACAAATGACAAAATAACAAGTCCGACACGCAGTCGCCAATATAAAATAAATAAAAAATAAATTTTTTTTTTGGAATAAAATATTAATGATTAATTATTCTGTATGTATGATGATTGGTTGTAATTGGTATTTGCTTATCTGGAACGTGGACGTTTAATTATTCGGTATCAGACGCTTGACAATGGCTATTTGGAAAAGGCAATGTAACTCGTAGTTGACCGTGAAAGAAAACTGAAATAATCGGACTTCGTAATTAAATCGTTTCCAAAGACTGCTGCGGTAGGTACGGACTCATGATCTAATCTCAATATTACAATGATTTGCCAGCCATGCCAATACGTCGTACAGAGGTGATTGTCTACTAAACATAAAAAAGTTACACAGTTAGTTAAATCAGATATATTCAATGAAATAGCCTACAGTTCATAATCCTACTTACTTTTATAAATATAAATTCATTACAGAATCGAGTGCCTAGTGTGGTTGCAACTCGCAGTATTCCTCTATAACATGAAAATATGGCGGTGTGCCAGACAATAAAATAAAATACGTGCTTCTCGCACCACTTCTACCTGAGCTCTCTCTTCTCTTAATCAAACATAAGAGTAACGTAATTATTCTTTTGTCTTTATCAGCGACACAGCGCTGCAGTTGTGTGCCATAGGCTTTATTTATTAGTCACTGATTATTTAATTAATATTTCGCGTTTCCGCGGAAACTCACGCTCGGCATGCAAATGTGCCTTTATAACGTCCGCATGTATCCCGTGCCACCCAACGTGCTCTAGAAGATGTAAGTCAACTACCCTGGCCAGCAAGATCTCCGGATCAGTCCCCCATTGAGCATGTTTGGGACTGGATGAAGCGTCGTCTCACGCGGTGTGCACGTCCAGCACGAACACTGGTCCAACTGAGGCGCCAGGTGGAAATGGTATGGCAAGCCGTTCCACAGGACTACATCCAGCATCTCTACGATCGTCTCCATGGGAGAATAGCAGCCTGCATTGCTGCGAAAGGTGGATATACACTGTACTAGTGCCGACATTGTGCATGCTCTGTTGCCTGTGTCTATGTGCCTGTGGTTCTGTCAGTGTGATCATGTGATGTATCTGACCCCAGGAATGTGTCAATAAAGTTTCCCCTTCCTGGGACAGTGAATTCACGGTGTTCTTATTTCAATTTCCAGGAGTGTATCTTCGGAGGCTGAGCACTCGACCGCAACTGCACTTACTCAAGTTTCGGTCTGCTGCACTAGATATCAGTGAATGGTCCGCACACACGGACCTTTAGAGTTTAGTCTGTTAAACTCCCGCGAGGGGAAGTACGCTATACTGGAAACAGGCCTGAAACAACGTCATGGGTCTGGACGCTGTCTGCGATTAAAACTACACAACTTGTGTCGTTTCTCTCGCAGTTTTACTCACGACGAACAATAAGTTTTAACTATGTGCTACTATTAACAGTGTTCTAAACAGAAAGGAACATATTACTTATTTATTATGAAATGTAATTTTAATTCATATGTGGCGAATCCTCCGCAGAATCGGCGAATAAATGAAGATTTGGAAGACACCGTCAGGAAGAAAGGACAGGGTAACCGCTCGTGTGACAACGCTGAATGAAGAAACCTCTACAGTACAAGAGAGAAGTATAGTTGGGTAAAAACTGTAGTAGAAGGTAGAGATTGGAACACATCTAGCAAATAAATGTAGACGAAATTTAGTGGAGTCACGACTCAAAGAAAAGGAAAGAAAAAAAGAAAAGCACTCTACAATACTAACCAACAAAGTAAAGTACGTTCCAGGTCATTTGGGTATTGACGATGAATAACAGCAACGTAGTGTGTAGTAGAAATTGTGTCCATTGGTCATTTTATATTCAAGTATTTACCTACAGATCTGAGCTAGCAACCTTCTCCATAAAATGAAAGCAATCCAGCCAGATAATAAAGCAATCTGTGATTTTATCGCGATTCTTAGTCTTCTTCAGTCACGAGAAATTTGTGTAACTTAGCATAAATTTGGCTCTAAAAGGAGCCAACGGCCTTGCCGCAGTCATAACACCGGTTCCTTGCAAACTAGCGAAGTGAAGCGCTGTTGGGCTTCACTATCACTGGTATAGGTGACCGTCCGGCCTGCCGAGCGCGGCTGGCAAGCGGGGTGTACTCAGTCCTTGTGAGGCAAATTGAGGACCTACTTGACTGAAAAGCAGCGGCGCTGGTCACTAAAATTGACAACGGCCGGGAGAGACGCCTGCTGACCATATCCAACTCCAGTGACTCCAATAAACTGGTGATGACACTGCGGTCGTTCAGTACAGTTGGGCCTTCCGAGCCTTTTCGGACAAATGTTAGAAACAAAAAGGGAACATTGTTTAAACCTATTGAAAGCACAGGAATAGATATAGACACCTGTTCTGAAGCATTTGCCATTTCGCTTTTGTATGGTGTAGCTGCTCTACCCAATGGAATAGTGCTCATCACATGCAATGCCCAGTGTTGATGTCGGATTGTTGCCCGTCAAAAACTATATCATTTTTAAAGCGGAAATTTAGTTATCCATTCGACATAGCGGTCCTGTGTTAGTCTAGTGCTATATTTGTTTTATCGGAATGTTATTAACAGAAACAGTAATCCTTGCCTAATAACCAGTACTACAGCAATGACAGTTTTAATGCCACGGAAAAAAAGAACTAAATCGCTAATAGTTGACAAAATAGCAGAGAAAATTCTCCTGATGAATCTTGAGATGGAAAACTGGTACACACCGTTAAACAGATGAAGTTTTCAGCTGTCTCATGTCCCACATCTAACAAAGTACTGCCTTAGTCGTTGAAATTAATAACGTCAATACTTTAGCGGCAACGAAAAATAAAGAGCTTACAGGTCACCAAAATCGTACCATCTTGAACGATTATTACCCGAACGAAGTGTTTAACTAGCATGACTGCTCCTTCACCAAAATTATCTGCGCTGTAGCCGAGAACGCTCATTGCTTAGGATATATGGAAATTTCAGCGGACAGTGAACGAAAAACTCAAGATGAAACGTAAAGCATGCGATACTGTCAGCCCTTAACCATTTACCATTACGTCACACACTAGTGAATCCATGTTAAATACCGAAAAAATTATCGCCATTCGTCACATAGGTTACGGGCATATGTACTACGTGTCCCTCCTAAGAGTCATCATAGACGTTGTCTCTGGTGTCTGGGAATTCGTCTTAACCATGTGTGATTGCAGTAACTCCAAACAAAAACACCCACTGCATCTGTCTTGCTACGTCCTTTGCTGATGGAAAGTGCCTGTCTGTTTCCCATTACGAACACAATTAATCTTAAAACGGTAACGAATGTGCACATGCGATGCAAAGGTCCCCTGTTAGTCATGTGCCACATTACTTTCATCGACATGTATTAACAGGGACACTAAAAGAGGAAGAATAACCAGTACTCCAAGTGTAACTGAGCAGCGCTACTGCACTGGGGTAGCAGTCAACAGGGGCTAGTGTGGTGCCGTCGCAGCATTAGTATTGGTTATTTTTTAGTTTAATGTCTCTGTCAAGTCAGAACCATAAAACGAATATCACACTAGAATAACCCGATCCCGCTCCATAAGGAAAGCAGGTAAATTCCTGTAAAAATCGTTTTCTTCGTTATGGGAAACAGACTGTGGCTTTCCGTCGAAACTGGGAGGATCATGAAAAACTTGATGAACAGTACTTGGTTGGTATGACTCGAGCTTCACACTGTAACAAAGAAAATGCAATTAACTAGCGAAATGGCAAAGAAAATGCGCCTGACGTCTCTTAGTAGTGACGCCTTGCGTCATTACGTCGTTTTACTCCTTCCGTTACAGAAGGAAAAAAATTTCCAAGCTCTATTAGCAGAATTGCTGAACATAAGTAAACTGGATTTTACAATATGATACAGATAAGTTACAAGTACAAAATACATATGGGCCACTTGCTGAAAGTGTAGGACTCTACTTCTAGATACGTGTTCTTCTATGCACTATGTTTTACACTCAGTGATTGGCACTTGCACAGCGATTTAAACTTATGATAATGGCAATTTATACAAATAATCATTGCTAACTGTAGGCAGACACTACGATGAATGCATGGGCGAAGAACTAGGTATCACATGCATGAATCATGTTTAGCATAGAAACAATTTTGGCTGAGTCAAATTGTCAATTGTAAAAACCTACTGTAACTTTTTATACCATGCAGCATTGTAAAAGCAGGTCACTGTGGAAATATCCTACATCATTGGGTTTCATTTGGTAACTGGTGTTATGTAATATCTCAAGTGCTTGCATGGTTATTAATTTCAATTTTCCCGTATTCGCCGTTAACGAGAATCTCTTTCTCAGGTGTCATGCCATTACGATATGCGCCTTTATTCAGTCACTTGTGTTAGTGCAGTTCCTCATTTGCGGCCTGCATCGTGGAAAAGAAGAGAAACAAACCGTTTCGGACGTGGTGTTACAGAAGAATGTTGAAAATTAGGTGGACTTATAAGGAGTGAGGAGGTTCTCCGCATAATTGGCGAGGAAAGGAGTACATATATGGGAATCATGGACAAGAAGAAGGAACGGCGTTGTTGGACATTTGTTAAGACATCAGCGAATAAGTTCCGTGGTCCTAGAGGGAGCTGTAGTTCGTAAATACCGTATAGGAACACCGAGATTGGATTACACCCAGAAGTAACTGAGGGTGTAGGTTGCAACGGGTACTCTGAGATAATGGGGTTGCCACAGGAAAGGAAGTGGTGGCAGGAGCCATCAAACCACCCAGACGACTTAAAAAGATCTACAAGAAAAACAATGGTAAGCAGATTGTTTAGCTATAATTTTGTGCTCCACTTCGATGCGTTTCTCACCGCATCACTTGTGCTTAGTGCCAGCAGGCGGCAGTGAACCTCGTGTTGACTGATGGTCTTAATTCTTGTAGGTGCGTATTGACGTCATGTTCCTCAGGGGTAATCGGAAATAGCACTCTTCTCAGTGACGAAAAAAATTTTTTTTTCACAGGAACCCTTGTAAAATTGTTCGAGAAATCCTCACTCTGCTGACTTTGAGAGACTTGTGAAATTTTTTGCTTCAAGCACCTGGGAAAAATGACCTGCCTGCGCGATCACCCGTGGTTCCTAAGATTTCAAAATATCTGCCGTTTACGCTCTGCTCTTTATGTGTGGTATTCTTACGTTACATAACATTTAAACTAATATGAAGTTCCTCATAGAACATAAAATTTTCATTACTCTAGGAGTTACATCGCCACACTAAATCCGATCATATCGAAACACGAACTCGTGAATCACTACGAAGCTTAATCATTTATACCACATGGGAAAGATGCAAATATGATGGATTAGATCACAGCATATTATCGTAGCTGGTCGGTGATGGAGCTATTATTGTTAAAATACGAGTCTTAATACATTCATAATTCTTAGAATAGAGCTGAATTTAGGTACCCTGTACAGTCGCTAATTTTCTAGCACTAAACCGAAAGAAGAGATCATATCCTTCCCAAAAATGAACTGTCACGGTGGCTAGGTCCGGCATACCTGGCTAATCCTAATGAATATAAAATTATTGTTGAAGTATTGGGTCCTGAGTTAAGGTGATTAGGATCAGTACAGAAAACTGGAATCGGAATTCCGTAGTAGGTATTAAAGTATAATTTATTAAGAGTACGATCTTTTTTCTAAGAGCATATAGTCTACATCGTAAACCAGTATTTGCCAGACATGGGACAAACAGCTGCTGTAAATCTGCTGATAGCTGTCATCTGCGACTGAGCGGTTCTAGGCCATTCACTCCGGAACCGCGCTGCTGCTACGGTCGGAGGTTCGAATCCTGCCTCGGGCATGGATGTCTTGAGATGTCCTTAGGTTAGTTAGGTGTAAGTAGTTGTACGTCTAGGGGACGGATGACCTCAGATGTTAAGTCCCATAGTGCTTAGATCGATTTGCTTTGAAATATCCTGATAAATTAGTTTTGCGTAAATATCCTGTCTTAATTTTCTAGTCTCTCTTCAGTTACTCAAATACGCGTAACAGGTGTATAAACGTGTTATTTATCTTTGAATGTTGGATACAAAATATTCAGTAGGTAACGCAGTGTCTTACGACAATTATAATCAGCTTTGTGAACTACTATAGCGAAGACAGGAAGCAATTAATCGGTTCACTCCCTTAGAAACCTACAACAAAGCTAGATTACGGGAGAAAATAACAAATGACTAACAACCAACAGAGACTAGTCCGTGTCCTAGCAACAAACCGCAGTTCGAACTACGCAAGCACGTGACGTTGAAAATGTCGCTCGCTGAAGTTAGCCTGCTTGCAGCCATTCTGTGGACTGCTAGCCTTGTTTTGCTCAGTTACAGGCCCTGTGATTCGAGAGGTGCTAGGATGGTCCCTGCGCAGTCATCAAATGGCATCGCGGTTGCTGTGGAGTCTGAAGCACTAGCCGAGAACGAGTTTCAAGGAGACGGTGTTTATAATAGGACTGACGGAGTTCTGAAAAGCGATGAGCGTCTAGTGCTGATCCTTAATGAGAGTTTCCGGTGCAAACTGAAGGTATTATTAGTATATTTCACGACTATCTAAATCTACTTATTTTGCTTTTGTCACGGACAACTAAAAGATTCCGTGTAGTAATCGCTGAGTATTTTGTTTTAGTACGTACTACCACACGCGGTTGAATCGAAAGAAGCAATAGTGCAGTCGTCACAGTCGACAGACGGTGTCCGGGATTCTGAGGAATCTAAAACAGGAGACGTAAAATATGATGAAGACATCCCTTCTACTAGTAGACATACAGCGCCAGAGAATGATCAAGATCAAGTGCAGATGTATGTGGAGAATGTACAACGCGAACAGAAGGTACTGTTAGTACTTGAGTCTTATAACTCAACTTGCCCATCAATTATTTGGTTTTGCACTAGCAGGACTACAAGATAATGTAGAGTAATGACTGAATGTTTGGTTTTAGATTGTAGAACAAGCAGTGTTTGAATTGGAAGGCGCAACGGCACAACCTACTGAGTCATCGCATGGCCTCGATAATTCCGAAGAGTCTGAAATACTAAGAGACGAACAGCCACCCGAAGACATGTTTTCTAACAGCGATCACGCATCCCCGAAAAATGACCAGGATCTAGCGATGACATTTATGGAACGCATTCGACGCAAACTGAAGGTATTATTGTAAATCCTACTGAATAACGTTATTTTTACCTTTTTTGTTTTGGACCGCTGCAATACTATTTGTAGTGATGGTTGAGTCGGCACGTGTGGCTCCAGTTCGTACAATACGCAGAACTTATCGCCGGGAGTAAAGTAGAATCTGATATGGCGGCAGACTGGCACTTAATTATTGCTGTTTTTCATGCTTCATGACTGCCGTATCCTGTAGTACTTTCAGTGTATGAGGAACTGAGTTTAAACAGAAACTAGTAGTGCCAATTGGAGAACTTGCTTCATTAGGACACGAGTGTTCTGCTGTAGGTAACCAATACAATGGATAATATTTACAACTCAGCTATTATGTTCCTTGTAGTTGGCGATGTTTCTGTCTTTTTTGTTATCTTCTTACTTAGTTGACTTATTCTACATGTGCTAAATTAACATATTTTATGTGTAGCTTGTAACGCCTGAAAGTAAACCACGGAGTATTTATTAGTTACATAACCACATTCAATGGAATTAACACGTCTTTGATGTGCGAAAATAGTTTATTACTTTGTGACTGTGATTAGAATCTGGTTAATTTCAAATAGAGTAGTAGACCTATACTATAATCTAACACTAAAATGCCACTGAAATTCGCAATGTTTATCTTGTTAGTATATCACTCTGAATGATCACAAATCCCATTGTTCTGCTTGTGTGGCTCACGAAATGTACGCATGTCATATCACGCATTTCATGCCATGTATTTTTGTGTGTTCCTTGTTTTCAAAGCACCGTGCACTGTCTGTTATTGGTTCACATATTCCTCATATCTTGTGCGTGGTTTTCACGAATTTTTTGTCCTTTTATACGTTGAAGACATCGTTGGTTAATGACATGTTTCGCTATAAAGTGGCTATCATGCTCAATATGGTGGTCCATCAGTGTTCTGTGGTGGAGTTCTTAACGTTACCCTTAGCAACAATGATGCCAATCAGCACGGTACTGGCTGGGACTTAAAGTTGCAGGGCTAGAAAATTTTAACAGCTTTGACGTCATTGCTTATCGGACATTTCAGATTGGGGAGGTCTATTGTACAGATACGGGCAAATCGTATTACCGGTCTTCGATGGTTCCTAGGAATCTCCTGAGATAACACAAACCTTAGAATGAAAAGGTTGACTATTTTCTGTTTCATTGTGGAAACTAGGAACCCTTTCGTCTCTAGTATCTACGATGTCCAACTTACGTGGAAATTTCTAAAATTATAAGTAAATGTGACATTTGTTGCAACGTTAATAATAATAACTTTATTTCGAAGCGCACTGCATAATTGAAAACTGGTGATCAGCATTTGACGGCCTCTGTCTTTTGTTCCGTAGGCCCTGAAGAGCAGTAAAGCCGGACCTGATGAATACCTGTTCCTGCGGAACACCGTAATTCCCGCGCTGCGATCCGCTGTATTATGGGTGCGTCGAACTGCCAAGTCGTACGATCGTGAACGTGTAGTTAGATACGTTCGTCAAACGATTGAAGAAACAATAGAATGGTGTAATGAAACCAATGTTATATGTAAGACCATGGTATTCATCTGGTGTGTGATGCATCACATTATTTTAGTGAAGATAATGCATCGGTTTTTTCTTGGAGATTGATTGCAAGTACCAGTCCAAGAATATTACCTCAGTTTCGTTTGTTATATAATTTTTCTTGAAAATAATTGTTCTTATTGACTACAATTACTGGCTCCGTGAAATACCACGGTTTCTTTAAAACTTTACAAAATCATTAGAGAGCCAGTGTTTTCAAAGCGTTACTCGTTCTCCTTAATGTTACACGTTTATGAGTTTGAGTTTGTTAAGTTCGTTATTGTGTTCTGAGTTTTCGTTTATGTGTTCATTGTTCAAATGTTTTCTCTTTAAAATACAAAAACCAAAAAACAAATGGTTTTTTAATCACGGATCCAGTTCTGAGATGGTTACTCAAATATATTGTTCTCTTAGATGTACTTGCTCCTGCCCGATATCCCTCTTGGATATTTGTTTATTGGTTTCCAGTATTTTCAAATTTTGGCTTATGGATTGCAATTGGATACTGTACGTTTTTTTTTAAAAAAAAGGCGATAAAACGTGAATTTCTTCAAAATTCTGCCGTTTTACGTGTCACAATTATCAATTTTGAAATTTGACGACAGGAACAGATGATAACTGCATTGACAAATGCAGAAAGTAATACCATTTGGCAACTGAATGCATTTAAAACTGGCATTACAAAAATGAAAAAGTGAGTAGTCTGAAAAAAAGTTTCATATGGTTCGTTTGGAGAGGTTTAGTGCTCACAGAACTATTTATTGGATGTGGAAGAAATTTCTTAGTAACGCTATGATTAGGTTGTAGTGGATTTAAAAGTAGATAGGAGGGTTTTTAGACCCCAAGGCACCGTTTATGGTGAACTTCGAAAGTACACATTAGCTCGTTGTAGATATTAGTTTCGCCATTGACTATCACCTATCAAGTAAAATTTTCCCAACCACATGACTGTCGAAAGATTGTCTACAGTGACATTTATTACGAATTTGTGAGTTAACTCTATGATCCTAGAGTGTTTTCGAAAGTGTCTAGTAATTTGACAATACAATTAGTTCAAATTATTTGTCAATAAAAGAACAGAGAAAAATTATCTGCAAATAGCTGCAAAGGGCATGGCATGGTCCCATCCAAACCTTAACTGTCCATCCTTTTCGTGTTTCGTATACTACGAAAGTAATGTCGTAATAATTACTCTCTACATGTTCCGAATATCCCAAATTAAGCATGTCTTTTCATATCTTACTTCCATGGGCAATATCTTGAATAATGGTAGCTAAATTTTCTGAAATCCCGATATTATGCTCACCTGACGTTCATAGGTTACCATATAAGATTATGGAGCTCGTAAATTACCACAAAGCAGATTCGTTCTGACTTAACGTATAGCCACTTCAATCCTGAATCACTTCGGTGTTGTCAAATATTGAGTCCTAATGAGTTTTTTCTTTAATGGGAGGCCGTATCCGGCTGGTCGAGTAACAATTGCTGCATGTCCCGTTTCTGACGTCAGCAACGTAATCGACTCTTCTACGCCACGTTAAATGGATCTGCAGTCGAACTGCTTGTATTCTATGTAAAATTTGGGACTAGAGAAGCTGTCCCTCGTATGTCGCCCGCTTTATTACAGATATATCAGAGATATCATTCCTACTGGGAACTATCCGTACACATGGAAACATACCGTCATAGATATATTGCATACCAAAGCAGATGAACATTTACGTTTACCATTGAGTTATCGACTACTAAAACAAACTTAAAACTGCCTTCTGTTAACACATTCTTCTGTCGAAAGACAACAGAAACGGACACAAGGAAAATAATTTTTCTTTTATGGCTTAAAAATTCAGCAGAGCGTGTTGGAGAGAATGGAATTATGTTTTACATTCTCTTTTAATATGTTCCTGTACACGAATCGGATGAAAATGAATACAAAAAAGTTTTGTTTCGGCCTAAAATTTGAAGCGAACGTGTCATACATATGTAATTTTACAGAGATGCGTTCAAGATTAAAATTAAACTGCTGTTTTACGATCTAATAACTTGAATGAGTGGCTAATAAAAAAACACGTTCGGTATTAACACGTGAATCTATAGGAAACCGTAAGAAATGAAAGTGAAATACAGGTTTCATTGCACGAACCAATAACTAAATACAGACGAACAAACACATAGTGGGTTTGCTATTGCATATTTCTACAGACTATTGAGGAAAAATCAAATTTGTTTTATAATCTAATAGTTAACATGTAAAGCATTAGGGTCTGTGTAGCTAGATGCTGCATAATAAGTGTACGCAATACCTTTGATCCATGTAAGGGCTGAACAGTTTTGTACTGCAGATACTGCTCTCACCATAGCTCTTGCTAACACTGTTACCAAAGCTTTTACGTATTTACCGACAGAATCGAACTATGTTATTTATTAACACTTTTTCATCTGAGGGTACTCTCCGGTAACGTATTTTTCGGCGATAACTATACATTTCAGCAGACGCCAAGAATACGCACCAGTTCTATTACACTACAGTATCACTGTAACTTCACTGCACAGCGCCGAGCGGCCTGGGTCATTGGAGTATTGCTTTGTATTGTCGGGCACCTTCGGTCACGTCTGCACGTAAATGTGATTTAGTTCCGCGTTCTGCCACCGGCAATTGTAAAATAAACAGGTAATACGTAGTTTGTAAATCCAATGAATGTGCTCTAACTTATAATAAAAATCACATTATAATCATTAAATTTTAAAACTAACATGAATAAATAAAGAAACTCACCAGTCAGCGAAGTTTGCTTCTGGCCTTGACGGCAGAAAACTCGTTGTTCATATCTTCATAGTTCAGACGGTTATTAGTTACGAGGTTGGAATCGATGTGAAGAATGGACAAGGCCTTCAATCTATCCTCAGACACTATAGAACGCAGGTTCGATTTCAGTCTTTTAAGAGCGTTCTGTTGAACAATTTGTAAGTACTATACAGAGATATCTCTAAGAGCAATGTCAACATTCGGAAACACGGATTTTAATCTCTCTTTTCGAATAAAATTACTCATTTCGACTGGTATATCACTAATCTCAGAAGATTTCAAAAGTTCAGCGAAATGTACACATTCACTGGAGAAGGAAGCCTATAAATCTGAGTCATATGGCGCTTCATCTACATCTACATGAGTACTCTGCAATTCACATTTAAGTGCTTGGCAGAGGGTTCATCGAACCACAATCATACTATCTCTCTACCATTCCACTCCCGAACAGCGCGAGGGAAAAACGAACACCTAAACCTTTCTGTTCGAGCTCTGATTTCTCTTATTTTAATTTGATGATCATACCTACCTATGTAGGTTGGACTCAACAAAATATTTTTGCATTCGGAAGAGAAAGTTGGTGACTGAAATTTCGTAAATAGATCTCGCCGCGACGAAAAACGTCTTTGCTTTAGTGACTTCCACCCCCACTCGCGTATCATATCTGCCACACTCCCTCCCCTATTAAGTGATAATACAAAACGAGTTGCCCTTTTTTGCACCCTTTCGATGTCCTCCGTCAATCCCACCTTGTAAGGATCCCACACCGCGCAGCAATATTCTAACAGAGGACAAACGAGTGTAGTGTAAGCTGTCTCTTTAGTGGACTTGTTGCATCTTCTAAGTGTCCTGCCAATGAAACGCAACCTTTGGCTCGCCTTCCCCACAATATCTATGTGGTATTTCCAACTGAAGTTGTTCGTGATTTAACACCCAGGTACTTAGTTGAATTGACAGCCTTGAGAATTGTACTGTTTATCGAGTAATCGAATTCTAACGGATTTCTTTTGGAACTCATGTGGATCACCTCACACTTTTCGTTATTTAGCGTCAACTGCCACCTGCCACACCATATAGCAATCTTTTCTGAATCACTTTGCAACTGATACTGGTCTTCGGATGCTCTTACTAGACGGTAAATTACACCATCATCTGCGAACAACCTAAGAGAACTGCTCAGATTGTCACCCAGGTCATTTATATAGATCAGGAACAGCAGAGGTGCCAGGACGCTTCCCTGGGGAACACCTGATATTACTTCAGTTTTACTCGATGATTTGCCGTCTATTACTACGAACTACGACCTTGCTGACAGGAAATCACGAATCCAGTCGCACAACTGAGACGATACCCCATAGGTCCGCAGCTTGATTAGAAGTCGCTTGTGAGGAACGGTGTCAAAAGCTTTCCGGAAATCCAGAAATACGGAATCAAACTGAGATCCCCTGTCGAAAGCGGCCATTACTTCGTGCGAATAAAGAGCTAGCTGCGTTGCACAAGGACGATGTTTTCTGAAACGATGCTGATTACGTATCAATAGATCGTTCCTTTCGAGGTGATTCGTAATGTCTGAATACAATATATGCTCCAAAACCATGCTGCAAACCGACGTCAATGATATAGGTCTGTAGTTCGATGGATTACTCCTACTACCCTTCTTAAACACTGGTTCGATCTGCGCAATTTTCCAATCTGTAGGTACAGATCTATCGGTGAGCGAACGGTTGTATATGATTGCTAAGTAGGGAGCTATTGTATCAGCGTAATCTGAAAGGAACCTAATCGGTATACAATCTGCACCTGAAGACTTGCCCGTATCAAGGGATTTGAGTTGCTTCGCAACCCCTAAGGTATCTACTTCTAAGAAACTCATGCTAGCAGCTTTTCGTGTTTCAAACTCTGGAATATTCCAGTCGTCTTCCTTGGTGAAGGAATTTCGGAAAACTGCGTTCAATAACTCCGCTTTAGCGGCACAGTCGTCGGTAACAGTACCATCGGCACTGCGCAGCGAAGGTACTGACTGCGTCTTACCGCTTGTGTACTTTACATACGACCGGAATTTCTTCGGATTTTCTACCAAATTTCGAGACAATGTTTCGTTGTGGAACCTATTAAAGGCATCTCGCATTGAAGTCCGTGCCAAATTTCGCGCGTCTGTAAATTTTAGCCAATCTTCGTGATTTCGCGTTCTTCTGAACTTCGCATGCTTTTTCCGTTGCCTCTGCAAGAGCGTTCGGACCTGTTTTGTGTACCATGGGGACTCAGTTCCACCTCTTACCAATTTATGAGGTATGAATTTCTCAATTGCTGTTGCTACTATATCTTTGAATTTGAGCAACATCTCTTCTCCATTTGCATAGTTAGTTCGGAAGGAATGGAAATTGTCTCTTAGGGAGGCTTCTAGTGACACTTTGTCCGCTTTTTTAAATAAAATTATTTTGCGTTGGTTTCTGGTGGATTTGGAAGAAACGGTATTGAGCCTAGATACAACGACCTTGTGATCACTAATCCCTGTATCAGTCATGATGCTCTCTATTAGCTCTGGATTGTTTGTGGCTAAGAGGTCAAGTGTGTTTTCGCAACCATTTACAATTCGCGTCGGTTCGTGGACTAACTGCTCGAAATAATTTTCGGAGAAAGCATTTAGGACAATCTCGGAAGATGTTTTCTGTCTACCACCGGTTTTTTAACAAGTATTTTTGCCAACATATCGAAGGAAGGTTGAAGTCCCCACCAACTATAATCGTATGAGTGGGGTATTTATTTGTTACGAGACTCAAATTTTCTCTGAACTGTTCCGCAACTATATCATCGGAGTCTGGGGGTCGGTAGAAGGAGCCAATTATTAACTTAGTTCGGCGGTTAAGTATAACCTCCACCCATACGAATTCGCACTGAGTGTCTACTTCGACTTCACTACAAGATAAACCACTACTGACAGACACAAACACTCCACCACCATTTCTGCCTAATCTATCTTTCATAAACACCGTCTGAGACTTCGTAAAAATTTCTGCAGAACTTATTTCAGGCTTTAGCCAGCTTTCTGTACCTACAACGACTTCAGCTTCTGTGCTTTCTATTAGCGCTTGTAGCTCAGGGACTTTCCCAGCACAACTACGACAATTTACAACTACAATTCCGACTGTTCCTTGATCCAAGCACGTCCTGTATTTGCCATGCACCCTTTGAGATTGCAGCCCACCCCGTACTTTCCCGAGGCCTTCTAACCGGACTGCAAATTGTTGCTCATGTCGGCACCAATGACTCCTGCCGTCTGGTTTCAGAGGTCATCCTTAGTTCGTACAGGAGGTTGACGGAATTGGTGAAGGCGGAAAGCCTCGCTCGCGGGTTGGAATCAGAGCTAACTATTTGTAGTATCGTTCCCAGAACCGATCGCGGTCCTTTGGTTTGGAGCCGAGTAGAAGGCTGAAACCTGAGGCTCAGACGATTCTGCGGAGATCTGGAGTGCAAATTTCTCGATTTCCGCTATCGGGTGGAGAAATGTAGCGTCCCCCTGAATAGGTCAGGCGTGCACTACACGCCGGAAGCGCCTACAAGGGTAGCGGAGTACGTGTGGAGTGCACATGTGGGTTTTTAGGTTAGAGAATTCCCTCCCTAGGCCCGAAAAGACGCCTCCTAAGACGCGGCAAGGTAGGAGTAGGCAAAATGCAACAGGGAATAACAACATTAATTTGCTAATAGTAAACTGCAGGAGCGTCTATAGAAAGGTCCCAGAACTGCTCTCATTAATAAACGGTCACAACGCCCATATAGTGCTAGGGACAGAAAGTTGACTGAAACCAGACGTAAACAGTAATGAAATCCAAAACTCAGATTGGAATGAATACCGCAGAGACAGGCTGGACAGTGAAGGGGGAGGCGTGTTTATAGCGATAAGAAGTGCAATAGCAATAGTAACGAAGGAAATTGACGGAGATCCGAAATGTGAAATAATTTGGGTGAAGGTCACGGTTAAAGCAGGTTCAGACATGGTATTTGGATGTCTCTATAGGCCCCCTGGCTCAGCAGCTGTTGTGGCTGAGCACCTGAAGGATAATTTGGAAAATATTTTGAGTAGATTTTTCCGCCATGTTATAGTTCTGGGTGGAGATTTTAATTTGCCGGATATAGACTGGGAGACTCAAACGTTCATAACTGGTGGCAGGGACAAAGAATCCTGTGAAATTCTTTTAAGTGCTTTATCTGAAAACTACCTTGAGCAGTTAAACAGAGAACCGACTCGTGGCGATAACATGTTACACCTTCTGGTGACAAACCGACCCGAACTACTTGAAACAGTTAACGCAGAACGGGGAATCAGCTATCATAAAGCGGTTACTGCATCGATGATTTCAGCCGTAAATAGAAATATTTAAAAAGGTAGAAAAAATTTTCTGTTTAGCAAAAGTGACAAAAAGCAGATTACAGAATACCTGACGGCTCAACACAAAATTTTTGTCTCAAGTACAGATAGTGTTGAGGATCAGTGGACAAAGTTCAAAACCATCGTACAATATGCGTTAGATGAGTATGTGCCAAGTAAGATCGTAAGAGATGAAAAAAAGCCACCGTGGTACAACAACCGAGTTAGGAAACTGCTGCGGAAGCAAAGGGAACTTAACAGCAAACATAAACATAGCCAAAGCCTTGCAGACAAACAAAAATTACGCGAAGCGAAATGTAGTGTGAGGAGGGCTATACGAGAGGCGTTCAATGAATTCGAAAGTAAAGTTCTATGTACTGACTTGGCAGAAATTCGTAAGAAATTTTGGTTTTATGTCAAAGCGGTAGGTGGATCAAAACAAAAAAAAAAAATGGCTCTGAGCACTATGGGACTCAACTGCTGAGGTCATTAGTCCCCTAGAACTTAGAACTAGTTAAACCTAACTAACCTAAGGACATCACAAACAACCATGCCCGAGGCAGGATTCGAACCTGCGACCGTAGCGGTCTTGCGGTTCCAGACTGCAGCGCCTTTAACCGCATGGCCACATCGGCCGGCCAAAACAAAAAGTCTAGACACTCTGTGCCCAAAAGGGTACTGAAACACAGGATGACAGACTAAAGGCCGAACTACTAAATGTGTTTTTTCCAAAGCTGTTTCACAGCGGAAGACTGCACTGTAGTTCCTTCTCTAGCTTGTCGCACAGATGACAAAATGGTAGATATCGAAGTAGATGACAGAGGGATAGAAAAACAAAATCGCTCAAAAGAGGAAAGGCCGCTGGACTTGATGGGGTACCAGTAAGATTTTACACAGAGTACGCGAAGGAACTTGCCCCCCTTCTTGCAGCGGTGTACCGTAGGTCTCTAGAAGAGCGTAGCGTTCCAAAGGATTGGAAAAGGGCACAGGTCATCCCCGTTTTCAAGGGGGAACGTCGAACAGATGTGCCGAACTATAGACCTATATCTCTAACGTCGTTCAGTTGTAGAATTTTGGAACACGTATTATGTTCGAGTATAATGACTCTTCTGGAGACTGGAAATCTACTCTGTAGGAATCAGCATGGGTTTCGAAAAAGACGGTCGTGTGAAACCCAGCTCGCGCTATTCGTCCACGAGACTCAGAGGGCCATAGACACGGGTTCACAGGTAGATGCCGTGTTTCATGACTTCTGCAAGGCGTGCGACACAGTTCCCCACAGTCGTTTAATGAACAAAGTAAGAGCATATGGACTATCAGACCAATTGTGTGATTGGATTGAAGAGTTCCTAGATAACAGAACGCAGAATGTCATTCTCAATGGAGAGAAGTCTTCCGAAGTAAGAGTGATTTCAGGCGTGCCGCAGGGGAGTGTCATTTGACCGTTGCTGTTCACAATATACGTAAATGACCTTGTGGATGACATCGGAAGTTCACTGAGGCTTTTTGCAGATGATGCTGTGGTGTATCGAGAGGTTGTAACAATGGAAAAATTGTACTGAAATGCAGGAGGATCTGCAGCGAATTGACGCATGGTGCAGGGAATGGCAATTGAATCTCAATGTAGAGAAGTGTAATGTGCTGCGTATACATAGAAAGATAGTTCCCTTATCATTTAGCTACAAAATAGCAGGTCAGCAACTGTAAGCAGTTAATTCCATAAATTATTTGGGAGTACGCATTAGGAATGACTTAAAATGGAATGATCATATAAAGTTGATCGTCGGTAAAGCAGATGCCAGACTGAGATTCATTGGAAGAATCCTAATGAAATGCAATCCGAAAACAAAAGAAGTAGGTTACAGTACGCTTGTTCGCCCACTGCTTGAATAGTGCTCAGCAGTGTGGGATCCGTACCGGATAGGGTTGATGGAAGAGATAAAGAAGATCCAACGGAGAGCAGCGCGCTTCGTTACAGGATCATTTAGTAATCGCGAAAGCGTTACGAAGATGATAGATAAACTCCAATGGAAGACTCTGCAGGAGAGACGCTCAGTAGCTCGGTACGGGCTTTTGTCAAAGATTCGAGAACATACCTTCACCGAAGAGTCAAGCCGTATATTGCTCCTTCCTACGTATATCTCGCTAAGAGACCATGAGGATAAAATCAGAGAGATTAGAGGCCACACAGAAGCATACCGACAATCCCTCTTTCCACGAACAATAAGAGACTGGAATAGAAGGGAGAACCGATAGAGGTAGTCAGGGTACCCTCCGCCTCACACCGTCAGGTGGCTTGCGGAGTATGGATATAGATGTAGATGTAGAACTTAAAAAACCGCCCAGTCCACGCCACACAGCCTCCGTTACCCGTGTAGCCGCCAGCTGAGTGTCGTGGACTCCTGACCTGTTCAGCGGAACCCGAAACCCCACCACCCTATGGCGCAAGTCAAGGAATCTGCAGCCAACACGGTCGCAAAACCGTCTGAGCCTCTGATTCATACCCTCCACCCGGCTCTGCGCCAAAGGTCCGCAGTCGGTTCTGTCAACGATGCTGCAGATGGTGACCTCTGCCTTCATCTCGTAAGCAAGACCGGCAGCCTTCACCAAATCAGATAGCCGCTGCAATCCAGAGAGTTTTGCTGTACGTTGAGCAATACCGTCAGGTGAACTGTTCTTAAGCTTACTGAAAGCTGTGAAGGAGTCCAACGGTGTTCTATAGCTTTCCTTCCTCTTCACTAATTCGGCGAACAAGTTGTCGAGTACTGGGAGAAATGTTTCGACTCTAAATTTTTTCCTTCCAGTCAGAAAAACTTCTCAGAAACAGCCTCTTCATCATCATGGAGTTTGCGTTTTCGTAATCTTTTGTAGATGCATTAATAGTCTATATCAGTCACAATCTCCATGGATTTATTTTCATAATAGTCGAACATGCCACGAATAGATTCAATAAATCCTACAAGTGATTCATATAATTCATGCACTAATTTAGTGTCACACACTGCAATTTCAGATTTACACTATTAAATTTCAGGATTATGTCCTTCCAAACTGTCATCGTGAATACTGTCTAGTCTGCTGAGTTGATTCAATAAAGTTGAAGCCGGGTTTGGTAAAAACAGAAGGAAATGTTCAACAGGTTCACCATTCTCGTTCACATATCTTAATATGAAAGATATTTGATCAATATGTGATTTTTCCAAAGTAGAATCTACTATTAAAGAGAAATATTTGGCCTATATTATTTCATCACAGATTGTTGAAGAAAGATACCTTGTATGTCCCTGCCCTGGATTTCCATATCGTTCAATTTGCTCTGTGAGAAAAGGATAAAACTCGGCTATAAGTTCAAGAGACATCATAAATTGACCATTATGTAATGAATGGAATCTTACAAACGTGTCCACGTAGCCGAAGTCCAGGACTTGTTAGCTTCATCACAACTGCAAACACCCTTTTCAACACAGTGCGCCAGTACATGTTTTTCTATATGAACATATGACTGAAATCGTTATCCATTGTGCAAGTGAGATTTTCCTTGTTAAGAGTGACAAATCAGGATTTTTGTGTTCAATTGAATTCTCATGATGAGATAAAATATTATAAATATTTTTCCAATCTGCAATACCATTAGTAGCAATCGTGGCCTTACCGCTAAACAATTTACATGGTGCACAAAAACAGCACCAGTGCTGCACGAGTATACTAGGAAATCACTCAAATCAACCATTTAAAAGTTTACGGTGAAGAACATTTTTGTTCAAATATCTGGTTTTATCGCCTAATGTTTTTCTTGAATTAGAAAAATCACCGTTACAATTTTGATTAATGTCAGGTTGTAAGAGAATGTCGATTGTTGCTTCATTGACACGCCATTCTGCAGGATCATCACCTTTTTGTAATGTCTGACTCGATACTTCGATTTTCGTGAAACTCGAAATCAGGAAAAATTTGTTTTTCTTCATTTTTATCTTTTGTTTCGTCTGTTTTTACTTCATTTACAACAGCTGCAGTGAAATAAGTATCATCAGTACTACTTGAACTCGAAGTCTAACCGGCAACATTTTTCGTGAAAAATTTATCTACTTTGCCTAGCGATTTTAGAACCTTGGCTTCTCGTTCTCGCCTTTCCTTCGATAATTTCCGAAATGCCACTCCACATAATTCTGCGCGCTTGCTTTTTTCACTGTTATTCATGTTAAAACACTTACAAAATTGTCAACCAACAGTCAAAACAAAAGAAAAAATTGTAAACGGAAAGAAAGACTGCATCCAGTTCCAATCGTACTACACCGCACATGAGCACAACGCTTTTTACTTTAAACACGGCACACGAGCACAATGATTTTTCCTTTAAACGCGGAGCGATCAACTGACTAACTCGGATTACTCGACGTAATTGCGTTATGACAGAACGGCAATGCAGAATAATTTAATTTCATTGTCGCCTGTTTCTCTGTTGTCGGTGAACAGTAAAAGCACACCTGCCGGCTGGAATTCGTCCCTTTAAAGAAAACAGGACAGTCCCTTTTTTTGGCTTCTGTTTCCCGTGTCACCGAAATTTTAGCTGGAACGCAAATATGTTCTGAATATTCTTGACACTGTCTTTATAATTTAAAAATGAATAAATTTTTGCAGTGTCTTGCAGTGAGGTGTGCTGCATCGACTCTTATCCCACTTAATTTTGTAACATTTTAGGGGTTTCTGTGGGCAGAAAAGACGGAGTACCAAGTTTAAGTAGTCTAGTTAACAGTTGATGTGGTGTGTTGTCATTCGTGTGTACACTGCTGTTATGTCTACAACCAAACGCACCTTTTGTTCCAACATAAAATAACAATAACCTTTCCTCGACGAAAAAGGCTTATTTAAGGACTTGAATGTAAATGTGTATTGCCACGTACTATTCGATTACACAGAGTGGGATCTTTGATATCGTGTAGCCTGCAGCACAATAAATGAGACATACGAGAGTTGGTTTCTTCTTCTTTTTTAACCAATAAAGTAACTACATAAATAAATAAATATAATTTTGAAACTGTTGCGAAGCTTATTTCACACCTTATTAGATAGTCTGCTTATGTTCTTTCCGTATAAACATCTGCTTTAAAATGTAAAACATTACCAGTATCAGCATGTTTTGTTAAATGGGTGTCATTAAATCAAAGCTCAGATACTGAAGACCACAGAGCTTTCACATCAATTACAGTATTGGAGGGTTGACTTGATACTTCATCGTAATTTCTACAAGAAATTTAAGTACAGTCGGGTTTTACATACTGATGCCACGCATGTTACAGTACTTAAGAAACTGCTGATTAGTTTAACACAGCTTTTCAGAGGTCCCGGTATTTTCACAGAGAAATATGGTAGTGTTAAGTAGAAGCTGACAACGATCTCGGAATAATAACGTTTCAAACATTGTATTGTAGGTTGTGTCCTGACACTTGTTTCAAAATATTTAGCACAATCATGAGGATGATACAAGACAGAAACACAACGTTAAATTTCCATTCAGTCACCAAGTAAACTATATTGTTATTTCCAAGCTTGTGTTGTCGAATTTCGTTCTTAAGGCTTATTTAAACTAATGAGTTGTTTGACAATATAAAAAATTTTTGTCCTTTGTAAGCGCGGTTATTTTAAAAAGTGAAACACTAAAATGAGTACAGAGCAAAAAATGCCCCCCGCTTAATGTGCCGCCCCTAGGCCCGTGCCTAGTGGCCCTGTATGTAAATCCGCCACTGATGAGATTGTGTATAGTCCTTCTCAATCCGTCAGCCCGATATTAACTTCACTTTCCGGACAAGCCCTGTCAACAGCATACTTGTGGAGACAGGTGTCCCTCCACTGCGGTTCCGGCGCCAACGATTACTGGCCGCTTATGGTACACAAGTTTGTAGCTTGCCTGGGCATGCCAATTATCGTCTCCTGTTCCCTCAGTCGGTCGTCCATCTTCCGGAACGGCGGCCCCGGTCAGGGTGTACGATCGTGGTTCGCATCAGAGGTCTTCTCTCTGGGCTTGAGTTTTTCCGTCTTCCACCTCTTTACCGGGCCCCTCTGCGTATGCCCCCGTGGTGTGTGCCCCACCCATGCCTTCGGCTCGATTTGGCACAGGGCCGAAAGGACTCAGTACCTCCTGAGGCCCTCTGCCGCCGCTTTCCTTCAATTCTTGCCGCATTTCAAGGCTGTGACTGACGGTTCGATGGTTGCTGGTCGTGTCGGTTATGCTCCTACTCTAGGGGATCATTATGAACTACACTCATTGCCGGCTGGCGGCAGTGTTTTCACTGCTGAGCTGGTCGCCATCTCTCGCGCCCTAGACTATATCCGCTCTTTCTCAGATGAGTCCTTCGTTATCTGTAGTGACTACCTGAGCGGTTTACGACCTATCGACCAGTGTTTCCCTCGCTCTCGTCTGGAGATGGCTATCCTGGAGTCCCTCCATACTATTGCCCGTTGCAGCCGCTCTGTGGTCTTTGTGTGGGCTCCGGGTCATGTAGGCATCCTGAGAATCAGTTTAGTTTTATCTTCGTTGTTAGTAATTATGCTGCGGTAAAAGTAGTAGGTATTGAAACTTCCTGGCAGATTAAAACTGTGTGCCGGACCGAGACTCGAATTCGGGACCTTTGTTTTTCGCGGGTAAGTGCTTTACCAACTGAGCTACCCAAGCACGGCTCACGCCCCGTCCCCATAGCTTCACTTCTGCTTGGGTAGCTCAGTTGGTAAAGCACTTGCCGGCGAAAGGCAAAGGTTTTGATTTCGAGTTTCGGTACGGTACACAGTTTTAATCTGCCAGGAAGTTTCATATCAGCGCACAGTCCGCTGCAGAGTGAAAATCGCATTCTGGTCGTAGGTATTGATTTTCAAATTTGAGTGAACTGGAGCTGTTGGCAATAATTTCAAAGAAACTATCAACGAAAACTGAAATTCACTTAAAAAATTACGATCACGCCGAACTGTTTACCGATGCAGCGTCGACGAAGGATATGTACGTGCCATGTTCCGCTTGTGCAGTCTGCCACAGCACCTTGTACGGGTGAACATTTCTCAGGCGACTGGCGCGCAAGGTTCAAATGGTTCAAATGGCTCTGAGCACTATGGGACTCAACTGCTGAGGTCATTAGTCCCCTAGAACTTAGAACTAGTTAAACCTAACTAACCTAAGGACATCACAAACAACCATGCCCGAGGCAGGATTCGAACCTGCGACCGTAGCGGTCTTGCGGTTCCAGACTGCAGCGCCTTTAACCGCACGGCCACTTCGGCCGGCGGCGCGCAAGGAATTTCACACATTTCTACATGTTTTAAAAAGGTCTTGGAGTGAATCTTAGCAGATAAATTTATGGCTGGATTTTCTTTTGGTATGTTCTTTCTGTGGAAAAAGCTTCACAGAATGTTTCGACATGAGTGATTGGACCATTCCCTTGTGAGCAACGCAGCTGCATTGCAGTAGCTCTCGACGTGGGCCAGGGCATTTTAGTCGCTGTTAGATTAATCTTCATTGTACGTTGTTTACGGTCCCTGTTAATCCATATCAATAAAACTAATACCGCACTAGACTAATTAGTAATCGCTCTATCAAATAGGCAAGTAAAAAAAGCGATTTTAAACATTTTTAATCGTACCAGGAAACTAACCGACATTGTTTGGCAACAATGGGTGTCGTATGTGTGGCGTGATGAGTAGCAATTGCGCTGACTACAATTACACACTGCAAAATCGAGATTGCAAATATCTGCCGAAACACGAGAGCTAATGCGCTTGACGACTCCTAGGGGAGACACCTTATGTAAATGGAGTACCCCAAAAAATACACCAGCAAACTTTAGAAACAGATTACTTACTCCGAAACGAGAAAAAGATGTCTGGTAAACAAGGGCCCTAAAGCGCTTCCCTTAAGATAGATGAGAACTCGTTCATCTTCGATAGTATGGAACATTTATTTTACTGCAGTCTTTTTGCTTTTCCTTTTTTTCGGAGTAAGTAGTATGGAACAAAATAAGGGAAAAGTGTCAAAAAGTGTCTAGTCAACATTGGCTCCAAAACGTGTATACTAAGAGCTATGACAACTCGTTCAGTAGAACAGATGTTTCTCACACAAGCGGAGCTGAACAAGTGCTCATACCTAGTAAGGAATGTATTTTGGAGATCATGTTTACCAGTAGTTTTTCACCTATTTCTGTATAAGGTAACTGTCCTTAAAGTTCGTCAATGCAGTTTTGGGACGCCTTTTATTTATACTCGGCGTCAATCCTAGGAGACGTGAGGCGGGGCGCGCGGGATTAGCCGAGAGGTCTCGCGCGCTGCAGTCATAGACTGTGCCGCTGATGCCCGCGGAGGTTCGAGTCCTCCCTTGCGCATGTGTGAGTGTGCCTGTCCTTAGGATAATTTAGGTTAAGTAGTGTGTAAGCTAAGAGACTGATGACCTTAGCAGTTAAGTCCCATCAGATTTCACTCACATTTGAACATTTGAACGTGGGGCGCACTTTCTCTGGAATTTCGACACACATTTGCAATTTCGCTTTTGCATGGTGTAGCTGCACTAACCAAAACAATAGTGTTCATCACATCTTACATGCGATGCCCAGTGTTCACGTCGGTTTGTTACCCCTCAAAAACAAAATGATTTTTTAAGCGGAATTTTAGGTATCCATTCGACAGAGCGGTCCTGTGTTAGCCTAGTGCAATATTTATTTTATCGCAATGTTATTACCAGGAACAGTAATACTTGTGAAATAACCAGTACCCCAGAAACGACAGATCTAATGCTACGCAAAAATAAAAACAAAAAGGACTCAACTCCTAATTAGTTTACAAAAGACCAGAGAAAATTCTCCTGATGAATCTTGAGATGGAAAACTGGTATACTCCATTAAATAGATGAAGTTCTCAGCTGTCGCATGTCCCACATCTAGCAAAGTACTGCCTTAGTCGTTGAAATTAATAACGTCAATACTTTAGCGGCAACGAAAAAGAAAGAGGTTACAGGTCACCAAAATCGTACCATCTCGAACGATCATTACCCAAACGGAGTGTTTAAGTAGCATGACTGCTCCGCCACCAAAACTATCTACGCTGTAGCCCAGAACGCCCATTGCTTAAGATATATGGAAGTTTCAGCGGACAGTGAACGAAAAGCTCAAGTTAAAACGTAATGCATGCGATACTGCTAGCCCTTAACTATTTACCAGTACGTCACACACTAGTGAATCCATGTTGAATACCGAAAAAATTATCACCATTCGTCACATAGGTTATGGGCATATGTACTACGTGTCCCTCCTAAGAGTCGTCATTGACGCTGTCGCTGGTGTCTGGGAATTCGTGTTTATTATATGTAATCGCAGTCACCCCAAACAAAAACCCCCACCACGTCTGTCTTGCTGTGTCCTTTGTCGAAGGAATGTGCCTGTATGTTTCCCGTTACGTACACAATTATCCTTAAAACGGTTACCAATGTGCACATTCCATGCAGAGTTCCCAGTTTAGTAATGGGCCACATTAATTTCATCGACATGTATTAACAGGGACACTAAAAGAGGAAGAATAACCTGTACTCCAAGTGTAAGTGGGGTAGCAGTCAACAGGGGCTAGTGTGGTGCCGTCGCAGCATTAGTGTTGGTTATTTTTTATTTTGATGTCTCTGTCAATACAGAACGATAAAACGAATATCACACTAGAATAACCCGATCCCACTCCATAAATTAAGCATTTAAATTCCTGTAAAATTCGTTTTCTTCGTTATGGGAAACAGACTGTGGCTTTCCGTCGAAACTGGGAGGAGCATGAAAAACTTGATGAGCTGTATTAGGTTGACATGACTCGAGCTTCGCACTGTAACAAAGAAACTGAAATTAACTAGCGAAATGGCAAAGAAAATGCGCCTGACGTCTCTTAATAGTAACGCCCTGCGTCATTACATCGTTTTACTCATTTCGTTACAGAAGGAAAAAATTCTCCACGCTCTATTAGCAGCATTGCTAAACATGAGTAAAAAGGATTTTACAATATCATACAGATACGTTACAATTACAAAATACATGTGGGCCAATTGTTGAAAGTGTAGGACTCTACCTCTAGATACGTGTTCTTTGATGCACTATGTTTTACGTTCAGTGATTGGCACTTGCACGACGTTTTAAACTTATGATAATGGCTATTTACACAAATAATCATTACTAACTGTAGGCAGGCACTACGATGGATGCATAGGCGAAGAACTAGGTAACACATGCATCAATCATGTTTAGTATAGAAACATTTTTGGCTGAGCCAAATTGTCTATTGTCAAAACCGACTGTAATTTTTGATACCATGCAGGATTGTAAACGCAGTTGACTGCGGAAATACCCTAGGTCCCTGGGTATCATTCGGTGACTGGTGTGATGTAATATCTCAATTGCTTGCATTGTTTTTGGTTTCAATTTTCCCGTATTCACCGTTAACGAGAATCTCATTCTCAGGTGTCATGCCATTGCGATATGCGCCTTTACTTAGTCACTTGTGTTAGTGCAGTTCCTCATTTGCGGCCTGCATCGTGCAAACGAAGAGAAACAAAGCGTTTCGGATGTGGTGTTACAGAAGAATGTTGAAAATTAGGTGGACTTATAACATAAGGGGTGAAGAGGTTCTCCGCAGAATTGGCTAGGAAAGGAGTATTTATACTGAAGCATGGACAAGAAGAAGGAACGGCGTGGTAGGACATTTGTTAAGACATCAGCGAATAAGTTCCGTGGTCCAATAGGGAGCTGTAGAGCGTAAATACGGTATAGGAACACCGAGATTGGATTACACCCAGCAAATAACTGAGGGTGTAGGTTGCAACGGCTACTCTGAGATAATGGGGTTGCCACACGAAAGGAAGTTGTGGCAGGATGCATCAAACAACCCCGAAAACTAACGACTTAAAGAGAAATCCAAGAAAAAGAAACGTCAGCACAGTGTTTGGCTATAATTTTGTGCTCCGCTTCGGTGCGTTACTCACCGCATCACTTGTGCTTAGTACCAGCAGGCGGCAGTTAATCTCGTGTTGAGTGATGGTCTTAGTTCCTCTGGTGCATATTGACGTCATGTTCCTCAGGGGTAGTCGGAAATAGTACTATTCTCAGTGACTTAAAAATAAATTTATCACAGAAACAATTGTAAAATTGTTTGGGAAATCCACACTCTGCTGACTTTGAGAGACTTAGTGGAATCTGGTGCTTCAAGCACCTGGAAAAAATGGCCTGCCTGCGCGATCACCCGCGGTTCCTAAGATTTCAAAATATCTGCCGTTTATGCTCCGCCCTTTATGTGTGGTATTCTTTCGTAAGATAACGTTTAAACTAATATGAAATTCCTGACAGAACATAAAATTTTTATAACCCTAGGAGTCACATCGACACACTAAATCCGATCATATCAAAACACGAACACGTGAATCACTACGAAGCTTAATCATTTATACCAGATGGGAAAGATGCAAATATGATGGATTAAATCACAGCATATTGTCGTAGCTGGTCGGTGATGGAGCTATTATTGTTAAAATACGAGTCTTAATACATTCATAATTCTTAGAATAGAGATGAATTTAGGTGCCCTGCACAGTTGCTAATTTTCTAGCACTAAAGCTAAAGAAGAGATCATATCCTTCCTAAAAATTAAGTGACTAGTTCAGGAATACCTGGCAAATCCTAATGAAGATCAAATTATTGATGAAGTATTGGGTTCTGAGTTAAGGTGATTAGGATCAGTACAGAAAACCGGAATCTGAATTCCATGGTAGGTATTAAAGTATAATTTATTAAGAGTACGATCTTTTTTCGAAGAGCATATAGTCTACATCGTAAACCAGTATTTGCCTGACATGGGACCAACAGCTGCTGTAAATCTGCTGATAGCTGGCATCTGCGACCGAGCGGTTCTAGGCGCTTCACTACGGAACCGCGCTGCTGCTACGGTCGGAGGTTCGAATCCTGCCTCGGGCATGGATGTCTGAGATGTCCTTAGGTTAGTTAGGTATAAGTAGTTCTACGTCTAAGGGACGGATGACCTCAGATGTCAAGTCCCATAGTGCTTGGATCGATTTGATTTGAAATCTGCTGATAAAATTGTTTTGCGTACATATCCTGTCTTAATTTTCAAGTCTCTCTTCAGTTACTGAAATACGCGCAACAGGTGTAAAACGTGTTATTTATCTTTGAATGTTGGATACTAAATACTCAGTAGGTAACGCAGTGCCTTACAACAATTATAATCAGCTTTAAGAACTACTATAGCGAAGACAGGAAGCAATTAATCGGTTCACTCCCTTAGAAACCTGCAACAAAGCTAGATTACGGGAGAAAATAACAAATGACTAACAACCAACAGAGACTAGTCCGTGTCCTAGCAACAAACCACAGTTCGAACTACGCAATCACGTGACGTTGAAAATGTCGCTCGCTGAAGTTAGCCTGCTTGCAGCCATTCTGTGGACTGCTAGCCTTGTTTTGCTCAGTTACAGGCCCTGCGATTCGAGAGGTGCTAGGATGGTCCCTGCGCAGTCATCAAATGGCATCGCGGTTGCTGTGGAGTCTGAAGCACTAGCCGAGAACGAGTTTCAAGGAGACGGTGTTTACAATAGTACTGACGGAGTTCTGAATAGCGATGAGCGTCTAGTGCTGATCCTTAATGAGAGATTCCGGTGCCAACTGAAGGTATTGTTAGTATATTTCACGACTATCTAAATCTACTTATTTTGCTTTTGTCACGGACAACTAAAAGATTCCGTGCAGTAATCGCTGAGTATTTTGTTTTAGTACGTAGTACAACACGCGGTTGAATCGAAAGAAGCAATAGTGCAGTCGTCACAGTCGACAGACGGCGTCCGGGATTCTGAGGAATCTAATACAGGAGACGTAAAATCTGATGAAGACATTCCTTCTACAGCGCCAGAGTATGATCAAGATCAAGTGCAGAAGTATGTGGAGAATGTACAACGCGAACAGAAGGTACTGTTAGAACTTGTATCGAATAACTCAACTTGCCCATCAATTATTTGGTTTTGCACTAGCAGTACTACAAGATTTGTATAGTAATGACTGAATGTTTGGTTTTAGATTGTAGAACAAGCAGTGTTTGAATTGGAAGGCGCAACGGCTCAACCTACTGAGTCATCGAATGGCCTCGATAATGCTGAAGAGTCTGAAATACCAAGAGACGAACAGCCTACCGAAGACGTGTATTCTAACAGCGATCACGCATCCCCGAAAAATGACCAGGATCTAGCGATGACATTTATGGAACGCATACGACGCAAACTGAAGGTATTATCGTTAATTCTACCGAATAACTTTTTTTTTAATTTTTTGTTTTGGACCGCAGCAATACTATTTGTAGTGATGGTTGAGTAGGCACGTATGGCTCCAGTTCGTACAATACGCAGTGCTTATCGCCAGGAGTAAAGTAGAATCTGATATGGCGGCAGACAGGCAGTTAATTGTTATTTCTGTTTTTCATGCTTCATGACTGCTGTATCCTGTAGTACTATCAGTGTAAGAGGAACTGAGTTTAAACAGAGAGTAGTAGTGCCAATCGGAGAATTTGCTTCATTAGGACACGAGTGTTCTTCTGAAGGTATCCAATACAATGGATAATATATGCAACTCAGCTGTTATGTTCCTTGTAGTTTGCGATGTTTCTGTCTTATTTGTTATCTTCTTACTTAGTTGACTTATTCTACATCTGCTAAATTAACATATTTTATGTGTAGCTTGTAATGCCTGAATGTAAACCACGGGGTATTTGTTAGTTACATAACCACATTCAATCGAGTTACACGTCTTTGATGTGCGAAAATTGTTTATTGCTTCGTGACTGCGATTAGCATCTGGTTAATTTCAAATAGAATATCGAGAGTAGGTCGATTTCCGATGGAATGTTTGTGACGCAAAGATTTATCTGCTAAGCGAGGGAATAAGTGATGATACAACTAGTGTCCACGTATATATTTTATCAGTAGAAAAAGAACCTAGAATGATATCTTGAAGTTTTCTTTATCAAACAGTCACAGGTTTCTGTCGCGCAATGTGACTGGACCAAGAAACGCACTCCGTACAGCCGTTCTTCATCCAACATCACTCAGTATTGTTTCCAAACTCGCAGTTTATTATGTTCTATCGACCACACAGTCATAATCCTTTAGTTCACATATTCCTCATACCTTGTGCGTGGTTTTCACGCATTTATTTGTCCTTTTATACGTTGAAGTCATCGTTGGTTAATGACATGTATCGCTATAACGTGTCTATGATACTCAATATGGTAAACAGCGGAATGGAATAAGTCCACTGATATTAAACAAACCTAGAAAAAATAAATCCTGACTAAGAACTAAAGTACGTTGCGTCACAATCATTGATTTTTCGCTATGTTATTCCTGGTCTTAAGAACCAAAGGCATCGACTAATTTCTGCTTCGTGGTTGAATCAAGAAACCCTTTCTTCTCTCGTGTCTATGCTATCAAACATACGTGGTAGTATCTAAAATGAAAATTAATTGTGACATTTGTTACACCGCTAACAATAATAATTACATTGTGCAGCGCACTGCATAATTGAAAACTGGTGATCAGCATTTGACGGCCTCTGTATTTTGTTCCGTAGGCCCTGAAGAGCAGTAAAGCGGGACCTGATGAATATCTCTTCCTGCGGAACACCGTAATTCCCGCGCTGCGATCCACTGTATTATGGGTGCGTCGAACTGCCAAGTCGTACGATCGTGAACGTGTAGTTAGATACGTTCGTCAAACGATTGAAGAAACAATAGAATGGTGTAATGAAACCAATGTTATATGTAAGACCATGGTATTCATCTGGTGTGTGATGCATCACATTATTTTAGTGAAGATAATGCATCGGTTTTTTCTTGGAGATTGATTGCAAGTATCAGTCCAAGAATATTACCTCAGTTTCGTTTGTTGTATAATTTTTCTTGAAAATAATTGTTCTTATTGACTACAATTACTGGCTCCGTGAAATACCACGGTTTCTTTAAAACTCAACAAAATCATTAGAGAGCCAGTGTTTTCAAAGCGTTACTTGTTCTCCTTAATGTTACACGTTTATGAGTTTGAGTTTGTTAAGTTCGTTATTGTGTTCTGAGTTTTCGTTTATGTGTTCATTGTTCAAATGTTTTCTCTTTAAAATACAAAAACCAAAAAACAAACGGTTTTTTAATCACGGATCAATTTCTGAGATGGTTACTCAAATATATTGTTCTCTTAGGTGTACTTGCTCCTGCCCGATATCCCTCTTGGACATTTATTTATTGGTTTCCAGTATTTTCAAATTTTTGCTTATGGATTGCAATTGGATACTGTATGTTTTTTTTAAAAAAAGACGATAAAACGTGAATTTCTTCAAATTTCTGCCGTTTTACGTGTCACAATTATCAATTTTGAAATTTGATGACAGGAGCAGATGATAACTGCATTGACAAATGCAGAAAGTAATACCATTTGGCAACTGAATGCATTTAAAACAGGCATTACAAAAATGAAAAAGTGAGTAGTCTGAAAAAAAGGTTCATATGGTTCGTTTGGAGAGGTTTAGTGCTCACAGAACTATTTATTGGATGTGGAAGAAATTTCTTAGTAACGCTATGATTAGGTTGTAGTGGATTTAAAAGTAGATAGGAGGGTTTTTAGACCCCAAGGCAACGTTTATGGTGAACTTCGAAAGTACACATTAGCTCGTTGTAGATATTAGTTTCGCCATTGACTATCACCTATCAAGTAAAATTTTCCCAACCACATGACTGTCGAAAGATTGTCTACAGTGACATTTATTACGAATTTGTGAGTTAACTCTATGATCCTAGAGTGTTTTCGAAAGTGTCTAGTAATTTGACAATACAATTAGTTCAAATTATTTGTCAATAAAAACAGAGAAAAATTATCTGCAAATAGCTGCAAAGGGCATGGCATGGTCCCTTCCAAACCTTAACTGTCCATCCTTTTCGTGTTTCGTATACTACGAAAGTAATGTCGTAATAATTACACTCTACATGTTCCGAACATCCCAAATTAAGCATGTCTTTTCATATCTTACTTCCATGGGCAATATCTTGAATAATGGTAGCTAAATTTTCTCAAATCCCGATATTATGCTCACCTGACGTTCATAGGTTACCATATAAGATTATGGAGCTCGTAAATTACCACAAAGCAGATTCGTTCTGACTTACCGTATAGCCACTTCATTCCTGAATCACTTCGGTGTTGTCAAATATTGAGTCCTAATGAGTTTTTTCTTTAATGGGAGGCCGTATCGGGCTGGTCGAGTAACAATTGCTGCATGTCCCGTTTCTGACGTCAGCAACGTAATCGACTCTTCTACGCCACGTTAAATGGATCTGCAGTCGAACTGCTTGTATTCTATGTAAAATTTGGGACTAGAGAAGCTGTCTCTCGTATGTCGCCCGCTTTATTACAGGTATATCAGAGATATCATTCCTACTGGGAACTATCCGTACACATGGAAACATACCGTCATAGATATATTGCATACCAAAGCAGATGAACATTTACGTTTACCATTGAGTTATCGACTACTAAAACAAACTTAAAACTGCCTTCTGTTAACACATTCTTCTGTCGAAAGACAACAGAAACGGACACAAGGAAAATAATTTTTCTTTTATGGCTTAAAAATTCAGCAGAGCGTGTTGGAGAGAATGGAATTATGTTTTACATTCTCTTTTAATATGTTCCTGTACACGAATCGGATGAAAATGAAGACAAAAAAGTTTTGTTTCGGCCTAAAATTTGAAGCGAACGTGTCATACATATGTAATTTTACAGAGATGCGTTCAAGATTAAAATTAAACTGCTGTTTTACGATCTAATAACTTGAATAAGTGGCTAATATAAAAACACGTTCGGTATTAACACGTGAATCTATAGGAAACCGTAAGAAATGAAAGTGAAATAGAGGTTTCATTGCACGAACCAATAACTAAATACAGACGAACAAACACATAGTGGGTTTGCTATTGCATATTTCTACAGACTATTGAGGAAAAATCAAATTTGTTTTATAATCTAATAGTTAACATGTAAAGCATTAGGGTCTGTGTAGCTAGATGCTGCATAATAAGTGTACGCAATACCATTGATCCATGTAAGGGCTGAACAGTTTTGTACTGCAGATACTGCTCTCACCATAGCTCTTTCTAACACTGTTACCAAAGCTTTTACGTATTTACCGACAGAATCGAACTATGTTATTTATTAACACTTTTTCATCTGAGGATACTCTCCGGTAACGTATTTTTCGGCGATAACTATACATTTCAGCAGACGCCAAGAATACGCACCAGTTCTATTACACTACAGTATCACTGTAACTTGACTGCACAGCGCCGAGCGGCCTGGGTCATTGGAGTATTGTTTTGTATTGTCGGGCGCCTTCGGTCACGTCTGCACGTAAATGTGATTTAGTTCCGCGTTCTGCCATCGGCAATTGTAAAATAAACAGGTAATACGTAGTTTGTAAATCCAATGAATGTGCTCTAACTTATAATAAAAATCACATTATAATCTTTAAATTTAGAACTAACATGAATAAATAAAGAAACTCACCAGTCAGCAAAGTTTGCTTCTGGCCTTGACGGCAGAAAACTCGTTGTTCATATCTTCATAGTTCAGACGGTTATTAGTTACGAGGTTGGAATCGATGTGAAGAATGGACAAGGCCTTCAATCTATCCTCAGACACTATAGAACGCAGGTTCGATTTCAGTCTTTTAAGAGCGTTCTGTTGAACAATTTGTAAGTACTATACAGAGATATCTCTAAGAGCAATGTCAACATTCGGAAACACGGATTTTAATCTCTCTTTTCGAATAAAATTACTCATTTCGACTGGTATATCACTAATCTCAGAAGATTTCAAAAGTTCAGCGAAATGTACACATTCACTGGAGAAGGAAGCCTATAAATCTGAGTCATATGGAGCTTCATCTACATCTACATGAGTACTCTGCAATTCACATTTAAGTGCTTGGCAGAGGGTTCATCGAACCACACTCATACTATCTCTCTACCATTCCACTCCCGAACAGCGCGCGGGAAAAACGAACACCTAAACCTTTCTGTTCGAGCTCTGATTTCTCTTATTTTAATTTGATGATGATACCTACCTATGTAGGTTGGACTCAACAAAATATTTTTGCATTCGGAAGAGAAAGTTGGTGACTGAAATTTCGTAAATAGATCTCGCCGCGACGAAAAACGTCTTTGCTTTAGTGACTTCCACCCCCACTCGCGTATCATATCTGCCACACTCCCTCCCCTATTAAGTGATAATACAAAACGAGTTGCCCTTTTTTGCACCCTTTCGATGTCCTCCGTCAATCCCACCTTGTAAGGATCCCACACCGCGCAGCAATATTCTAACAGAGGACAAACGAGTGTAGTGTAAGCTGTCTCTTTAGTGGACTTGTTGCATCTTCTAAGTGTCCTGCCAATGAAACGCAACCTTTGGCTCGCCTTCCCCACAATATCTATGTGGTCTTTCCAACTGAAGTTGTTCGTCATTTAACACCCAGGTACTTAGTTGAATTGACAGCCTTGACAATTTTACTATTTATCGAGTAATCGAATTCCAACGGATTTCTTTTGGAACTCATCAGGATCACCTCACACTTTTCGTTATTTAGCGTCAACTGCCACCTGTCACACCATACAGCAATCTTTTCTAAATCGCTTTGCAACTGATACTGGTCTTCAGATGCTCTTACTAGACGGTAAATTACACCATCATCTGCGAACAACCTAAGAGAACTGCTCAGATTGTCACCCAGGTCATTTATATAGATCAGGAACAGCAGAGGTGCCAGGACGCTTCCCTGGGGAACACCTGACATTACTTCAGTTTTACTCGATGATTTGCCGTCTATTACTACGAACTACGACCTTCCTGACAGGAAATCACGAATCCAGTCGCACAACTGAGACGATACCTCATAGGTCCGCAGCTTGATTAGAAGTCGCATGTGAGGAACGGTGTCAAAAGCTTTCCGGAAATCCAGAAATACGGAATCACACTGAGATCCCCTGTCGATAGCGGCCATTACTTCGTGCGAATAAAGAGCTAGCTGCGTTGCACAAGGACGATGTTTTCTGAAACGATGCTGATTACGTATCAATAGATCGTTCCCTTCGAGGTGATTCATAATGTTTGAATACAATATATGCTCCAAAACCCTGCTGCAAACCGACGTCAATGATATAGGTCTGTAGTTCGATGGATTACTCCTACTACCCTTCTTAAACACTGGTTCGACCTGCGCAATTTTCCAATCTGTAGCTACAGATCTATCGGTGAGCGAACGGTTGTATATGATTGTTAAGTAGGGAGCTATTGTATCAGCGTAATCTAAAAGGAACCTAATCGGTATACAATCTGCACCTGAAGACTTGCTCGTATCTAGGGATTTGAGTTGCTTCGCAACCCCTAAGGTATCTACTTCTAAGAAACTCATGCTAGCAGCTTTTCGTGTTTCAAACTCTGGAATATTCCAGTCGTCTTCCTTGGTGAAGGAATTTCGGAAAACTGCGTTCAATAACTCCGCTTTAGCGGCACAGTCGTCAGTAATAGTACAATCGGCACTGCGCAGCGAAGGTACTGACTGCGTCTTACCGCTTGTGTACTTTACATACGACCGGAATTTCTTCGGATTTTCTACCAAATTTCGAGACAATGTTTCGTTGTGGAACCTATTAAAGGCATCTCGCATCGAAGTCCGTGCCAAATTTCGCGCGTCTGTAAATTTTAGCCAATCTTCGTGATTTCGCATTCTTCTGAACTTCGCATGCTTTTTCCGTTGCCTCTGCAAGAGCGTTCGGACCTGTTTTGTGTACCATGGGGAATCAGTTCCACCTCTTACCAATTTATGAGGTATGAATTTCTCAATTGCTGTTGCTACTATATCTTTGAATTTGAGCAACATCTCTTCTACATTTGCATAGTTAGTTCGGAAGGAATGGAAATTGTCTCATAGGGAGGCTTCTAGTGACACTTTGTCCGCTTTTTTAAATAAAATTATTTTGCGTTGGTTTCTGGTGGATTTGGAAGAAACGATATTGAGCCTAGCTACAACGACCTTGTGATCACTAATCCCTGTATCAGTCATGATGATCTCTATTAGCTCTGGATTGTTTGTGGCTAAGAGGTCAAGTGTGTTTTCGCAACCATTTACAATTCGCGTCGGTTCGTGGACTAACTGCTCGAAATAATTTTCGGAGAAAACATTTGGACAATCTCGGAAGATGTTTTCTGTCTACCACCGGTATATCGAAGGAAGGTTGAAGTCCCCACCAACCATAATCGTATGAGTGGGGTATTTATTAGTTACGAGACTCAAATTTTCTCTGAACTGTTCCGCAACTACACTCCTGGAAATGGAAAAAAGAACACATTGACACCGGTGTGTCAGACCCACCATACTTGCTCCGGACACTGCGAGAGGGCTGTACAAGCAATGATCACACGCACGGCACAGCGGACACACTAGGAACCGCGGTGTTGGCCGTCGAATGGCGCTAGCTGCGCAGCATTTGTGCACCGCCGCCGTCAGTGTCAGCCAGTTTGCCGTGGCATACGGAGCTCCATCGCAGTCTTTAACACTGTTAGCATGCCGCGACAGCGTGGACGTGAACCGTATGTGCAGTTGACGTACTTTGAGCGAGGGCGTATAGTGGGCATGCGGGAGGCCGGGTGGACGTACCGCCGAATTGCTCAACACGTGGGGCGTGAGGTCTCCAAAGTACATCGATGATGTCGCCAGTAGTCGGCGGAAGGTGCACGTGCCCGTCGACCTGGGACCGGACCGCAGCGACGCACGGATGCACGCCAAGACCGTAGGATACTACGCAGTGCCATAGGGGACCGCACCGCCACTTCCCAGCAAATTAGGGACACTGTTGCTCCTGGGGTATCGGCGAGGACCATTCGCAACCGTCTCCATGAAGCTGGGCTACGGTCCCGCACACCGTTAGGCCGTCTTCCGCTCACGCCCCAACATCGTGCAGCCCGCCTCCAGTGGTGTCGCGACAGGCGTGAATGGAGGGACTAATGGAGACGTGTCGTCTTCAGCGATGAGAGTCGCTTCTGCCTTGGTGCCAATGATGGTCGTATGCGTGTTTGGCGCCGTGCAGGTGAGCGCCACAATCAGGACTGCATACGACCGAGGCACACAGGGCCAACACCCGGCATCATGGTGTGGGGAGCGATCTCCTACACTGGCCGTACACCACTGGTGATCGTCGAGGGGACACCGAATAGTGCACGGTACATCCAAACCGTCATCGAACCCATCGTTCTACCATTCCTAGACCGGCAAGGGAACTTGCTGTTCCAACAGGACAATGCACGTCCGCATGTATCCCGTGCCACCCAACGTGCTCTAGAAGGTGTAAGACAACTACCCTGGCCAGCAAGATCTCCGGATCTGTCCCCCATTGAGCATGTTTGGGACTGGATGAAGCGTCGTCTCACGCGGTCTGCACGTCCAGCACGAACGCTGGTCCAACTGAGGCGCCAGGTGGAAATGGCATGGCAAGCCGTTCCACAGGACTACATCCAGCATATCTACAATCGTCTCCGTGGGAGAATAGCAGCCTGCATAGCTGCGAAAGGTGTATATACACTGTACTAGTGCCGACATTGTGCATGCTCTGTTGGCTGTGTCTATGTGCCTGTGGTTCTGTCAGTGTGATCATGTGATGTATCTGACCCCAGGAATGTGTCAATAAAGTTTCCCCTTCCTGGGACAATGAATTCACGGTGTTCTTATTTCAATTTCCAGGAGTGTATATCATCGGAGTCTGGGGGTCGGTAGAAGAAGCCAATTATTAACTTAGTTCGGCGGTTAAGTATAACCTCCACCCATACGAATTCGCACTGAGTGTCTACTTCGACTTGACTACAAGATAAACCACTACTGACAGACACAAACACTCCACCACCATTTCTGCCTAATTTATCTTTCATAAACACCGTCTGAGACTTCGTAAAAATTTCTGCAGAACTTATTTCAGGCTTTAGCCAGCTTTCTGTACCTACAACGACTTCAGCTTCTGTGCTTTCTATTAGCGCTTGTAGCTCAGGGACTTTCCCAGCACAACTACGACAATTTACAACTATAATTGTTCCTTGATCCAAGCACGTCCTGTACTTGCCATGCACCCTTTGAGATTGCAGCCCACCCCGTACTTTCCCGAGCCCTTCTAACCCGACTGCAAATTGTTGCTCATGTCGGCACCAATTACTCCTGCCGTCTGGTTTCAGAGGTCATCCTTTGTTCGTACAGGAGGTTGGCGGAATTGGTGAAGGCGGAAAGCCTCGCTCGCGGGTTGGAATCAGAGCTAACAATTTGTAGTATCGTTCCCAGATCCGATCGCGGTCCTCTGGTTTGGAGCCGAGTAGAAGGCTGAAACCTGAGGCTCAGACGATTCTGCGGAGATCTGGAGTGCAAATTTCTCGATCTCCGCTATCGGGTGGAGAAATGTAGCGTCCCCCTGAATAGGTCAGGCGTGCACTACACGCCGGAAGCGCCTACAAGGGTAGCGGAGTACGTGTGGAGTGCACATGTGGGTTTTTAGGTTAGAGAATTCCCTCCCTAGGCCCGAAAAGACGCCTCCTAAGACGCGGCAAGGTAGGAGTAGGCAAAATGCAACAGGGAATAACAACATTAATTTGCTAATAGTAAACTGCAGGAGCGTCTATAGAAAGGTCCCAGAACTGCTCTCATTAATAAACGGTCACAACGCCCATATAGTGCTAGGGACAGAAAGTTGACTGAAACCAGACGTAAACAGTAATGAAATCCAAAACTCAGATTGGAATGAATACCGCAGAGACAGGCTGGACAGTGAAGGGGGAGGCGTGTTTATAGCGATAAGAAGTGCAATAGCAATAGTAACGAAGGAAATTGACGGAGATCCGAAATGTGAAATAATTTGGGTGAAGGTCACGGTTAAAGCAGGTTCAGACATGGTATTTGGATGTCTCTATAGGCCCCCTGGCTCAGCAGCTGTTGTGGCTGAGCACCTGAAGGATAATTTGGAAAATATTTTGAGTAGATTTTCCCGCCATGTTATAGTTCTGGGTGGAGATTTTAATTTGCCGGATATAGACTGATGGAAGAGATAAAGAAGATCCAACGGAGGGCAGCGCGCTTCGTTACAGGATCATTTAGTAATCGCGAAAGCGTTACGAAGATGATAGATAAACTCCAATGGAAGACTCTGCAGGAGAGACGCTCAGTAGCTCGGTACGGGCTTTTGTCAAAGATTCGAGAACATACCTTCACCGAAGAGTCAAGCCGTATATTGCTCCTTCCTACGTATATCTCGCTAAGAGACCATGAGGATAAAATCAGAGAGATTAGAGGCCACACAGAAGCATACCGACAATCCCTCTTTCCACGAACAATAAGAGACTGGAATAGAAGGGAGAACCGATAGAGGTAGTCAGGGTACCCTCCGCCTCACACCGTCAGGTGGCTTGCGGAGTATGGATATAGATGTAGATGTAGAACTTAAAAAACCGCCCAGTCCACGCCACACAGCCTCCGTTACCCGTGTAGCCGCCAGCTGAGTGTCGTGGACTCCTGACCTGTTCAGCGGAACCCGAAACCCCACCACCCTATGGCGCAAGTCAAGGAATCTGCAGCCAACACGGTCGCAAAACCGTCTGAGCCTCTGATTCATACCCTCCACCCGGCTCTGCGCCAAAGGTCCGCAGTCGGTTCTGTCAACGATGCTGCAGATGGTGACCTCTGCCTTCATCTCGTAAGCAAGACCGGCAGCCTTCACCAAATCAGATAGCCGCTGCAATCCAGAGAGTTTTGCTGTACGTTGAGCAATACCGTCAGGTGAACTGTTCTTAAGCTTACTGAAAGCTGTGAAGGAGTCCAACGGTGTTCTATAGCTTTCCTTCCTCTTCACTAATTCGGCGAACAAGTTGTCGAGTACTGGGAGAAATGTTTCGACTCTAAAATTTCCTTCCAGTCAGAGAAACTTCTCAGAAACAGCCTCTTCATCATCATGGAGTTTGCGTTTTCGTAATCTTTTGTAGATGCATTAATAGTCTATATCAGTCACAATCTCCATGGATTTATTTTCATAATAGTCGAACATGCCACGAATAGATTCAATAAATCCTACAAGTGATTCATATAATTCATGCACTAATTTAGTGTCACACACTGCAATTTCAGATTTACACTATTAAATCTCAGGATTATGTCCTTCCAAACTGTCATCGTGAATACTGTCTAGTCTGCTGAGTTGATTCAATAAAGTTGAAGCCGGGTTTGGTAAAAACAGAAGGAAATGTTCAACAGGTTCACCATTCTCGTTCACATATCTTAATATGAAAGATATTTGATCAATATGTGATTTTTCCAAAGTAGAATCTACTATTAAAGAGAAATATTTGGCCTATATTATTTCATCACAAATTGTTGAAGAAAGATACCTTGTATGTCCCTGCCCTGGATTTCCATATCGTTCAATTTGCTCTGTGAGAAAAGGATAAAACTCGGCTGTAAGTTCAAGAGACATCATAAATTGACCATTATGTAATGAATGGAATCTTACAAACGTGTCCACGTAGCGGAAGTCCAGGACTTGTTAGCTTCATCACAACTGCAAACACCCTTTTCAACACAGTGCGCCAGTACATGTTTTTCTATATGAACATATGACTGAAATCGTTATCCATTGTGCAAGTGAGATTTTCCTTGTTAAGAGTGACAAATCAGGATTTTTGTGTTCAATTGAATTCTCATGATGAGATAAAATATTATAAATATTTTTCCAATCTGCAATACCATTAGTAGCAATCGTGGCTTTACCTCTAAACAATATACATGGTGCACAAAAACAGCACCAGTGCTGCAGGAGTATACTAGGAAATCTCTCAAATCAACCATTTAAAAGTTTACGGTGAAGAACATTTTTGTTCAAATATCTGGTTTTATCGCCTAATGTTTTTCTTGAATTAGAAAAATCACCGTTACAATTTTGATTAATGTCAGGTTGTAAGAGAATGTCGATTGTTGCTTCATTGACACGCCATTCTGCAGGATCATCACCTTTTTATAATGTCTGACTCGATACTTCGATTTTCGTGAAACTCGAAATCAGGAAAAATTTGTTTTTCTTCATTTTTATCTTTTGTTTCGTCTGTTTTTACTTCATTTACAACAGCTGCAGTGAAATAAGTATCATCAGTACTACTTGAACTCGAAGTCTAACCGGCAACATTTTTCGTGAAAAATTTATCTACTTTGCCTAGCGATTTTAGAACCTTGGCTTCTCGTTCTCGCCTTTCCTTCGATAATTTCCGAAATGCCACTCCACATAATTCTGCGCGCTTGCTTTTTTCACTGTTATTCATGTTAAAACACTTACAAAATTGTCAACCAACAGTCAAAACAAAAGAAAAAATTGTAAACGGAAAGAAAGACTGCATCCAGTTCCAATCGTACTACACCGCACATGAGCACAACGCTTTTTACTTTAAACACGGCACACGAGCACAATGATTTTTCCTTTAAACGCGGAGCGATCAACTGACTAACTCGGATTACTCGACGTAATTGCGTTATGACAGAACGGCAATGCAGAATAATTTAATTTCATTGTCGCCTGTTTCTCTGTTGTCGGTGAACAGTAAAAGCACACCTGCCGGCTGGAATTCATCCCTTTAAAGAAAACAGGACAGTCCCTTTTTTTGGCTTCTGTTTCCCGTGTCACCGAAATTTTAGCTGGAACGCAAATATGTTCTGAATATTCTTGACACTGTCTTTATAATTTAAAAATGAATAAATTTTTGCAGTGTCTTGCAGTGAGGTGTGCTGCATCGACTCTTATCCCACTTAATTTTGTAACATTTTAGGGGTTTCTGTGGGCAGAAAAGACGGAGTACCAAGTTTAAGTAGTCTAGTTAACAGTTGATGTGGTGTGTTGTCATTCGTGTGTACACTGCTGTTATGTCTACAACCAAACGCACCTTTTGTTCCAACATAAAATAACAATAACCTTTCCTCGACGAAAAAGGCTTATTTAAGGACTTGAATGTAAATGTGTATTGCCACGTACTATTCGATTACACAGAGTGGGATCTTTGATATGTAGCCTGCAGCACAATAAATGAGACATACGAGAGTTGGTTTCTTCTTCTTTTTTAACCAATAAAGTAACTACATAAATAAATAAATATAATTTTGAAACTGTTGCGAAGCTTATTTCACACCTTATTAGATAGTCTGCTTATGTTCTTTCCGTATAAACATCTGCTTTAAAATGTAAAACATTACCAGTATCAGCATGTTTTGTTAAATGGGTGTCATTAAATCAAAGCTCAGATACTGAAGACCACAGAGCTTTCACATCAATTACAGTATTGGAGGGTTGACTTGATACTTCATCGTAATTTCTACAAGAAATTTAAGTACAGTCGGGTTTTACATACTGATGCCACGCATGTTACAGTACTTAAGAAACTGCTGATTAGTTTAACACAGCTTTTCAGGGGTCCCGGTATTTTCACGGAGAAATAGGGTAGTGTTAAGTAGAAGCTGACAACGTTTTCGGAATAATAACGTTTCAAACATTGTATTGTAGGTTGTGTCCTGACACTTGTTTCAAAATATTTTGCACAATCATGAGGATGATACCAGACAGAAACACAACGTTAAATTTCCATTCAGTCACCAAGTAAACTATATTGTTATTTCCAAGCTTGCATTGTCGAATTTCGTTCTTAAGGCTTATTTAAACTAATAAGTTGTTTAACAATATTAAAAATTTTGGTCCGTTGTAAGCGCAGTTATTTTAAAAAGTGAAACATTAAAATGAGTACAGAGCAAAAATTACCCCCCGCTTAATGTGCCGCCCCAAGGCCTGTGCCTAGTGGGCCTATATGTAAATCCGCCACTGATGAGATTGTGTATAGTCCTTCTCAATCCGTCAGCCCGATATTCACTTCACTTTCCGGACAAGCCCTGTCAACAGCATACTTGTGGAGGCAGGTGTCCCTCCATTGCGGTTCCGGTGCAAACGATTACTGGCCGCTTATGGTACACAAGTTTGTAGCTTGCCTGGGCATGCCAATTATCGTCTCCTATTCCCTCAGTCGGTCGTCCATCTTCCGGAACGGCGGCCCCGGTCAGGGTGTACGATCGTGGTTCGCATCAGAGGTCTTCTCTCTGGGCTTGAGTTTTTCCGTCTTCCACCTCTTTACCGGGCGCCTCTGCGTATACCCCCGTGGTGTGTGCCCCACCCATGCCTTCGGCTCGATTTGGCACAGCGCCCAAAGGACTCAGTACCTCCTGAGGCCCTCTGCCGCCGCTTTCCTTCAATTCTTGCCGCATTTCAAGGCTGTGACTGACGGTTCGATGGTTGCTGGTCGTGTCGGTTATGCTCCTACTCTAGGGTATCATTATGAACTACACTCATTGCCGGCTGGCTGCAGTGTTTTCACTGCTGAGCTGGTCGCCATCTCTCGCACCCTAAACTATATCCGCTCCCGCTCAGATGAGTCCTTCGTTATCTGTAGTGACTACCTGAGCGGTTTACGAGCTATCGACCAGTGTTTCCCTCGCTCTCGTCTGGAGATGGCTATCCTGGAGTCCCCCCATACTATTGCCCATTGCAGCCGCTCTGTGGTCTTTGTGTGGGCTCCGGGTCATGTAGGCATCCTGACAAATGCACGTGTTGACATGCTGGTCAAACATGCTGTCGGTGCACCAGCCTTGGAGATTGGCCTTTCGGAGAGTGACCTCAGGTCAGTTTTGCGGCAGAAGGTACTTCGCACCTGGGGTGAAGAATGGCGCACCCTTCTTTCACCCAACAAACTTCGAGCCATCAAGGAGGCTACCGGTGCGTGGCGCTCCTCCTTGCGGGTCTCTCGCAAGGACTCTGTTGTCCCCTTCCGTCTGCGCATTGGCCACACCTAGATGACACACAGCAATTTATTGCGCCGCGAGGACCCACCTTTATGTCGCTGCGGGTCAGCTTTGACTGTGGTCCTCATCTTGTTGGACTGTCCGCTTTTAACTCCGCTCAGGCAGACGTTCGCGCTGCCTGATTCGCTTCCTGCAATTTTATCAGATGACATTGCGATGGTAGATTTAGTTTTGAGTTTCATTCGTGCAGGGGTCTTTATCGCTTAATCTGTTTGTTTGTTTTGAATCTGGCCTTTATCCTACGATTTCAGACTTGGGTTTTTAGTGCGTTTCTTGGTGATTGGATTTTCATTATTTTTTTCTTTTTTCTTGTTTTTATGGTCGGCCAACCACTGCCACTCTCGGTGTGACTTTAATTCCTTTTGTCTGGACCGAGCGGGGTGGCGCAGTGGTTAGACACTGGACTCGCATTCGGGAGGACGACGGTTCAATCCCGCGTTCGGCCATCCTGATTTAGGTTTTCCGTGATTTCCCTAAATCACTCCAGGCAAATGCCGGGATGGTTCCTCTGAAAGGGCACGGCCGCCTTCCTTCCCAATCCTTCCCTAATCCGATGAGACCGATGACCACGCTGTCTGGTCTCCTTCCCCAAACCAACCAACCAACCAACCTTTTGTCTGGTCTCTGTCTATGTCTTTCTTGTCCTGTGTCGTCTCTTGTCATCTCCATTGTTTGTTTTTATACCTAGTGGATGTTTCAAGTACATGGAAAAAGGGACCTATGTCACTAGTAGTCTGGTCCCTTCAATCCCACAAACCAACCAACCAACCAACCAACTTTCGAGTGATCCTCACCAACTCAAGAAGCGGTTTTGCAGAACGATATACAGCAACCTCGATAGGCGTCAACAGCGTCACTGTCAAGTCATCTCACATTCCGCTAGTGTCATCTCCTGTAGCAACAACCTAATCGCCTTTCTCTACACATGTTCTGTGTTGAGATAAGCGTAGTATCGTAGGCTCTCTCTCCGATGCTATACAGATGACCATTGTAGCAAGTAGCCAGCCACAGTAAACATGTCCCGCAGACTGTTGTTACTGGTATGCTCATAGTTTCCTCTCTTGCTATTCAGTCTGGCGCTCTTCAACGCTTTACCACTAGCCGCCTCTCCGCGGACTATTGTCGAGGCAAATATTAGGTTCCCGGTTGGTTTTCATTTTATTATTATATTCCAGTGACATTATTTGCTATGTTGTTCCTGTTTTTCCTCCATGGATATCTATAAATGGGGTAATGTATCAAATCCTACGGCGAATTCTCCGGTAACCCTCTCTTTAGAGTTTTCATTTCAGTGGTCTCTCCGGATATGCAGTGTGTTCAGCTCGAACGCGAATTAGTGCATCATGGTAGTTTCCTCTATTGTACTATTGTGCATTCAGGAATCCGTTAAAAATCTCTGTTGTTTTGACTGGCATCCAATTATTTCGATAACAATTTGACTTACAACGTGGCGAAATTCGTAAACTAATGTGCGACCTACTATGTCTAAATCAGCAACACACAGTCTAAATTATTGTTAGCCATCTTCATATCAGCCATCCTAAACTTAAGATCTTCTCTAAAAGCGGCCTTGTGATATGCAACATAGTCATTACACTCGCTAGAGGACGTTCTTTATTCTTCGTGCTTGCCCAGGAAATGATCTTGCAAATGCGTTACCCTGATCAATTAGTATAAAATTATGTACCGATGTAATTATTTCCAGTATCTTACTGCTCTGTATCCTATTTATATTCTTAGTCCGCGTTTGCAGGTTATTTGTACTCTGTGTAACGCCCCAAAGACCACCTTAAAGTCAATTAAAAAAGAACATGAAGTGGGGAAAGTTATCTTGGCAGTTACATCTTTGCCGATGAGCTAACACGAAAGATTTTTGTCAACAACTACATTGTGCACCACTGAGCATATTTGTTAGCGAAAGAGAAAGAAGAAACATTGTATTTCAGCAATGGACAAATATCCATGTGAAAAATGTGAGATTAATATCTCAAGAGTCCAAAGTAATGTCATCAGAGATAACTTTTATGTGGAAGAGAGTTGTAAGCGCAACGAAGAAATTCAATGCGCCTACAATGCTCTTCCACAGAAGAAATCGCTTGCTAGAACTCATCTAGTGCAGACGTACGAGATCAGTTCTGATCTGTATTATTGAGATTGCGAATCGTGATGAGATTGTTTTCGAGTTTAGAAGTGTTTGTTGCGTGACGGGATTCACGGCTTAAGAAACTGATTTTATGAACTGAGACAGGAACAGACAGACTCATTTAACCGTGTACTACGGGTTAACTGAAACCTAATAACGGAATTAGTGAACATTGGACTTGACTTTAAATTAGTTGGACCTTGTATGAAAGAATACACGCAATTAGACTTGTGTAGGACCCAAGTGCACGACATCATGAAGATAAAACAATTACGCTAAAGTGTTGAGTTGTGGAAATTGCCAAGAAACTATAACTCAATCGAACTGACTTAACTAAACTATTCCATGTGCGTGTGGTGCGGGAGTTATAAGTATTTAGTGACTAAATAACAATAAACTGTTCGTTACCAGTTAAGTACCCGGTGTGGACTACATCATTAAATAGTTTGATGAATGACTAAATCAACGACTACTCAAGAAAGATTATTTCATTGAAGTGCAAACATTCACGTCATTAGTTGAGAAGTGAACTTGAAAATATTTTCGTATTACGACGCAGTCTTACAATGACTGAATCAAAGAGTATCTCTGGATCTCGCTGCATACCAGCACAACAATTCCATAACAACAAGACAACAGCGTAAGAAAAAACTGTTAACTGAAATATTTCCTCGCAATCAGTGGTGTGTGCTATGCGAACGAGAGAAGAATTAATAACTACTGCAAATCCGGGCAATTAACAATATTAATAATAAAAAGCATCAATTATACGAGTTCGCATAAGTGGAAACGCTGCAGACTTGTAATTGAGATACAACGACTACGCGAGGAACGCCTTTTCGGAAGTTTTTCAGGTTTTTTTTCCCGTTAATCTACGGGGACTGACGTTATATCGCATCGTGTCTCTACTCTGCCGCGACAGCTGTGGCAGTAGCGGCTCTACGGCGTCGACTACTTCAGCACGCGGTTGGAGTCCGGGAGCACGCTCCACATATGCTGAACGTTTCCTCCACCAGGAAATACCTTTTCGATAATGGCTGCTATTGGTGAACTTATTCTTTCATTATCCTGATCCACAAACGTAAATGTGTGATTCTCTGTGGCCTCCTAGACTTTCTTTTACTGCGTTCACTTTCTCATGTACACTGGTTTTCATATCAGCAATTCCGTCATTAACCGCCGTAAATAAATCTTTTCCTTAATTTAATCAAGTGTTCATGATACGACTTAAAGCCACTGGTAATAATCCAAGCATCCGTATTATCTTTAATTTCTCTGATTTATGAGCATTACACTGATAAACAGTTTCTTACGACATCCCACGAACTCAGTGGTTCACAGATCGCTCGCTAGCCGGTGCGAACCACAAGTACTTTTTGTCTTCTTAAACTCTTACACTGTGGCCGAAGAATAAGACAACACTACCGGACTTTAACTGCGTCCGCCGCTCAGTGAGCTGACTACCGATGTGTAACCACGGTATGCTATGGTATGGTATTAAACCTGGGACCTAGAAACGAAGGAGGGGCTTCGTCTCGCCGTAGCCCGCAGTGGTTCATTTTGTATCCCGCCTGGGGGGGGCGGCGCGTGGGTAGGAACATGAAAAGGTACTAATCTCTCGGTACTGCAGATACAATTAAAGCACCTTTAATAGCGGATAACATATGCATACATATTACATAACTTTCAAGGTGGTGCGAGGTTGAAGCGAAGTGTGCTGGCTGTCTGCACCTGATCAAATGGCCTGAAGCAGTCGCGGAACTCGTAGACAGCGCCGGCTAGAGGGCGCTGTCGTCGGTGTCTGTCGTAGTGGCAACCTAAGCAGTGGCATCGTAGCTATCGATACCACAGTTCACAACCAGCCACCGACGCCCACCGCCACCTTATACCGACCCCAGAGTTATCGTGCGGTTAGGCTCGCAGAAGAACCCCACACCTCCCCCTGGGAACGTCTCATACCTCACGAGTGTAACTCCAAATGTTTGTGCAGTAGAGTAATGGTGTTGTGTGTGTACGTGGAAACGGTGTTTGCACAGCAATCGCCGACACAGTGTAACTGAGGCAGAATAAGGTGAACCAGGCCGTATTCGCTGAGGTAGATGGAAAATCGCCTTGAAAACCATCCACAGGCTGGCCGGCACCCCGCACCTCGACACTAATCCGCCGCGAAGCCGTCGTCTGTTACAGCGCCTGCGAATTTCAGCTGCACCACTACTTCGACGTTAAGCGCTGGCGACTCTCGTGAACGGCCCTCTTGATGCAAAGCGACGTGTTTTGTGTGCCTGGCGTCTCATAAGCGTACGAGGACAGGCCGCTGCATTTAGCTATGCCGACTCCACTGCAGTCTCTGTCTGCCACACTGAGCGACACGATATTAATCTCGTCGAATCTACATCTACATCTACATCTGAAATTAAACTTAAGTGAGTGGCAGAGGGTTCATCAAACAACCTGCACAATAAATCTCTGTTATTCCACCCTGGAACAGCGCGCGGAAAACAAAGAACACTGCTATCTTCCCGTTAGAGCTCTGATTTCCCTTGTTTTATTATGATGATCGCTTCTCTGTATACAGGTCGGCGTCAACAAAATATTTTCGCATTGTGAGGAGAAACTTGCCGATTGAAATTTCGTGAAAAGATCCCGTAGCAACAAGAAAGGTCTTTTGCTTTACTGGTGTCCATGACAGTTACACCCTCTCCTCTATTTCTCCGTAGTACAAACCGCACTCCTCATCTTTGAACTTTCTCGACGTACTCTGTTAATCCTATCTGGTAAGGATCCCACACCGCGTAGCAGTACTTCAAAAGAAGATGGACATACGTGGTGCAGACAGTGTCTTTAGTACCAGAAGTACTAAAGTACCAAGTTTGGAAGGTAGGAGACGAGGTACTGGCAGAAATAAAGCTGTGAGGACGGGGCGTGAGTCGTGCTTGGGTGGCTCAGTCGGTAGAGCACTTGCCCGCGAAAGGCAAAGGTCCCGAGTTCGAGTCTCGGTCCGGCACACAATTTACAATCTGCCAGGAAGTTTCAGTGTATTTAGTAGTTTTGTTGTATTTTCTAAGTGTTCAGCCAATACGTCGCAGTCTTCCGTTCTACTTCCCCACAACATTTTCTACATTCTTCCCAATTTGAGTTGTTCGTAATTGTAATTACTAGGTAATTAGTTAATCTTGAGGCCTTAAGATTTGACTTATTTATTGTGTAACCAAAGTTTAACTGATTCCTATTAGCACTTATGTTAATGACGTCACACTCCTTATTATTGAGCGTTGATTGCTAAATTTCACACCGTACAGATCTCTTTTCTAAATCGTTTTCCAATTTGTTTTGATCTGCTAATGACTACTAGATGATAAACGACAGCATCCTCTGCAAACAACCTACGACGGCTGCTCAGATTGTCTCCCAAATCGGTTATACAGATAAGCAAAAAATAACACTACCTTTGGGAACGGCAGATATAACTTCAGTTTTACTTGGTGACTTTCCCTCTGTTACTACAAACTGCGAACTCTCTGATGAGAAATCACAAATGCAGTCGCATAACTGATAAGATGTTCCATAAGCACGCAATTTGAGTACAAACGCTTGCGAGGTATTGTGTCAAAAGCCTTCTGAAAATCTAGAAATACGGAATTAATTAGAAACTCCTTGTCAATAGCACTCAACACCTCGCGTGAGTAAACAGCTAGTTGTGCTTCACAAGAACGATGTTTTCTAAATCCTTGTTGACTGTGTGTAAATAGACTTCTCTTCGAGGTAATTCATAATTTTTGAACACAATATATGTTAAAAAAACCCTGCTGCTTAACGACGTTAATGATATGGGCCTGTAATTTCGTGTATTACTTCTATTGCCTTTCTTGAATGTTGGTGTGACCAGTGCAACTTTCCAGTCTTTGGGTACGGATCTTTCGTTGAGCGAGCGGTGGAATATGATTATTAGGTATTGAAATGGCTCTGAGCACTATGGAACTTAACATCTGAGGTCATCAGTGCCCTAGAACTTAGAACTACTTAAACCTAACTAACCTAAGGACATCATACACATCCATGCCCGAGGCAGAATTCGAACCTGCGACCGTAGCAGTCGCGCCGTTCCGGACTGAAGCGGCTAGAACCACTCGGCCAACACGGCCGGCAGTAGGTATTGAGATATTGCATCTGCTTACTCCGAGAGGAATGACTTTTGGCCGGATGAGTCCCGTTTCACTCTGTTTACAACTTCTGGCCGATTTCACGTCCCAGGAGTGACATATGGCACGGGTTTGACGACGATTTGGGTAGCCATATCGTGAAATTCCATGGGTCTCATGGTTACTCAGCATGACCGCATTACTGATTACTGAGATGGATTATGCTAATGTTTTGGCTGATCAGGCCCAACGTATACCACGGTGCTCGTTCCCGAATGGCGATGCTGTGTCCCAAGATCTGTGTACAAAGTTCACGTCGTCTGGCAGTCGCTTAGTGAGCACAGGGATGATGAATTGTTGCATCCCTCCTGGCCACCACACCCACCATATCCCAATATTACTTAGTTGTTGTGGTCTACATCGGAGGCATTGTGGCAGTATCACTATCCATTTACGTCATCGGCACCTGAACTTGCCACTGCTTATCAGGAAGAATGTTTAATTGGCAACAACTCTCTTTCACTGTATTAGGCATGGTAATGTGCTGTATTTCTTTTATTTGCATACCTTTGTCCAAACCCTGTAGCTTGGTTCATTTAATGTCGCAGGTTTTGGTCATGTACCTACGATGGATCAGCTTACTAATCAAATGTGTAGACACGTAAACTGCTTGGATAAATGGGGTAGGAGTGGTAATGTTTTTCAGACAACATACCATTGGATTAGATCGATAAATGTTTATTCAGATTAATTCGCAAATTTGCAAATGCCTCTTTGCATCATTGTGGAGTCAACCGAATACGAAAACGTCTATCAATTAACAATTACAGGAGACAACGCAAACAGATACGTCTGACCCGTTTAGTAACCCATTAGTCAAGAAATTCGAAAGTAAACATTGAAGACATGGCAGCGCTGTTTCTGAAGATTAATCACGCTGTAAAACTGACTTTCAACACCCTAAGTAATCAATGCGAAAACAGGCAAGTAGCTTCATTACAAGCGAACCTCAGAATGGATATTTCAGCGGTGTAGATAAAGTACTTATCTACCTCAAGTCCCTCGAAGAACATCAAAATTTATTTGGCTGCTCAAACTCAATCACAACGTCTTATATTGTAAGTACAATGAAAATTTAGGGTAAATGACGCCACTCAAAAAAATTATCGAAGAATTGGCACCAGAAGAGAATTAACGCGTTTTACTGGAGAAGCTGCTTAGCCGGCTCAGATTTATTCGACTGCTGTCCAACACAGCCCCTGATGAAATGCCACTTCTATGAAAAACGAGAACTTCTCCGGATGACGGACTGGAAACCAAAGACGAAAGACAACATGCGCGTAATTGTTCGTCCTTAAACACTAACCGACAGCTGAATCCATGTTAAATATCGAATACTGAGGCTGTCTGCACGCATGCGCATAATTGTTCGTCCTTAAACACTAACCGACAGCTGAATCCATGTTAAATATCGAATACTGAGGCTGTCTGCACGCATAAAGATACTGTTAGCGCATTTCTGCAGTTACTTCTATCATTTTGCAAACATTCATTACAAAAACAGGAATATATTACTCGAGACTTACAATCTGGTTGACGATAGATCAAACCTGCGTCCAGCCATCCAGATTTAGGTTGTCCCTGGTTTTCCTAATTCGCTTCAGGCAGGTGCTTCGTTACCTTTGAAAGGTAACGACCGGTTTCCTTCCCCATTCTTGACACAATCCAAGCTTCTGTTCCGTCTCTAAAGACCTCGATGGCGACGGGATATTAAACCCAATATTCCTTACTTCCTTTGCATTACTCGAGTTATTAGTAAAATATCTAACCATCACTACATGTGGTTTTGGAATATGAAATAACTGCACCAAAACTACAAAATATGCGTGGCCAACAAACATAGAGTGTGCTTTCTGCCATCTGTAAACATTTTCCGTCACACAGAAATTCAGCTTCCAATAATTATCACTTGCACAGTGATTAAATGCAACAGTTACAATTGCCATCTACACTAACAGTGAAAATACCTAACAACAACCTGCTGATAATTATTACTTGGAATGGTTAGGTGAGGACCTATATGACTCTTAGTACCTTCATAGTATGCGTGGCATATTTACATATATACATTTTATAAAAGCGTCCGTGACTTAAGACATACATGCAGGATTAGAAATGTAGTATACTGTATTGTTTGATGATACCCTCACCTTTCATTTGATATTATGCGCTCGCTGCAGTGATTGAACTGGTATTAATTTCCATTCTCCTGTGAAATAATCACAATGAAAGACGGTACCAACTCCCTTAATACTTCTCATAGAGTCCTGGTTAAACATACAGTGGCCGGCCGAAGAGGCAGTGCGGTTAAAGGCGCTGCAGTCTGGAACCGCAAGACCGCTACGGTCGCAGGTTCGAATCCTGCCTCGGGCATGGATGTTTGTGATGTCCTTAGGTTAGTTAGGTTTAAGTAGTTCTAAGTTCTAGGGGACTAATGACCTCAGAAGTTGAGTCCCATAGTGCTCAGAGCCATTTGAACCATTTTGAAAGATACAGTGAATTCGTCTCGTCCTTGTGAATTTTATCGTGTATTTGGTTATATTGTGTAATTTTTGCAAGATCTGCAACGTATTTTCCCTGAATGCAGCTTCCAGCTTATATTTCGATCACTGTATCAACCTTTGTCTCTTTACCTGCATGGACCGGCCGGAAGGAGTCCAGCATCCAGTAGCCATTCTCCTCACAAGGGATCTACCAGGCCCCTCCACCACTCTCACATTCATTGCCCTTCCCCCCAGCAAACGCTCAGCAAGCTACTGGTCTTTATGTCATCTACAACCAACTTCATATTTTTCTTACATGGATAATTCCATTATGATATAACATCAGATCTCATCCTTATAATATAAATTACTGCGTTAATCCTCATTTGTACCGGACTACTGCAGTAATTTTTGATGCAAGTGAGTCATAATATATTCTAATCGAGGATCACATGTTTAAAAAAATATTTAACTACATCTAGCTTATACAATCATTTAACATCAAAAGCATACATCTTGAGAAGTTGAGTTTCTGGGTTCAATAAATATTAACTTATAGTTACATGTATATCAGCATTCCACATTTTTGAAATTAGATTTCACAGTCCAATGAAACTTTTTATCACTATTCGTAGCACACAACCTCCCACTTGACACTTTTGTAGTGATTAAGACCGCTGGCGTTATGGTGTGATAACATCAGGTAATAGTGAGCACTCCCTTGCTTTGTCTGCTGCTGATGGGGCAACTGTGAGTGCCTGTGGCGAGCTGCGCTCAGAACTACCCCCTCTCCTTTAGGCAAGACTATCAACATGAATCGACACGTTTCACATTACTAACGCTCCTTATTTGCGGCTCCGTCTTTGCAAAGAAATAAACTACTTAAAACAGCCGTGGAGCACCAGTCTCCAACATAGACTCAATTCCTGTTTTGTGTAACTAGAACTCAAACAACGATTGGGATCGTAAACTGACTTCCCTTGAACTATCAGTGCTACGAATGCATATGGTACACTGAACAAACCACTAAACCTCAAGTGCCCCAAAACATTCCTTGAGCTTTGGTTTTGGTACGATGATAGATGACCATTGTGTCTGTATGAATGGCGCATAATATTATACGTAAGCTCACAGAAAGGAGAGGCTAGCTAAACAGACCCAAGAATTTTAAACAACATATCTTACCCAAACAAGTACAAAAAAAATCCCCAAAAATACGCAAATCCGAGAAATATAATTGTACTTACTCCCCTTCCCAAAAACCTCCTACACAAATACTTCACTTCTAGCGTGCCACCACTCTTACGCAACGTTCTCACACTCCTGTTCCAATACAAGACATCTATTTGCTGATTGTCAGTATTTCACATTTCTTGGCCGACAAACAGTTTCTCCTTCAAAATGACCCAACAACCTCATGCACACACAAATCTTTTCCACAAAATTAACTAGAAATGCAGTCTAAAGCTACACATCTATCAATACTGGTTTCCATTTAAGATCCACGTTTTCTGTTTGAGTCACCCCTGGTATGACTAAGCCGGCCAAAAGTCCCTCTCTTGTGACAAACTCTTCATTTCATAGTAGCATTTCCTCCTTACGTCCTCAACTGTATGCAGTTTTTATCCTCAGCCCCTACCTTGCCTTCCATGCAAGATACTCTCCTGGAAATTGAAATAAGAACACCGTGAATTCATTGTCCCAGGAAGGGGAAACTTTATTGACACATTCCTGGGGTCAGATACATCACATGATCACACTGACAGAACCACAGGCACATAGACACGGGCAACAGAGCATGCACAATGTCGGCACTAGTACAGTGTATATCCACCTTTCGCAGCAATGCAGGCTGCTATTCTCCCATGGAGACGATCGTAGAGATGCTGGATGTAGTCCTGTGGAACGGCTTGCCATGCCATTTCCACCTGGCGCCTCAGTTGGACCAGCGTTCGTGCTGGACGTGCAGACCGCGTGAGACGACGCTTCATCCAGTTCCAAACATGCTCAATGGGTGACAGATCCGGAGATCTTGCTGGCCAGGGTAGTTGACTTACACCTTCTAGAGCACGTTGGGTGGCACGGGATACATGCGGACGTGCATTGTCCTGTTGGAACAGCAAGTTCCCTTGCCGGTCTAGGAATGGTAGAACGATGGGTTCGATGACGGTTTGGATGTACCGTGCACTATTCAGTGTCCCCTCGACGATCACCAGTGGTGTACGGCCAGTGTAGGAGATCGCTCCCCACACCATGATGCCGGGTGTTGGCCCTGTGTGCCTCGGTCGTATGCAGTCCTGATTGTGGCGCTCACCTGCACGGCGCCAAACACGCATACGACCATCATTGGCACCAAGGCAGAAGCGACTCTCATCGCTGAAGACGACACGTCTCCATTCGTCCCTCCATTCACGCCTGTCGCGACACCACTGGAGGCGGGCTGCACGATGTTGGGGCGTGAGCGGAAGACGGCCTAACGGTGTGCGGGACCGTAGCCCAGCTTCATGGAGACGGTTGCGAATGGTTCTCGCCGATACCCCAGGAGCAACAGTGTCCCTAATTTGCTGGGAAGTGGCGGTGCGGTCCCCTACGGCACTGCGTATGATCCTACGGTCTTGGCGTGCATCCTTGCGTCGCTGCGGTCCGGTCCCAGGTCGACGGGCACGTGCACCTTCCGCCGACCACTGGCGACAATATCGATGTACTGTGGAGACCTCACGCCCCACGTGTTGAGCAATTCGGCGGTACGTCCACCCGGCCTCCCGCATGCCCACTATACGCCCTCGCTCAAAGTCCGTCAGCTGCACATACGGTTCACGTCCACGCTGTCGCGGCATGCTACCAGTGTTAAAGACTGCGATGGAGCTCCGCATGCCACGGCAAACTGGCTGACACTGACGGCGGCGGTGCACAAATGCTGCGCAGCTATCGCCATTCGACGGCCAACACCGCGGTTCCTGGTGTGTCCGCTGTGCCGTGCGTGTGATCATTGCTTGTACAGCCCTCTCGCAGTGTCCGGAGCAAGTATGGTGGGTCTGACACACCGGTGTCAATGTGTTCTTTTTTCCATTTCCAGGAGTGTATTTTTTGATGTCGCAACACAAGCCCTATTATCCAGTGCATTCTCACCGTCAGTGTTTTGCATATATTCCCTTCCTCGCAAGTTCTGCGGAGAACTTCGACTTTCCTTTTATTATCAGCTCACCTAATTTTCAAGATCCTTCTGTATCAACACATCTATAATCTTTCGGATATTTTGACTGGGAATTCCCCCTACGCCAGTTCTAGCGTACTTTTTATGTTCATCGTGTTGTTTACCTTCCAATATGAATGCCTTCTTCCGCTCCGTATACTTCATGGTAACTAATTATGATTTTAAATTAATAGTTGAACAAATTTTTCCTACTGCTCAAGCCGGCCGAAGTGGCCGTGCGGTTAAAGGCGCTGCAGTCTGGAACCGCAAGACCGCTACGGTCGCAGGTTCGAATCCTGCCTCGGACATGGATGTTTGTGATGTCCTTAGGTTAGGTAGGTTTAACTAGTTCTAAGTTCTAGGGGACTAATGACCTCAGCAGTTGAGTCCCATAGTGCTCAGAGCCATTTGAACCTACTGCTCATTCCACCTTCCACATTCTACACTCATTAGTCTGTTTATTCCGTTCAACAGGTCCTACAATGCTTCTTCACTTTCACAGAGGATAGCAATCGCATCCACAAGTCTTAGTACTGATATATTTTCTTTGATATCCATTAGTAGCTCATCGATGTGTCGTTCGAACAGTACGGAAGAAGAACTGCATTCCCTTTCTACATCATTTCTGAATCGTATACTTGGTTGTTTATACTCATTCTTATCCTTCGCTCTTGGTTCTTTTAGATATTGTAAATTACCTTTCTGTCCACATAGGTTACTCGTATTTCACTCATAATTTCGAAAGCCTTGCACAATATTACCCTGTCGAACGCTTCTTCCATGTGGTCAGACCTTATGAAGATATTTTGATTTTTCTTAAGTCTTGCTTGCATTGCCAAGTGCAAAGTCAGACTTGCGTCTCCGGTTCTTTCACATTTCCGAAAGAAAACTGATAGCCTTCGAATAGTTCGTCTATTTCCCTTCGTTGATCTGTATATTTTTCTTGTCAGTAATTTGGTTACATGTGACGTTAAGCAGGTTGTGTGATATTTTTTCGAACTTACCTCCTCGTTCCATAATTTGTGGTTGTGTAGATGATATTTTTCTGAATCTGATAATATGTCTCCATTAACTTACGAGGGCGCGTTGAAAAGTAGCGAGTCAGAACATTTTGTGTGAAAATCTGACGGCTTTTTAAATACCATAGAAGAAACATTTTGAATCTTCTTTATTCATTCATACCGTCAATGTACAATATTTAAATTTTTGATAGAGGCAAAATCTTACCTCTGCTTGCACTGATTTATCGCTATCAATATAAAGCCCTCTAAGGACTTCTTTATGTTTTGTGAACGATTAAAGTATGACTGGGCCAAGTCATGACGATCGATGATAGTTAACCCAAGGAGTCTGTTGCAGATGTCATAGCACTCGTAAGCGTTCGGTGTGTGGACGAACGCTTTGAATTCGTAATTATACATCAACATCTACATCTTCGTGATTACCCTGCTATTCACAATAAAGTGCATGGCAAAGGGTTCAGTGAACCACCTTCATGCTGTCTCTCTACGGTTCCACTGTCGAACGGCACGCGAGAAAAACGAGGACTTAAATTTTTCTGTGCGAGCCCGGATTTCTCTTAGTTTACATTGATGATTATTTCTCCCTACGTAGGTGGGTGCCAACAGAATGTTTTCGTAATCGGAGGAGGTGATTCAAATTTCATGAGAAGATACCGTCGCAACGGAAAACGCCTTTGTTTTAATGATTGCCACTCCAATTCCCGTATCATTCCTGTGATACTATCTCCCCTATTTTGCGATAATACAAATCGAGCTGCCCTTCTATGTATTTTTTCGATGTCATCCGTCAGTCGCACCTGATGTGGATCCCACACTGCACAGCAATACTACAGAATAGTTCGGATAACCGAGGTGTAAGCAGTCTCTTTAGGAGATTTGTTGCACCTTCTAAGTGTTCTGCCAATGAATTGCAGTCTTTGGTTGGCTCTACCCACAATATTATCTATGTGATCGTTCCAATTTATATTATTTGTAATTGTAATCCCTAAGTATTTAGCAGAATTTACAGCCTTCAGATTTGTTTGACTTATTGCGTAATCGAAATTTAGCTGGTTTCTTTTAGTACTCATGTGAATAACTTTGCACTTTTCTTTATTCAGGGTCAACTGCCACTTTTCGCACCATTTATCTTACCTAAATAATATTGCATGTCGTTTTGATCATCTGATGACAAGACGGTAAAT